>NC_024326.1:602698-646460 GCF_000523025.1 Cynoglossus semilaevis
AACTGTGGTATAGGTTACTTTAGTCTATTATTATAGAGTAGAACTGCACAGTAATTTGTAATGCAGTCAAATATAAGTAAAAGTGGTGTCTTGTTTAGTGTTGGGTACTGCAGTGAGTATTTCGGTGTAGTACAGTACAGTGTAGTTCAGTGTAGTAAACACGGCCTGTGTTCTGTGTAGAGATAATGCTAGAGTCTAGAGTCGAGTCTAGTTTGTTATTAATGCCGTGCAGTTTTTCTAACTCTTAGTAAAACATTTAAATTTATTTTTGTTTTCCAACCTAAAACACCAACAAACAAGTCTCCGTTATTTAAAGTTTTTTTTACTAACCATAAGCACTAGTGTCAAATGTATTATGTTAGTCAAACCTGAAAATACACCTTTCAGGATAATTAAAACTCATATTTAGTAACTATAGTAACTTAACGGGAGATACACGTCAACTGTCGATATGCGAGAGGGCTGACGAGAATGTGTCACGAATTAAAAAGTAAAACTTCATGTAATGTGTTTAAAGTAACTGACTTCCATATAAAACTCGTGATAAAGTTGTCTAACAAGTTTTTAAAATGTGTCCTGTGGTTAGCGTGTGGAAAGGATTCAACGTTTGCAGCGCTTCCACCATTTTCCAGTACAGTGGCCGCCGCTGCCTCGCTGTACTGGAAATGTGCAGTAAGTTGGAAAAACTCACCCGCCGATCATTTTCTTCACTCATCTCACTTTTAGGCAGCGGCGCTTAAAGGCTCCGGTTGGCACGAAGGATTCCGGGCGATTCTTACGAGCAGAACATAACGCCACTGTATGCAGAAAAGTTCCAGCCTCCAGATCTCCAGAGTTCATTCCTTCCTTCGCTTCCCCTCTCGCTCTTTCTCTCTTCCACTCTTTTCCCGTTCGTCTCCTGCTCCACTACACAGCCATTTTCCAGCTCAGCATGGCTCAGGGAAGGACGCTGCGTGGGAACCAATACGAAGAGCACGTAAAGTGACGACATTTGCCGGAGAAGACCGAACGTGGAGTAAGGGGGAAAGGGGAGGGGGTGTCAACGGACAGCATCAACCAATGGAGTAAACTAGAACCATGTAGACTTTTTGCCTTTTAAACAGTGTATTTATCAAAATCTCGTATTTTCTCTCAGTTGAAGCACAATAATACTGTATTTACCTTTATAATTAAATACTGTTGAAATGTTTATGTATTTGCGCATTGTCAATTCATCTTTATGTAATCCTTACTTTTCGTACAGTGCATAAATCATTTATTCGCTGGCAACGTCTTTATTACTTTTCACATAGTCAAATGATAGTATTAGTGTTAAAAAACTTTAATTGTGTCTATAAAAAATAAAAATGAAGTCCAAACATTTTTAAATAAAAAACGGTTTTCATTTCAGGTCTATTTCTCCAATTTGAGATTTCAGTCATTAAACTGGTTCTTATAATTATAAGAATCAGCATAATTAAGATAACTTAAACTAGATCAAGGTAATCAAGAAGAGTTAATGTTTAGTTTGAGATTTTGTAATAATAATAATTTTTGAGATGATGAAATCAAAGTATTAACACTTCATTGTGCCGGTGGAGGGACAAACAGATCACACTATCACTTTGTTGTTCTGGACTTTTCAGTCCTATGCATTTCATTAATTCAAAGCACTGTTAAGACAATAGAAAAACAGACAACGTCACAATGATCTGCACCAGATACGCACATGGTTGGAGTGAACGGGTCGGGGAGTAGAAGGGACACAATTTCATAACACACAACTCTGCTCAAACAAATGTGGCAAATATATGTGTAGAGTGAAGATGTGGATTTCATCACAGGCACAGGCGAGGAAAAAAAAAGAGTCCCTGTGATGCTCCAGTTTGATGTGTGACAAACTGCTATGAAAGGCAGCTGATATTAGTGTGGTAATGAAAAACAAGGTGAATGATTCCGGTACATAAAAATCAATGGTATGCAGCGTCACAAATCCAGTGATCAATGCCACAGTCTACTACCGTGATCCATAACCAACATTTAGGACCAGTACATTTTCTCTCTCTTCTTGGTCAAAAACAGTAAATTTTGTTTTGTCACTTGCTAAAAGCAACAGCTAGATTTTCCAAGTTTGTCCTTGGGGTGCAATGTCAAGCCATTTCGTATAACATCAGAGTGTTGTAATGGTTTTCAAGTTTTAGGCACCAACTTGAAGATTTTAATTCCTATTTAAGGTATATTTAATATATAGTTCTTTCTCAGGGAAAAAAAGAAGTGTATCGTGAACAATTGGCTTGATCACACTCAGGGATTAACACCAAACCACTTGTATGACATTGCACACTTCCATCTACCCTCAAAAGGTCACTTTCATAAACCACCAACTCCACCTGCTATAAGGTCCCCTGTTGTTTATACAATATACATCAACAGTAAAGGCTAATAGTACTGCAACAAGACTGTTTCAATATAAAAAAACATTTTAAAAAAAAGGAAATCACTTGGACTAAGTAAGACATCTAACTATCCCAAGGTTTCTGGATTAATTCTGCCATTTGATGACATTGGCTTGTTTTTTTTTACACAATAATTTAACATGAAGAAACATTCATAACCACACATGTATTGTCAATAAATTGTAAACATTCATATATATTACACAAATCAATAACAGCCGAGGGAGACACTTTTTTGTTTGTTACATCCACTGTACAGTATTTGAATCCCACAGAGAAAGGGATAAGCAAAACCTGTCTTCAAATGTTATTAAGTGTGTTATCCAGCCCTAGAAGTAACAGTATGGGTTTCCGACGACTGACACAAAGCTATTCATTTTCCACACAGCCGCGTGTTGGTCAGTTCATGTTTTAAGACACTACGTAGTATTGCATCTTTATCTAGGTTTGACAGCCTGAAGCAGTTCAGTCACAATAATGAAGGCTCTATATGTACAACTGCAGTACCTATTTTTAATGTGTTTTATTATCTGCTTTGGTATCCACTGCTAGATATTATGCTTGTATTGTATAGTGTTGTGTTTTTGTGTAACTGCTTATGGCCACAAACTAATAATACACTACAGTAGAAGCCGCAAGACTCTATATGAACAGAATACGGGTGTTTTCAGGAAGGTAAATATGTGATAAAAAAAAAAAATCACAAAGTGTGTCTGTCGTTTTCTTTTGTGCAATTCCTTAATTTAGATCAGCTGAAGCATCCTAGAGCAGACTTAAAACGACGTATGCATGTAAAAAGTTATAAATAAGTTTTCAAATTAAAAAGTATTTACAGAGTTCATCGGTTACTGGTGCCACAGTGATTTGAGAACGGAAAGAAAAAACAAAGGATGAGGAAGTAACCAGTTTGGCAGTCTTTACTCTTTTAACAGTGTTGCAGGATGCATTCATGTGCGGAAACTGATGTTTGACGTTGATGTTTCAGGGTTAAATCACAGTTTTCTGGACACTGAGTTGTGGAAACAGTAGCTGGTCGAATTCTCTTCCTCACTTCGTTGATTTCTCGCCCACTTTGTCTTTTGGATTGGCTTTTTGCTGTGTTGTACCCTGTGATCCTCTTCCCTCCACCTTGGCACTGGAGTCTACCCGGACTGGCTGGATCCAGGAAGCCTTAAAAGTCTTGGGCTGTGTAACTGGGCTTGGTGTTGCATCCGTCTCCTCCAGGTCATCGAAATTCACCTCCTGCACCGCCTCCTGTTTCTTGAAAGAGTCCCTGCGCTCTGAAAGAGCTAGCTTCCTCATCACCACCACCTCACTGGAGTGATGGTTGCCACCACGATGCTGAGGTGATGCAGAAGATCTGTGGTGGTCACTGCCTCCACTGGCTGTGTCTTGGTGACTTCTATGTCCTCCAATGCAAAGACCCTGACGACCGTGCTCACCCACACAAACAAACCCTGTGGTGGTGGCCATGTCCCCCTCCACGTCCTCTAGCCCCTCACTCTCAGACAGAGGCACCTCCATGGTGTGGCGGCGGGTGCTGTAGGCTTTCCTCTCTGCATGGTACCCTCCAGTCGTCTTGTCTCCCGTCAGCTTCTCTGCTGACTGTACCCTTTTTAGGAGTGGCGAACGTGGAGGCTCTGCACTACGTGGACGCACAGAATGGCGGGCAATCGTTGGAGGGGACAATGTTTTACCGTGGAACCCCTGCAGTGACTTGTGGTGACTGGGGAGGCTGGATTGAGGGCACTGGGGAGAGAGAGGCTGAGGAGGAGGGATGCAGGCCAGTGGTGAAGGAGGGATGCTGCTGGTGGACTTGCAGCGGCCAGCTTTGGAGTATCGTCCCAAAACATGTAGGGAACTGGGTCGGGCCTGTGGGACAGGTGAGTTTGGGGAACTGGAGCAGGGAGAAGAGCTAGAATCTGGGGGAAGAAAAGAGACACAGTGGTGTAGATTTTCTCCATTAAAAAAAAAGAACTTGAAAACATAGGCTACAAGTAGAATCCAATACAGGATTTGACTATAGGCTACAAGTAGAATCCAATACAGGGTGTCCTTGACTTACATCGGAGTACTCTTCCTACAAAATGTGATGACAGGGCCAGTTTGAAAACATTTCTAATATAGCAATTTATTTCATCTATCAGTGCGCACACAAATGGAAATATTACACATAGACAATGTCAAGAGGATAAATAAATTGCTATCCCTAGTTTTATATAAAACATAGGACATCACTTACCTCCAGATAGGTCAGGGGCGGGAGAGCGACATGGTGTTGATGGACCAGGAGAAAGAGACTGTGTTGGGGAACCAGAGAGGCTGTCACTAGAAGACTGGTGGAATCCCGAAGAGAAGCTCCGACTGCTCTGCATGGGTGGTGGCGGAGTGTGCTTTGATAGCTTCTTCAAGATACTACGTCGACGGCTGTAAATTAAAAAAATGGAGGGCAGATCAATAATCCGTATATATATTATTCCTTGAACTTTTTCAGTGTTTAACAACTATGTTCAAGTCACATATTTGCAAAAATTCAGCGCTGTAAAAGTTAATAAAGTTAAATTGTGTCATTAGGACTCTATTTTCTTTGTACCTGTCCTGTCCGTCTTTCTTCCTACTCTTCTTGCTGCGCCGGGCCATCTTGGCCTTGTAGCTGGACCTTCTGGCAGGGCCCACTTTGATTGAAGTGTTTTCCAGTGCAGTTGTCTGTAAAGTGACCCTGTTGCCACTCTGTTAAAACAAAACATTTTTAAGGCAGGAAAAGTCACATGTTCTGCCATTCTGTTCAAGAATATACAATAGGGTAATTCAATAATTATTGATTAAAAACATTGAGGATAGTGTTTCTTTTACCTTGAGCAGGAGCTCCACGACCTCAGTGTGGACAAGACCCTGGACTGACTCCCCATTCACATGAGTGATGAGGTCACCAGCTCTTAATCCTGCCTCATGTGCTGGACTGCCTTCTTCAACACACTGAAAACAGACAGAGACTTCGACTTTAAATCACAGTATTACCGTAGTAATTAATACTACAAGCAAATTATTATCTTTAAACAAGGGATTAAATCACTTCAACAGATTTATCACAATCAGGTATATCTGCGATGAGGACAACACCTACCCAGACCATGTGGTGAACGGTGTAGACATCAGTGTCTCCCATGTAAACCCTAATAGCTCGCAGGGCGAAGCCAAACCTTTTCCCAGAGCTGTGGATGACAACAGGAGGCCTGAGGCAGGTGACACTGACACTCAGGTCCCTGCTGGGCGAAGAGTCCCTGGACGAGGGGTTGGATGACAGCGACAGAGAAGACTTGGGGCTCGTGGGAGGAGCTGCTGAGTCATCTGCATGAGAAAAAAAAATTATAACAGTGGCATGAGTAAGTTTCTGTTAAGATTAAAGGCAATATTGAGCATTAAAAATAACAAATTATACTTACTATTTCCACTACCACTACTACTAATAATAAAATAATAATAATAATGAATTGTCAATCCATAAACCCTTTATCAGTTTGTTTCTAGGAGTGGCTGTTTATGTAACTGTAATTCTTGTGATATTACACTGATCAGTCTGTAGTGGGCACTGTAAACACACGAGTATTTTTGAGCAAGTAGTTTAAAACACAGCCTCCAAACAATGAAACAAAAAATGAATTCAATATATTTTGCTAAACTTTTCACAAATGTATGAATGTAACAAATAGCAGAAATGAGACTGAGGAACACAGATGGTTGAATTTTATTGGCGTGTACAGATTATTCTCTACCTGGAGTGATGATAAGAGAGAGCCCAGAGACAGAGGCTGACTTGGGCACTTTGCCAGCGGGGGATTTGGGTTTCTCTGGAGTCTCCAGCTGGTGTGCAATTCGTCGAGATGCGCCCCTCCTGAACGATGGTCTGGTTCCTGTGCTGTTGCTCCGGAGACGAATGCGTCGCAGGTTGGAAACCATGCCATCTATGAATCAGATGCAGAGAGAAACACGGCTAGGTTTTAACACCTTCTAAGATTGACATTTATGCATAAAACAATGCACTAATAAATGTGAGAACACAAATGTTATATTATTGTACGTATTTAATTTACCTCTTTAATACAAAAGAAAATGATGTGTCATACTATAAGACACAAATCTGTTTAATCAAAGTGTTGTATGCTAAAAGTCGGTGACTCATTCGTCAGCTTCTCAAGTCACAGATGACACAGTGATTTCTGTGAAAAATGTCAGAATCAAATTGTACAAGTACAAATGAAGTAAAGCGAGCAGTATAAAATTGTAAAATACTAGCCTGTAATAACTCTAATAAGAGTGAAGTGACACAATTAAAAATGCCATAAAATTAAATAAAACCTTGCCGATTTACAGGTCAGTCGACAATGTAGCTCTAAAGTTTTGAGCTGGACTACAAGTTTTTTTGAGGCTGTTTGGTGACATATGTACCACATGCCATTGGGGGACATTTGAGCAGGACATTTGTCCTTACCCTCTTCTTCTGGAGCAATGGTAAAACGAGGCATGATGTCGAGGCTCTGGGTGCTGTTCATGACCAGTGGGCTGGCACTGCGATCGGACTGCGAGGAACCAGAAGAAGCACGAGGACGAAGGCTGCAAACACAAACATTAGCATAACATAAGAAATATTAAAATATAGTATTTTAAAGGTGTATTTAGTAAATGTTGGGTCATCTTCTCCTGTATTTGGTTGAGTTAAATTAAAAGATTAACAGTAGGGAAATTGAATCTCCATCTCACTTCTGTGGTTAAGTGTGGAAGAACAAACAAGAAGAAGAGACAGTTTCATGATCCCACCTCCCCCTGTGTCCATCTGCCCTCCTGTCTCCAGCTGAGTGTTTGTGTCCATCGCCAGGAGAAAGGATTCCCCTGCCTTCCCAGCGCTCCTCCTTCTCTTCGCTGTGGCTGCGCTCTGATGATGACAGGCTCTGATTGGATGGCGTGGAGGTGGACAGGTGCTCTGTGCTGCTGTACACCTATGAATGCAGCATGAATTCATTCTCAATTAGCAAAGTGTCTTCAGAATTTCTGAGGTTTTATAGTGAAGTTTATTTACTAGTATTCACTTTATTAAACAGAACTACTGTATAAGGTTAAATACGTGGGCTTGAATGAAATACCTTGCTGAAGCGATGAGCAACAGAAGAGAACTGTCGGAGCTCCAGAGACGACTCGTCATCGTTGGTTTCATCGTCATCATCTGAGCCCGTATGACAGTAGCGTTCTGATCGAGCTGTGGAACAAAATACATTTACAAGTCATCCTAAATGAAATGATCACCCAAGTTTTCATGTCTAATGTTGTTGTCAACCCGGGAGGTTTACAAATAAATCCCACATACTGTCAAAGTAGCTGGTGTCATCGTCAGTCTCCAGCTGAGGGATGAATTCAGCTTTCTGCCTCAGGAGTCCATTCCAGTCCAAACCCAAAAAGAACATGTGCATCTTTACCTCAGTGGTTCCACCTGGAGAAAAAAAACAGGGAAAATGGTGGATTTGTGTAAATAAGGATTATACATTTTTATCATAATAACTGGTGTGTTCTTTTCCATTAGTGCTGTTTATGCTATGCTGGGCAAAGTTAAGTTGAGCATTTGGATCACACAGGCTATAGTTTTTCTTTTAATATATTTAATGTTAAAATTTTGACCAATATTGGAGTGATACTTAATAATGAATCAAGCCATCCTTAGTCCTAAAGCTGCTGCAAATAAATATAATTTTTACTGAAAGTCCATTCACATGGTTATTTCTTTTATTTTGAAGAAATAACTGGAAATACCTTTCTTTAATTCTTCTAATGTCAGGGCTAACAACATAACAGGTTGACAGAAAATGTGCAAAAGGTCACAATAATAGGTAACCAGTGACGGAGCTTAAACGCCACCAACCTGTTCCCAGTCGCTCTACTGGATTTTGTCTCAACAGTCTGGTGATGAAGTCCTGGGCATCAGCTGGCAGAGCATCTTCACCATCTGGCCAGATGATATCATCTGTATAAAGAAGCACAAACCAGTGATCTCAGATTATATTAACCCTCTGTTTTACAAATTTAGCTCTGCGGTAAAAAAAAAAAAAAAGAACACGTGAAACACTGAAGCTTCTTACCGTTGACCACCTGCCCAAAAAGCTGCTCAGGTGTGTCTCCAAAGAACGGCACACAGCCCACTAAGAACTCGTAGAGAATAATTCCCATGGCCCACCAGTCCACAGGTTTTCCGTAGCCCTGTCTCAGGATCACTTCTGGAGCGATGTACTCAGGGGTTCCACAGACCTGGACAAAGGCAAGGCAGAAAAACATGTTGTGTCATCTGAGACCACAGTGAAAATGACAGAAGAATGTAGTAGAAAATGTGAAAAGATGAGAAATACCTGTTTGTCAATAAACTCCCTGGTGTCTTTCTCAATGTGTCCTTCATACAAGTTAGTGGTCATGTTCATCAGACCAATCTTTGACAGTCCAAAATCTGTCAGCTTGATGTGGCCCATAGAGGTGATTAACAAACTGCAACGACAAACAAAAACAATGTTTTATTGTCAGATTAAACAGTGGTGTACGTGAAGTTATTCCTGTTATTTTTCCTTGTCTTGTTTTTGGACTGACTTGTCAGGTTTGAGGTCTCTGTGTACGATGCCATAGTTGTGAAGGTACTCTAACGCCAGGACAGTCTCCGCAAAATACATGCGAGCCATGTCCACGGGAAGAGGACCGATGTTTTTCAACAGGTTGGCACAATCCCCACCTTCCACGTACTCCATGACCATGCACAGATGCCTCCGTGTCTCAAAAGAGCAGAACATTGAAACCACAAACGGGTTTTCAGCAAAGGTCAGGATGTCTCGCTCCACAAACACCTGCTGGATCTGGTTTCTGAGCATCAGGTTCTGACGGTTTATCTTCTTCATGGCAAAACGTTGACGGGTTTCCTTGTGGCGAACGAGGAACACAGCGCTGCACAAAAGGACAGATGTGAGCAACGGAGGAATTGATTAAGAGATTTAAAAAAGGAAAACAGGAAAGGACAAAAAAGGAACCAGGTTGATTTAATACTAATAGCTAATAATTCATCTGTGTAAATAAACACAGAGGACGACAAACCGTCTACATTTGTGTAATGAAATCTCTTTTATTTATAATATAGATGTCCACAATGTATGACTTACCCGTAGGCCCCGTTGCTAATTAGCTTGATGGTCTCGAAGTCACTCTCCAGTGGTTTTCTGCGAGGAGGTGTGCAGGCCACTCGATTCTGAATCACACACACAGGTGTTGAAAATGAGACGGAAAAATATCAGGAACTGAAATAATGCACAACTGAGGAATATGAAGCCTTTACTTTGTGCTTTAACTGACATCATTCCAAAAACAACAAGTGCTCCATTCACCACTGAAATAATGCACAACTGAGGAATATAAAGTAATATAAAATGTAACTTGATTTATTTAGGCCATTTTGGTGTTGCTTTAGTTGACCTTGGTTTTACGTTTCTCCAGTGCTATTTCACTGCTGTTGACATTTCTTAACCACCACTGACTGTTCTGTCCAAGTCATTCCAGGGCCTGTATATCTCTTCACCCAGTAGGATAGGTTCATACCTGTGTCGGTGTCGTCTCACTGGTGTCATCAGACTCTTTGGTCGATCTATGACTCGGGCTTGTCTGCTCCAGATGGACCATATCTGTAGAACAAAGAGGCAGATCAAAGTGAGCAGTTATAACCAAGAGGAGGAAAATAAAAAGAGTTAAATCAAATGTTTGTCATCATGAGAAGATCGTGATGACATTGAATGGTTTTAACTAGGGATGCCTTGATCAGGATTGGTTCAATATTGGTCAACATTTCAGGATTGAATATCAAACACCTAGAGTTGGTCTGATCTGATACCAGATGCCTAAACACGACACGTTGTAAACAAGGACACTATTGCGTCAGGCTGTCGTTGCTGAGGCAAGATGCTGGAGGAGAACAGCTAGTATCGGATTGATATCGGTATAGACAGATACTCAGATAAGTTGCAGTATTGGAAATGAAAAAAAAACTGTTGTGTTTCTGGTTTTCAGAATTGAGTCGCTGAGGTACCTTCCAAAGGATCCCGGGTGAGGCCCAGCTGACTGATGATATATCTGGGAATATCAGTCTTGATGCCCTGGCCTACTTTGGCCTGACCTTCTGCGACTTCTAGACGTTGGTAAAACTCCTCTGGATCAAATTCCTAACAAAGAGAAGCAAAACATTGTGGCTATATCTGGGGCAGCTGTGGTACAGCTCAGGACAGCTACTGACATCATGTGATGAAAATGATCCTTACCAGACACTCCAGGAGCCTGGCAGGCCTGGAGATGATGATGAGTATCTTCTTGACTAGTTTGGTGATAATGGTCACCTCCTCGCTCTCTGATCGCTCATATGCCTGATCAGGAAATGATAAAAAAAAATTATAGATCTTCACTGTATCTTAATCCAATTGTCTCGTTCGCAGAGGCTGAATGCACCCTGCTGTGCTGTGGCTTATGTTATTTTTAGAATCTTTGTTTTCTTCTACAGTTTTCTGATGGTACTTCAATAAAAAGTGAGAGGCTCTGGGACACACTGCATCCCTGCTGTGTGCAGCTGCTGTGCCTTTGCAGGTTAATATATAACAGAGGTGTATTTTAGTTATTGTCTGCATTTCTTAGTCTAACAGTAACTGGCCTTCATCAAACAAAGAGGTTGAAGTCCATTTGTTAAACGTGGTGCAAAAGTGATGTTGGTGTATGGTAACAAAAAAGTAAATGTTTGTTGAACCATAGAATTTGAATAAAAACATCAGATGTTTCCAAGTAAAAAAGATAATTCTGAAAATCTACCGCACATTATGTAATGCAATACACAGGGGGCAGCATTTGCTGCAGTCAAGCAACCCAGCAGACACCATCACTTAGAGTTAAGTGCACACTTTCCCCCAGAGTTATGCACGATATGCAGTTTTTCATGGCGGGCAGTGTTAGCTGCCAACAATCAGGAATTTACAACATTTTCAAAAAAAAAAAAAAACAATTGAGAAAGACGTCTGACATGCACCTCATGCAGCAGTTTCTCCAGCTTCTCCTGCAGCTCCACAAAGTACCTGGAGGTGACCAGGCCTTTCTGAGACTTGTCCAGACAGTCTCTGGCAAGCTCCAGCAGCTGGTGCTGGATGAAGCCCAGCACTCCATCAGCTAGGGGCAGAGCACTGCCTGGGGAACACTCTGCAATGATGTCAAGAAGCCGACCCTCCATCTGTGCTGTCGCCTGCAAAAACAAGCAAGATGGAAGACTTCATTTAAAACAGTGACAGTGGCTTTGTGTCAGCTATTACGGCAAATCCCTCTGGTGAGTGAGCAAAGATTTTGACTTTGCCGTGGGCACTTAAAGAACCAGTTCTTAAATCTATGTGAGGAAGAAAGTTCACGCACGTGTGGATTAGTACGTATGTTAGGGTTAGGTTGAGGACAAAACCATTAGCCCTTTTTAGAAACATGTTATTTTTAATGGATTTCCCATTTGCTCTTATGCAGCATGGGATCTTCGACTCAGCATTCCTGGATATTACCAAAATTACCCATTTCAAAGTTGTTACTGCAAAACGACTGGAACTTTCCAGTCATATAGATGTTGTTGAGCTTTTGAAGACAAGAAGGTATGTAACCCAAAGAACATCACCCCTCAGTAAAACACAGGGAGCTGAGGGTTTTTAATTCTGTGTGGATGTTCGAGTGCATCTGGAACTAGGAATCCTGTGACAGAGGAGAGAACTAAAAAAATATGAGCTGATTTTTTAAGGAAAACCTGATGCAGCTGGCAGTAAAACTGGATCTTGGATGTCATTTTGTTTTCAACACAGCACTGAACTCAAGCATGCTTGAAAAATGATGAAAAATTAGATAGGAAAACAAACTGATCGTTGTTGACAGGCATAAGAGATGCTTATGAAATGTGAAAAATGTGTTCTTCAACAAAAGTGAAATAAAAATATATAAAACTATAGAGGAGCCTAATACTGGTGCTTCACAATGTAGTTACTTATAATAGCGTCCAAAATGAAGCTAGTATGCTCATAAATGTTATGTTGAAAGTTGTTCAACTTTGTTGTTTGAAACCTTTATGAAATGCAGTAGAAATGAAACTTCTTATAGAACATTATTCCTTTATATGTCAGAGAGAGAAACAAAATTACAAGAAGAAATGTCTTCACCTTGGGAAAGCGTTCTTTGTACACGTGATTCATCATGACAATCTCATTGTCAAATGTTCCACAGGTCCGCCCAGGGCTGAAATAAGCAAAAAGAAAAATGAACAATCGGCTGACAAAATGATCACAGTGAAACAAAAACATATGAAATTCACCACTGCGCCCCTAAAAGGGATTCATATTTCACAAACATTATTAGGGTTATGAATTTGATGAGTCAACAAAAACAATCCAAGACGTTCCTGTATGTGTCGTTGTGTATAATGCCGACCATCAATCTGTTATTAGAGGAACAAAAAACCCTATTGATTTCCTTGGTGAAACCTAAGTGTTTGCAGTGGCCCCAAGTTGTAAACACAGCATGTGTGAAAATGAACCTGATGAGATTCAGATCGTGTTTTCGTCTGCAGTATCACTGACCACATCTGTTAGCTAGCTCACGGCTTCCATTACGATCAAGAGGTTTTCAAACCGTCTGTGCACGTTACAAATCAATGAGCTGTCGTCACTTTCTGTTAAAAATAGAAAGACTGGGTGCTCCCCCGCACACACCAGATACATTACAAATAACAACATCAACAAGTGACAACCAGAGCGCTGTTTCTGTTCAGCCACAACAGTTGCACATGCAGTGTCATTGCATCCAAGTGCGTTGGTAACCTTTGGCCTCGTGAGAACTATTTCAGGGCAGTAAGTAACGTCTTACACACCCAGAGCAGCTATTTAAGGGACGCATGTAACTTGTCAGCCATGCATGTGTAGAGCATGTGCAGTGACAGATGGAGGGGGTATATTCAATAGTGTGGCAATTATTTTTTGCATTATTTTAATATGATGCCCATTATACAATCATACATACACACACACACACATATATAAATATATATATATACAGAACTGATAGATTGAATCCCTTTCCTAGGCTGTGCCATAAAACTACAGATCTGGACTTTGTAATTACTGTTTATACTCCATGGTACCTGAGACTGCGTGAGCGGACTCTGACAGGGGGCGAGGCGTGAGCTCCTTCTTCATCTGCCACACTCTCCGTACTCCGGAAATGTTTGAACAGGAAGTGGAGATCATCTTGTGTGGGCTGAAAGGGCAACTGGTGCAATAATTCCTGGGAAGAAGAAGACTGGGGAAAAAAGATGGGAAGAAGGAATCAGGAAATTACTTCCACATAAAGGACGAGTATTTTACAAAACATCGGCCATAAAATAGAACAAACGTAATCATCTGGATAATTTAATTGGACCACTGTATGGTGGTCTGGTGGCTGTTCAATCTTTACACATTTCTGTCTGAAAATGACTCCAGATAAAAAAAAGAAATGAAAGATGTGTTAGAATTGCACCTCAAAGAAAAGCAGCAAATATTATACATTAAACAAAAACAAAATAATAAGCTATACGTACTTAAATTAGAGCCTTTGTGTTGCCAAAGGTACTATTTTGTAGTTTCAGAGTTGATGTTTTACTCTAATAATAAATACTCATTGAATATTATGTAAAAATAAAATATACCTGGATAATATAAATACAACTCTTTTCATTTAAATTCACACGTTAGGATTGAATACAGAAACCTATCACACATCCCTCTGTGACTACTGAAGGGGCCTATCTCAGATTAAGCGTTCTCGTCGCCTACAGCAGCCTTTCCCACTGCACCGGCAGTGCCGCAGGAAGGCGGCAGCAGCTGTTGTGTTGGCTGTACATGCATGCGTTTTCTTTTTCCACGCCAAAATGGGTGACACTCAGCCTGGAATTTATGAGAACTCCCATCTGCCTGGGATCTTGTGTCTCACTGAAGTCAGAACAAAAGTGAAAGCAGAGAGGAGTGGTGTCTCCTACACCCCCCTCCACCTCCTTCAAAAAAAATAACAGGGGCTCAATAAAGTAGTAGGACATGAAACTGAAATTCAGAACGTGAACAATCAATAAAGGGATGGTGAATTAATAATACAAATAAATGATAGAGGAAACTAGAGCCATGTTAGAATGGGGGAGAGCAGTATAAAGACCTCACTGAGAGCCATGCTGAAAGAGGCATTGTGTGAGTAAGGGCTGACCTCACCAACCCTGAGCCATGTGGTTGGACATACAAAATTACAGCCGTGACAGAGGAGCTGGCTATTGTTTTCCTCCAACTCACTGCAGTCTCACTTAATGAGTGTGAAGACAGAGGCTCAAGATAATCACCACAGAAACCTTCAACAAATAACTGACGGCTGCAGTTTGGCAAAGTCTACCCACACTGTTTCCCTTTATTTGACTTGTCCTGAAAGAGTGAGGACTTGACAAAGAATAAAATGTCCCCTCTGTCTCAGATGAGATGTCAGGGAGAAAAATCTAATGTAAAAGAAAAATTATTTCAGCAAGTTACACTTGACTGAGGTGACATGAAGTGCAGCTCAGGTCATGGTGAAACATTAACTGAACCCTACTTTTTCCAACCATGCTGAATCCTCTTATTCCTTTAGTTTTGTCACAAATATCACGTCAGATTAAAAATAATTAAAATTATCCGCAAAAACTCTAGGAAAGGCATGTGAGGAATAATTCAATTTTCCTCCCGTTGGTAGAATGTGTGATGAACAACAGGCTAAGGAAGGATGCATCATCACTGGATGCATCCTGTTTTAGCTGAGTCATATTACATCCACACTGAGTCAGCTGCTCTGTCGGCTTTGGCTGCTCCTGAATGGACAGTGGTGTTAAGTGCTTTTCAGCCTCTGCCAGGAATGTTTTTAAAAGTGTTAGGGGACAAATTACTGTTCCACGTCTGCACACCATGCAGGTCCATGCTAAAGAATTACTACCTTAAATATGTTCTTCAAAATAAATCTGTCACCAACTGTGAGTTGCTGTAAAATGTGACAGGCGTTTTCCTACAAACAGAGGCTGCATTAATGAAGTGTTAAAAACAGGGAGTATTAAAATGTTTTTGCACCTTCAAAACACTCTTAAAGCCAATGGCCTTCCATCTTGTTTTTACTGGATCAACAGCAAATTCAACCTTTCACACAGCTTTGCTCTGTACTGTGGCAGTGAACTTATCTAGAGCACATGTTTTATATGAGGATAATCTAATTATTCCAATGATTTAGAAGGGTCTATTATTGGGTCTATTTTTGTTGTCTTTAAATTAAAAATCTAACTCGGTCATTGTGTGGGCAGGGGGGCGGGGCACATCATGTCTGATTTATTATAAGCTAGAAAAAAAGAAAGAAAAAAAGACTGTGATGGTCTCAGTGTTTGGTGCCAGAACAATCATGCAGGTCATGAAAATGACTTCCAAACCAAATCAGTTGCAGTCTGGTATAAGATTGAGCATCATTGGTGCTGCTGAGGACTCCGACTGGTAGACCCCAGAGAAGATTTGTGGATGAGGACATGGAGATCATAGGTGTAAGGGTAGAGAAGGAGGCAAACGATCCACTGTTGTGACTCCTGAAGGGAACAGCAAACAGAGCTAGCTAAAACATGCTCCACTAACACACAAACAGAGCTAGCTAAAACATGCTCCACAATCCACTAACACACACGGAGGTGTTGTTTGGACTCCTCTTACCCTGAGTTGAGACACTTCCTTCCATTTGAGTGAGTAAACCTCCTGACCTCAGAGCCGCAGAACAATCACTGGCAGCTCAAACATGTGAACCTGATTCTGCTCTTTACTTTTCTCAGACCAAACAGAGGACTTTGGTTCGCAATGACGAGCTCTTTTTTTAACTTCAACTGAAGAGGCCTCTTTAATTAAGCTTGTACATTAAAACACAGCTAACTTTGACTATTTTGTTTTAAAAGAGAACATTGATTTGAAACAAAGCAGTGGTTCAAAAGAAATGAAAGCATTGTTGTTTTTTTTATATTAATATTATGGGATGATAGTAGGAGGAATAGACATAAAGGAATAGAAGGAAATATGTTTTTTGAGCAGTGTGAAGGATGCTCTGGACCACAGGGCTCCAGCCATGAGCCCTGTACTGGTGCCAGGCAGTGGCATTTGTCAATTGGAACCACAGCAGAAAAACCAACCTAATAACAGGTTATTTGGATTGTCTTTACTGATCAGTATATAAGCTATTTGATTATGGATAATGACTCTATAATCCCAAACACATCTTGACACGTTTAAGTTTTTCTTAAAAAAGAAGGGAATTGCACAAGACAAGTAAAAGGAAAAATATGCTCGAGGAAAAATAAGGGCAAATGAAAAGAAAGTTGCATTTACAGAAAAATGGGGAAAATGAGAAAAAAAATAACAGGATGAAGAAAAGCAAAAATAAAAGAAGGGAGTAGAAGGAAGATGAAGACTAGAGGAACATCATTAGTTTAGAAGAAAAAGCACAAAAACAGTTCTCTTACAGATACTGATGAACTTGGTGCATTGGTGCAGTATCCAGAGGAGGGAACTGAGGCCACAGACCATCTACGGCCGTCAGGTCTACGAAAAACAAAGCAGTCGCACACAGTTAATCAGTTAATGTTCAGTCACTTGGTTATGAAAAATACATGTTGTAAAATTCTTGTCATTGTAGTTTTTACCTCTCACTACGGGCCAGTTGGCTGCACAGGAGATAAAGGAGAGATGACAAAGACGGACACAGGGGAGGAGAAATAAGAGCATGTTAGACGTTTGGGAAACTTGCTGACGGAGAGACAGTTTGACTGTCGCAGCTCAGTGGCAGTGGGTCTTTTGCTGCTGCTGCTGCTGCTGCCACAATGCAGCACTGAGCCCTGCAGACACTGGGCATGTGATTCATTACACAGACAAACAAATGCTCTCATGAACCACGTGTGCACGCAGAGCACGGCACACCCAAGTGGACCATGACCGTCATGTGTGAAATTACCACTTGTGACAGTGACTTCATTCCCGGTGCCACTACCCCTGCCCGTCCCCCACTTATGCTTTCCAATGCAGTGCAGCACACTGAGGATATGACCCAGTTTTCTTAATGATTCAGGCTGCAGTGATGGAAAGTCACCAACTGGTTAGGCATTGCTGAAACCAATGCCTTTTAGGTCTAGGAAGCAAAAAGGAAAATTGCTTCTTACACCTTAAGGTTAAAAAACATTTGTTACCTCACCCCTGGGAAACATATCTGCCATGTTTTAAGTTCATTTGCATTTACAAGACTTGAGCCATTGCATGGATGGACCAATTTTCTGGTCTGATTTATTCAATGTTTACATGAATAAAAAAAGAATAATTGCACACACAGCACTAGCTATCCAGCTTGCTTGAATTACAAATAAACTCAGTAGGTTTGCTCAAAAGTGCTGTCAGGGCATCTGTGTACACACAGGCAGTAAACACTCTCAATAAAATTAGATGAGTCATGCAAAGTGATTCTACCAAGAGACAACTCCACTCTATTGCCGAGCTTATGAGGTAATGTGCTTTACTGCACCACCACACGAGGTGCTAATTCATTACTTATGGTTGTTCAGATAAGAAGCATAAACTGCACCTTTAATGTCACCCTTGTTGCCCTCTCATTTATAACCAGTCAACATGTTGCTGATTCCACCTTACAAAGGCTTGTGTGCATTGTTCCTTTAAATGTCAGCAGGTCTACTAGCAGCAGGAGTGGGGTGAAAGGGAATGAATTTACCCCATATTCCTGGTAATGGCATGTGTACATATTTACACACATATATATAATAAACATGTATATATACGTTCACTTAATTGGTCCAGCAAATATCTCTGAGGCATTTGAGCTTGATAGACATGCTTCATTTCTACCGTATGGGCAAAACCAACAAGTCTGGACTTGTTCATTATCCACGCAACACTACGGCCAATGGAAACGACTACGAGGAAAGGAATATTTCTCTGGGTATTGACTAAAAGATGGCCACAAAAATGAGAGCGACGGGCCGACAGAAAGAGAGATACAGTATTTAGAGACAGAAAAATAAACATGATGTGCTGTATGATTATGGTATAGATAAATAATTTAAATTAAAGCTAAGGTAAGTGGTTTAGATAAGGAACAACTTGGTGTCATAACCAGAATGAATACTTTTATGGAGGGCCAGAAGGAGCTGAACTGTGTCTCTGTAGAGCTACAGAAAGAATGGTATTGGGTGAAATCTGTGGTACTGTGTAATGTGTAACCTCCAAGAAATGACACAGAATTTCCTTTACTCTGGCTGGTCAAATCCAGACAGATGAAAGACGTCCACTCACTGAGAAAAAAATACATCATGATTTCCTGGACCTAATCAAACCAACCTGGTATTTCTAGATTTTTTTTTTAGAGGAAACCTGTACTGGTGTTTTTAAGAGGAAGATCGTTCTGTCATTACCTTGGCTTAGCAACAGTGCCTTGGATGAATTCCATACTCGAGCAATTTCTTACCTGCGAGCAAACTGAAAGTTGGCAGAGGTGCTGGCCGAAACATTTCTGGGGCTTTCTGAAGGGCTGCTGCCAGCTGAAGACACATGAACCAAAAACAAGAGATGGATGAATTTTGTGTCACTTCTCTTACCCTGGCCACACTTTGTTCTCTGAAATATTCTTGGTGATCGAACTAATCTCGATCACATCACACACTACTGAAACAGGAAAGATAAAGGGTATTCATACCATCAAATCAGTCACATTCTTTTAAACAGAATGACTAACTGTATAAGACGGCTGAGTCCAGGAATGATTAGCCAGAAAGAAGTAAAATGAATAAAGCAGCGTGCTTTATTCAACACTGAGTGTGACCTGTTCTAACTGATAGACCTAGAGGCAAAAAAATAACCCTGTAAGTCACTCTGGAGCAACAACCGGTGATTTAAAATTAGATTTTGTTACAATATATCCAATCAACAAGGGTGGTGTTAAGTTTAGTGATCACTGAAGAGGTGACGAAACGTTGATAACAGACAGAAACAGGCTAATGTTACGATTAAAGACCAAAGAAAATGTAAAACTGAAAGAAGCAGCGACAGAAAATCCGACATCGTGGTTTCCTGTCACACCTACTGTACTTCTCTTACGTCTCGTCAGAACATCTGCACTCACTTGTCCGTTTTAATGTGGTCTACTTTACGTGGAACATACCTATCAAACGACACCTCTAAATGTCAAACAACACGCACGGAAAAGCAAGTACCTGTGGAGAGTGGGAGAGGAGAGAGCGGTCGTGAGAGTGTGGGCGACGGGGTTCCGACCGCCAAACTCCTTCTCTTGTTGTTACGGGCACTGTGAGAGGAGGAACACAAACAGAAAAAGATAAGACAACGGTTCACACAGTTACAAACACAAAATAAAAAGAGCCAGAGGGGAAAGGTTGTTTATCTGATTTTTATCAGAGCAACATTCAACGCAGACTATAGTTGTTGTTTCGTGATAAGGCAAACAGTAATTAATCCTGAGGTGCTACAAGAAAAAGACGTGTGTATACGTTAGCCTGTCGTATGCAGCTACACATGTTTATATGTAAATATATAAACACATACGTATAGCGTGGGACATGTTCCATTTTGGGTTAGGTCCTTAAGCCCTTTTGTTTAAAAGACCACTTAGTTGATACACCAAACAAAATACAAACACTATCAACAGTACATTATATTATATCATATACTAGAGTACTGATTCTGATCCAGTTATGTCTTGTGTTTCTACAGCAAGTGAGTCCAGGAAATGATGGGAAATGGCTGTTTGCGTTGACCTTGGCTGTTTTATAATGATGTGGAAAAATAAGTTGCCTCTTGACTCGTGTGATGTAACTCTGTGGTCCTTACAGAGACACCAATATCAGTGATACACAAACACATTAGCCACACAGACCCACAGGCAATAGCAGCCATGATCAGATTGTGTTTTACACTAAAATGTCAAAGACGTTTTTTTCCTGTATGAAAAAACACTGAAAGGAGCTCCGGTTGCAGCTCATCTTTCACTAATCTCATTACCTATCTATTGAATGAAACAAAAATCAGGACTGTTGTTTTGCTGATAGAAAGCAGGCTAACATTCCACTTTGACAGACATCTATGATATATGTTAATTATCGAAAAAGACGTTTTTTCACTTAAGCATTTTCTGGAGCTGTTGTGTACATTGCTGATCAGAAGTATGCCATTTTACTTATTTATATATTATTTATATACTATTTTGAATAAAATACAATTTAAAAAAGAGAACAAGTAAAAGACAAAGCACCTAAAAGAGACTTGGTTATGTCAGATTTCAGGAATCACTTAATGTCTAATCGATTAATGTTTGAGCCAAGAGGATGCTCGTCAGTAATACTGGAGTAAGACCAGTTAACCATCAATTGGTACAGCCGTCATGAGCACACAGTTCCGAAACCATTACATTCAACAAATGGGTCATCCATTCCATGAAATATACAACATTTCCACTATTTTTTCCTCAAGCAAAATAGGACAAATGTTTCTCTCTCAGCTACCTTCATGACAACAATGCATACAAAGGTGGCAGTTAGCACAGACCCAGTGTTGTTTCCCTGAGTGTGACTCAACCCCACAGCAATTATTATACAAGACAGTTTAAAAAGAAAAAAAAAAGATAAAACGTACACTGTTCCGTTATTGTGTGCTTTGTGTATGTGTGGTTCCTTCAGGAATCTGAATACCTGCTGCTATGTTTGCCAATGTTGTCATGTGAGATTAGACAAGGTTCCTTTAAAGGCTGTTTTATGTTAAGTGTAATACCGTCATGCTCTGTGTTTATATCTCGGTAATGCCGATGCTGTCTTACTCATTCTCTCTGGCAATGACCTCATTAAAAGACTGGTGGGACAACAGTTTCTGACATTTCTGGGTTGGAACTGAGACATATTCAACCAGTTTAGGACTTCCAGACCAGAACGTGGACGTGGAGAATGCCAAGTAAGCTTGACTTCAGTTTGAACGGAATTTAGCCCCAACAGTGATCTGTCTGTGAGCTGGACCTGTTTTATTCTCATCTGAAAATAAATTAATCTTTTCTCAGCTGTAATGGTATAAAACAATCACTATATCACAACATGACCAAGTGACCCATATCAGTTAGTAGTGATAAGGCTGCCTGGATTTACCAATAACAATAGTGGCTTGTTGAGTGTGTTACAGCCAATGATGAAAGTAGGCCAACTGAGACAAGTATGGTGTCTGCTGATGGTGGAAAATATACAACTATTTACTTTATTTATTTACCAAGTTCCATCAGTAGATACTGTTCTCTGGTTTATTATAATGCCCCAGATACTGACACTCAAACTAGAAAAATATTTTTCACACAATAGACAGCAAGCTGGACGATAAACAGCCAACAGTCAACTCTACCGTGTAAAACTTTGTGACATTATTTGTACAAGCATTATTCCTGGAAGCCGACTGATTAAATTCAATGACATGGTATACAAAAAAAACAAGCTGTTGATTTTCATTCGTGAGCCAGGGGCATATGAGAAAAATAATCAATAACTACTGCATTTGTACTTTTGTGGTACATTATAGTCCCATAAGGGACGGGCTGTATTATGCATGACACATTAAAATCAATCTCAATAACATCATGTGAAGAACATAGGGCGTATTACACAGATATCACAGATACGACCACAGGGCCTGTTTTAGCGGCATATTCGGCTACCAAGATCATTATGCTGAGTATATAAGTATTTTTATTTAAATATTTGCATTAAAGGGCGGATTGCTTTCTTTTCTAAAGTTAAATCATTTTCAGGATAGCAGGGGAGCTTTACGACAATTCCTGCATTCACCTGGGGCAAAGACAGGTTGACAGTATACTATAGGACCACATATGGAAACAAAAAAACATTCAAACTCTCGCTCACACTGACTGATTCTCCAGATTGTCTGTCTGCAATGTCAGTACATTACTATACAGGTCTGAAGTGACTGAAGTTTGTTTTACAAGATTTCAGTTCTTTAAATTGGACCACAATGCTTTCACTAGCAAAATTAAGATACCTGGGCTAGGAAAAAAAAATCTAAACAGATACAAGTTTAAATTAAAGATTTAGAACATTGTCATGTTGACACAAATTGCTTAGGGGGACTTGTTATTTTGACCTTGGTATTTGCTGAGGTTTGGGACACAAGTTTATTTTGAATGCAACTTGAAATAGTAAATTCACAAAAATAATTGCAGTAGTTCAGATATTAAGTTTGAAAAAGACATTACTCCGCTTGATAAATAATTGAAAAAAGAGTTTGTTTCTCTGAGGGATCGATAATTTTGTTCCTAACGAGTTTCTCTAAAGCCCCAATACAGTCCAGATAATTAAATCAGTGTATTGATCGACCCTGACACTTTGTGTCGTCTTATGCGACAGCTAGAAGCAGACAATGCAGTCTATAGACCACACACACACACACACACACACACACACACATTCTACAAAACACTACAATGGACACGTTTCTCTCTGGGAAACAAAAACTAGGGCGGATGTGACAGACGCATGCAGTGTTGACTCTATAAGCATTTGCACACATTGCCATGACATTATCAGCGTGAACTGTACTGTTTACATGGACACCGGGACCGAACCAGGCTGATGCAGCGTTTACGTGGTGAGAAATGAAATGATTCTCAACGTAAACCGATCAACATATTATCGTGGTTTTTACAGTTTCGCATGGTATTAGATTAAACACAGTCAGTGGAGACGTTCGTCCACACATAGAAGATAAATCAAATGGTAATAAAGACAAAAATGTGCTGTTACCCTTTGGTTCTCTTCATCGCCCCCCCAGTCACAAAACTAGACTTGTAACTGGGTAACACGGTCCAGTAGTAGTTGTGGTCAGACATGGTGGTGCTGTTGCTGGCAGAAAAAAAAAACAACAAACCAGATACGGAGAAATGTGCTGAATTTAAAGCATCGTGTTTCAGACAGATTTACTGTCTTTCCGGTGCTGGGTTTGCTGGGGCTGCAGATGTTAGCTAGGCCAGTACACGGTGTCCGACACCACTAACTCTGTCCAGCTTTGTCGGTTCGAACTGACCCAAGAACTGGCCACACGGCACCGCAGTTCTACGGTACCGGATGAGTGTAACGGCCATGTCCACCTTGCTCCTTCGTCCCGGTATTTACACTGGTTTAATCCTCCTCTGGGTCAGGGTTCGGCGGACATCGCATTACATCGATGAATATGAACCTGGCCCAAAGAAGCGACTGATAGAAAGTTTCCAGAGGCAGCACACAGGCATGCTCCGCGCATGCGCGTCCCAGCACACCGGGGGGAGGGGCCAATAATGATGCGTTCATATTTACGGGAAATGTTTTGACATTAGCAAAACACAGATATTCTATAATAATATTAAAACTCTAAATTGCATTTATTATGGTGGCATTATAGCACTTATGACAACCATGTCATAAGCGCATATAATATAATTGTACAATATTCTTTAAACGTTAACGATTAAAAGCATATATAGAAGGCCGTACAAAAGTGGCATTTATCTTTTACATTTGTCCTTAAACGTTGCATCTCTGTCACCAGGGTGAACTGAGCTTATCCTGTGAGTTTCAACTGCCATGGCTCACATTACAATCTTTTACATTTTAAACCCAGATTAGCCAGTGTTAAGAGCACAGCTATTGTACGGTGACTTAAACAAATAATTGAACAATAAAACACCCCCTATTTATTTTTGGGTTTGTTAACTCAAGTGGCTAACTGAATGTCTCACTTGGAAACCAATAACAAACATATGCCACTAATCCATGAGAACAACAAATGGATTGTTTAGCTATTTGAAAAGAGGTGATTTTCAAAAAGTAATTGAAGACCCCACTTTTCAGAGAGCAATGAATAGATGTAAATGTGAATAGAGAATTTTTAATAAGTCACTCATACAATATCCTATATAATGTGTTGCAGACTCGGAGTAAACTTTATGCAGGAAACACTGTAGCCACTTGGTAGGACAGTGAGAATTATGTCATTTTTTATAATCCACTTCCTATTTAAAAAGTGAAAGATAATTAAGGCCAACAGGAGATCTTTATTATTCATAATTATCTCTGTTAGCGTCACACATGGATGACGGTCCATCACATGTGGGGTCCACTTATAGTGCAGTCCATAGACGTATATAAGATGTGGACATTGTCTATACAATGACAACAAATTGTCATTGTATATAAGATGTGGTATTTCTCACTTGATTTAAAAATAAAAAATCAAACAATATTTTTCCACGTATCCCTTTTTGTTTCAGTGACTAGTTTCAGGTGCTTTTCTTAGATCCTTTTCAGGTTATTTCAAATAATGTTTCTTACTTCTTGATAGATTTCTTAGCAACAGACAATGGGAAAACCCCTCAAGAGCAGTGTGTTGTGACAGAGACACCTCCTTCAGTAAACGCACTGGATAAGCCTGTATTCTCTACACCTGTGTCACTTCTCTGTTAGTAAAACTGAATTATTGTGTCAGTCATTTGTTAAATTGTATCAGTTCTCAGCAAACAGTTCTCTGATTCCAAGAGGTAAGAATTATTAACTGCTCTCGGAAACAGGGTAAACAATTTGACATGTCAATTAAAAATGAAATGAAATAAAATTTTTAACAGTGGAGGAAAATGAAACATATTGATTCTCACTAACAGAAAATATTTCTCTTGCCCTTCCTCCTGTCCTCTCAGCTGTTTGATGAAAACCTGTCAGAGCAGTGCGACTACTCGGCAGTAGTCTGCAGTTCACACTTTTCTTTTATATACATACTGTGTACAGCAATCATCCACAACAAAGCAGACAAGTGACAGACACCTGGCCCATCTGGTTTGTAGAGGACAGACAGAGGAAGGGAGGGAGGATGGGGAACAAAAAGACATACATAGAAATACATAATGACACATTAAAAAAGACAGGTTTTAATACTTACACATTTCCCCGGCGTGGAAGACTCAATTCTTTCTAGATCGTGAGAAATGTAAAAGAGGAATTAGGATCAGGTGCTTGGAAAAGCATTTGTTTTTCTTATTTACAGTTAAACCAACCGAAAAGCTAATAACGGTCTTATTCGCTGATATGTTTTTTGTTTTTTTTATTTTGTCCTTGGCAAATATGGACTGAGCTCTAAAATTAGTATTGTTTTATTTATTTATGTTTGGCTAATAAATAAGTTTTTTTTAAGTTTATTTATTAAGTTGTGGGGGAAAAAAACCCCTGTCCAACATCACAAAAGACAAAGAATTGTATCCACAGCTTTTTTGTCATGTTTTCCTTTTAAATCAGTGTAAGAATCAGGAAACTCATTTAGTCTAATTTCTTGCACGACCAGTTCATGTTCTCATCTTATAACAGCCCTGATGTACAAATCCTCACGAGGATACAAGCTTTTAAGCTCAGGCAACTGCGCAACTGCCCTGGGCAATCAGAGTGTAGAGGACATTAAAGGGTGGAACTCTGTGTGTGTGTGTGTGTGTGTACACAAAACCTCTCAGAGGCAATTATTTCATTTTATCTTGTGCAGGATCTACCCCTGTTCCCTATAGACACTCCAGCTTCAACTGTCCAATAGTTCTCATCATACAGTATCAATGTGGAGAAAATCATGAAAACCAGGGCTTCAAGCAATTTGATTAAATTTTTTTTTTCAAAGAACAGAACATCACACCAAATGCCAAAGTACACTACTTAGTGTTTATATAGACAACTTAAGATTTAGCCCCAATATAAAATGACCCGAGTCAGCTCACAATAATTCTATCTTGGTCAAACATCAAACTAACCCAACCCAGGATAATAGCAGCCAAAACGATTAACCATAACTTGATTTAGTCACAGTCAAAAGATAACCAATAGTTTAACCGGTAAACACTTAATATTCACTAAATATTATTAAAGTCATGTCAACAAGAAATGTCAACATTTCCAAATGTAGCTAAATGAAAAATTATATTCAAAAATAAAAAATAAATAATGCATTAAATATTGGCTGTTGTCATTATTGTTTAGGTTTAAAAGATAAAAAACAAAGTAGAATTAATATGTTCAATATAAGAATCATTACGTCAAGTTAAATCAAAGATTTAATTATAAATTGTGAATGATTATGGGTGAAAAGGAAACCAATTAGTCTAATTGAATGGGAAAGAAAGTCTCACAAACGTTCCACACACTCAGGTGTTTCATGTTCCTCTCCCTGTGCGTGCACAGAGAGCCATGAATAAATCAAGAGAAAAACACCTCATCATGATGATGATTATTATTCTGTCCAAGGGTTTTTGTGAGAGATAAAAAACAGACAAGACAAAAAAAAGATGGTTGCCCTGCAGGAAGATTAAAGGCATGTCATGCAAGAACCATTTCTTTTTTGTGCTCCTGTCACTAAGGCAACCAGATCCAGCAGGGAACCAATGAGAAGCATGGAAATAAAAACACCAGAGGAGTCTCTGCTGCTGCTGCTGCTGCTGCTGCTGCTGGTAAAGCCTCTAGTTTCATAAATGGTTGCATTAGTCGCTTCAATTCATTCATTTATGTTAAAAGTGCATGTTATCTTTAAAGGTCACTGATGCAAAAAAAAAAAAAACAGATTAAAAAGAAAAGATCCTTTAAGGAGAAAGAAAATATTTTTATATATTAAATTCTCATCTGTGTCTGCAGTGCATTTGGTGGTAATTTTTTGTAGTATCATCATCACCATCATCATCCTCAACATTTTCATTTTCACCCTTAGCATCATCAAAATCTTCCTTGTTATGATGATCAGCATCACCATTACTGTCATCATCATCATCCTCATCATCCTCATCATCATCATACTCACCTGCAGACCACGCCGTCTCAGTATATTAGGTTCATCCATCACTGAAGGCAGTTTAGTAAAAAGGCAGTAGGAGCAGAGATAGCCTGGATCAGTCAGACCATACTGCGCGCCCTCCACACACCGACAGCATGTTTCTGAATAAACACCACCTCCTCCTACTGCTCCTCCTCTCCCCCTTCTTCTATTCCTTCTCACCCCAGCTAAGTCCGGCTGAATACACCCAGAGGAGGTGGATCAACTGACCTGGGCAAGACAGGTCCGAGGGAGCGGAGGGTGTCTAGGGTGGAGTGTTGTTGTTGTTGTTGTTCACCAACCGTTCTTATTTACACTACTATTTACAGCAATTGTATGTGTGTGTGAGTGAGTGAGTGTGCTGGCTGGGGTTTTTGAGGTCATGTCCAGTAAGAACGCCCAAACAGAAGTGAAAAGAGTCTGTTGTTTCCTCAGCTCCTCGTGCTTCCAGCAAGTTCCACTAATGAAGAATTTAGACCTCTATAGAAAATGTACTTTTTTAATTCTTAGGCAAAAGTCAGGATTTTATTTTACAACTGAAAAAAATGCATATATATATATATTGATTGATATTGATTTTCAAATTTAAATTCTATAAATATCACATTTATTTTATAATCTACCGACATTTATTCTCAGATGTATGACTCTACATTTTTGTTGTTTTTTAATGTTTGTTTCAGAATTTAGACGTTTTCTGGAGAAGTCTGGATTAAAAACAGAATTCTGTTTTTGTTAACCCTAATTGTAATTCTGGGATTTGAGTCTGGTGTTTTATTTTTTCCTTAGAAATTTAAACTTTACCACAAAAGTTTGTTATTTTCCTATTTTCCTAAGTCTTCTAAACCTAATGAATAAAACCAAAGCAAATCTGTGGCCCATTCTTGTCTCTAGGAATGACTGCTGAAAAATAATGTTAGATGTCCAGAAAAACAGCAGTGATTAATTGGTGCCTGGTACTCAGACTGAATCAGAATGTGTTTTCCTAAAACAAACAATGGCTACTCTCTTGTCCTGTGAAGTCACATGTCCTTTTATATAAGAGACAGATGGACATAAAGCCTCCTTGTTTCTTCCCAGAAAGTGACTTATCTTGATTGTGATGTAAAGTAACAAGTTTTATTATCTAACCTAAATAAATATATTTTATGTAACTGAAAACATTTTTAAAAACACATATTTCAAGGTTCTTGTAGCTGCAAGACAATCAGAATTTGTGAATGACAGCTGCCAGAGAAAAGTAATGGCTTTCTTCTTAAACCACGATCTTAAAGAAAGAAAATATAGACTCTAAGTTTTTCCCTGTTCTTCTGAATCCATGTGAACGTGATATAAATATTATTATGTAGTGTAATGTTAAGGCCACAAGAGGGAAGTATGGAGTTGTAATATTCCTTTTTGCGTGACTAATTACCTTCATACATTTAATTAGGACCAACCATTTTCCATTGACTGTAACATAGCATTTTTAAGAGTTTATTAATTTAATTTCAAATAGTGCATACCACACTCAAATACAAAAATAATGTCGCTAAAACCAAAAATACCAGTGTAAAAACGACCTATCTTCAGCTGCCCACTGCTCACCTTGGTGATGGGTTAAAAGCAGAGGCTCAGCTTCGTTGTATCCTTGTATTACAATGACAATAAAGACCATAACAAAAGACATAATGCTCTAAATATGTGAATTATGGTTACAGTGGCAGCATACAAAATAACTAATAATTATAAATGAACAAACAAAATAAACAAAAATGTATAGCGTGCATTTATGTATTAATTAAAATATCAGCTTTTGATTTTAAATTTTAATGTGTGGAAACCCCTACTTAATAAAACACTATTGCGCACCCCCTAGTGGCGACTCACACACTTAGGGAATCCCTGTAAAGTATTAACCAGCACCTGCCAAACCCACATGATTAAGTATAGAGATATTCTTTACCCCATGTTGTAACAGACAGTAGAAGTGCTGTGTCACTCCACTGATGTTAACGACAGTCATCTCATCTCTGTTATTCATTATTTATGCAACATTCTCCAATTTAAGCAACGTCACAATGGTTTTGGTTGGTCACTGACTGGAGACAAATGATACCTTTGACCTGAGACCCTCTATTTAATTAATTAAACAGACTATGTATGTTTAATTAAAGCAGAGGGACTAACGTGCAGACAAACCTTTGGCCGGAACTTGTTGTTGGCGGAGCTAAAACCAAACAACCGACCGCATTTCTTAATAAAATCGTATCATATAATACTTACCCTTGTGGAACATGAATAAAATAGATATCTTTCGATAGAAGAAAACCGAATTAAAAATTTAATAATGATGAATGATATTATTACTGACTGAAAAACAGGTAACGTTTCAACCATTGCTAATTATGCCACTTTTTAATATCCGTGTAGCTAAAGCAGCTAAGTTCGCTACCGCAAAGCTTGAATGATGCCTCTGTATCTGTCATATGATGACCAGTAGAGGGCGACATTCGGCAGACAAAACAACAACAACAACAACAACAATAATAATAATAATAAAATAATAATGGAGGTTGAAGACCCCTGATGTAGTGTATGTTTCCATGTCAGCTACTTGTATTCTCTGCTTTTGCTTCCCTGGTGTGATTCCACAGGAGGCTGAAACAGGAGATACTGGGAGAGAGAACTGAGTCTTAATCATGAGCGTGAAGAGCTTTTTCACTATTGTCAGTTGGCCTGAGTCATTCTTTTGAACCTTTCACCCACTTTCCACTGGTGAAGGTGGGTTCACCTGGAAAAGAACATGAATATTTCATCACCTCAGTGACTCACAACTAAGAAACGCACAGGTGAACTCTCACATAGGCTCTGTCTTAGACTGGATTTGAACGGGTTTGCTACTGAATGCAATGTATTGGTAAAAATAAAAGAAAATATTGCTTAATAACTATATTGTATTTTTTTTTAAATATATTGCTTAATAACTATATTGTATTTTAAAAAAAAATCTTAATAGTGTTTGGTCCATTATTTGTTTATTTTGGCTACTGTAAGGCTGATTGATTTAGAAATTTAAAGCGGTTTTGTAGTATTTTATATTTTGTCTGAAAATTGATGCTTGTTACTCTGTTAGAGTAGAATCTTCTTTGTTCAAAGAGAGAATGAGCTGCTCAACAGTCATTGGTCACAGTTTTCTGATTCTCTTCTTTTATTATGCAAGGAGACAGATCTTAATGAAAGTTCCTCAATGAAACACTAAAAGCTTCCTACTGCCTGGAAGAACACGTTTACAGACCAAACTAATATTGCCTTTAAAAGGAGTGTGCACACATCCGGAAAATGCGCGATGTTCTAAAGGAAAAGTCATAACTGTTGTGTTATTGTGTTATTTTATTATGCTTTACTTGTAACAAATAACTCATTCTTTTTTTATAACCCTCTTATCAGCCTCAGATCAATCTCACCAAACTTACAGTCAGACGGTGGTTTCACTCCATTGTAATTAGATCATCTTTATCTTGGTACAATCTGAGGTCCCTATTGGCCCTGGTTGCAGAACACATGATTATTCCGTAACTGTTAAATTGGGATTTTCCTTCACTGAAAGAGGAAATAAGGTCAAGGCCATGGACGTCCTGTGAACAGATAGAGGTGAGGACATTTCCCACTGTGGGCTGGTATCTCTGTGGTAACACTGTTCAGACTGATGCAGCCTGTGTTTGTGCTCCTTGATCTCTTTACTGGCACTGACTCAGCTTCGATATTTGCTGTGTAAAGATGAAACTAGTCTTAAATTACGATCACAGGCTGTAAAAGAAGTAAAATATGCCATAGAGTAGGTTTGCTTTTATTTTTACTTTTATTTATGTGTAGACTAACCTTGAGCTAATTGGCCATGGTTTTAGTTTTAATATTAAGCTTTTTTTGTTATACATTTTTGCTAAAATTAAGCTGGGTATGTCCATGTCTTAGATGACTTTAAAATTAATAAACTAAAATAAATATTTGGATCATTTTAACAGCTAAGCTTACATCTGTAGTAGGTTTGTGAAATTATATCTTTTCTTAATTTTATATTATATATTTTCGTTCATTTTATTGCAATGTTTCAGCAACAATTTAGCAACTACTTTCATATAGATGACCTTTTAAAAGTAACTGTTATTTCTTAGTCGTGTTTTTAACTTTCTATTCATGTTTCATGGATAAGAGGTTGGGTTGCCCAGGTTTAGGTAAGTTTGTTTACTCCGACCTCTGACCAGTGTGGCAGCAGATCAATATTAAACAGATGCATTGTCATCATTAACCCTAGAAAACTCTCTCATGTCCTGACATTTTTTGTAATGTCAGAACTTGACATTACAAATGGGGAAATTAATATAACATTAATGTCTTATCATGGTATCTATTGTTGAAACTGTTAAAGTTAAAGAAAATGAAATGTTGCGTGGCTGAGCCCATCACAGTCCCACCTGACGCACCTGACCAAACAGGGGTGTGGCAACAGAAGCTCTATAAATAAAAGCAAGTCAGGAATTTCATTCATAACACCGACAAAGCCAGTCCATTGAGCCGCAGCACTTCTTAACTAAATCCACCTGACTCACTGGCTCATCATGTCCCGACTACACTCACTCCATCCACTGACCTGCTGCGTGCTGCTGCTCCTCTTCTCCCCTTCGATCTTAGGGGACAGCCGGCCTCACCTGGTCCACAGAGGAACATCTGGCTGGAACAGGACGCAGAGCCAGGAGTTCCTGATTTTGGAGGCTGTGAAGATGGGAATCCTGAGCTCACTGGGTATGGACAGGGAGCCCAGGCTGGAGCAGAAGGCCCCAGAGCAGGAGTTGAGGAGGATGTATCAGCTCTTCAGAGAAAGACTGGGAGAGATGAAAAGAAATTCCATTCAGCCGACGAGGGAAAGCAGGCAATCAACACTTTCCACTGCTCTTTTTCCGACCACAGGTGAGATAAGATCCACCTATGAAACAGTCAGACGCCGTTTTACCATGAATGACTGGTGTAAAAAGACATTAAGATAAGTAGGGCTGGAGGAGGTCACGTTTCAGGACGAGCTGTTTTTGTACAACTTTACTTTTGTTGTCTCAGACAAAAACCATTCTAATGCTGTGCTAGGAATAGCCTTTGTCTCCATTAGTACTTTGCACTCTTATGGTTTTCTCAGAAGCCCTTGAACGTGCATACAGAGGTTAGACAGCAGTGATTTGTTGGAAGGGAGACACCTAGGCTATTTAACGGTCATGGACACAAAGCAAAGACATTCCGTTGAGCCTTTTAGAACCTCAGAGCGTGACAGGCACACCTGTCACATGGTGCCTCTCTTTGGACATATTTTTGTTTGAAATAAAGCAACAAATACGTAACAACCATGAGGAGTGATGGGCAGCAACATGTTACTCAGCTACACACCACTGTTATATCATTACTTTACCCAGTACTGGACAAGGTAGCTCCAGATCTAACACAATGAAGTCTCCTACCAGCTCTACGAGTCATCACCAGTTTCTCAGTGGAGATTCTTCACCTTTGACTAAAGTTGTCTTTATGTCCATTTTAGCCCGTTTCTAGGGGCTAACACTTGCCTTGTTCCTTGTACACTTTTAATTTGTAGGTATTTTTGGGCTAACTTTGAGCTATCTTAATGGCACTTCATACACATTTTGAATTCTTTAGTGACACTTTTCCTAATCTATTGTTAAGTATTTTGTCTTATGCTAATCTTTGATGTTAATCTTTTATTTTTTGGTTACCTCAGGTTGTCTGCTCTCTTCAACTTGCACGCTTTTTTGGCCTAACGTTCAGTGACCTTTGAGCCAGTCTAACTTTTGTTGACATTTGCTAACTTTTTACCCACATTTGTCACATACTGTATCTAAGCTATCACATAGTTGTCTGCTTTAAAAGCTATGCTTCATCATTGTTTACTTGCCAAAATAAGATGATGTTTTTGTGATTTGGAAACAGTCAATTACTTCTTGTGTCTTGAGATGAGATGACATTTTTCAGCAGAGGGTTTATATTGAAATGTGCCTCTGCTGAACGTCCTATTTCTGTTGTTTCACCTAATGTTTATTAAGTTAAACAACATAATGACTTTGGATCGAATCTGTGTGTTTTTATTTGTTTCAGTGGAGCCACTTAAAGTGATTCGGAGAGCAGAACATCGGCCGTCACCTCAACACATTCAATGGTTCAGAGCTGTTTTCCATAAGAACCCAAACATCTCCAATGGACTGATACTAGCAGTGGCAGAACTGAAGATTTCCAGAAAGAACCTAAACCAGACCAAGTTGAATTTAGAGATGAGAGACAACTTAAGAGTCAGAGTGAATGGTATAAAAGCATTCAACTCTGAACCTCTGGTTCGACATAATGTTTCTCATGATGTAACGTTGAACCTGGGGCCTGAGGTGGATGAGTGGCTGAGAACTGACGGTGGTCAGACTCTAGCAGTGGATGTAGGAGTAGTTGGAATCAAAGAAGTTCTTAACACAAAACCTTTGATTTCACTGGGATTAAGCTTCAGGCAGCACGAGGCAGAGGGACAGAGGAAGAGGACGCGGCGATCGGACAAAGAGGACGGCTGTGAGCAAGGATTGTGCTGCCGCAAATCCATCACAGTGTCTTTTAAAGACATCGGCTGGGCGGACTGGGTGGTGGCGCCGTCTGAGTACACTATGCATTTCTGTGAAGGCACTTGCCCGCACAACTACAAACCAGCCAGCATGCACACACAGGTGAAGTCCAGGCTGCACCAGATCACCAGAGGGGGAACGCCACGGCCCTGCTGTGTGCCGGCAGCCTATGAGCCCATGGTTCTGATGCACTACGACAGCACAGGGAAACTAAAACTGACACCTTTCGATGACTTGATTGTCAGTAAATGTAACTGTGCCTGAGAGGTGTGAGGTCATACAAACTACTACCAGAAAACCCTTATCTTCAGGGGTTGGTTTTTCCTCTGGAAAAACTCTCCATGTTACAGTAACAAACGAGACTTTTTTTTAGACTGACTCTTATTTAACATTTATGAAATAACCAAACATTTTTAGTCATCAGCTTTAAGTTTCTCTTGTCTTCTTCTTTGGATTCTAAGAGTATCTTATGGCTGAGCCATTGTTTTGTTTTTTATTTATTTTGTTCTATTTATGGTGACATTTTTACGTTGAATGTTTTTGTGGTTCACATACATTGTATTGTTTGTAATTTAAACTCTAAAGTAACCCTTTGTTCAAATGAAATAAAGACGGTATCTGCCAGTTGTCAACACAGTACATTGTTTATGGGTTGCCATTGACTGTCTGTAAGAAGGAGAACTGTTGTTGTTTTGTAAGACCGCCTTTATGACATGACAAAGAAATGACTAAAAGAAATTCCAACCTTGATTTCCATCCTTGAAGGCTATCAACGTCAGGGTGTGGTAGGAGTGCATGGAGATATGACAGCGTTTATCTCCCATCGTTGACCTTGGAGTCCAGTGTGTCCTTGAATGGCAAGTTACTGGAAAAGAAACGTTATTACGAGTTATTTAGTGTTTTGATGATCGGGACAATAAAGACCACTTGTCGTCAATATTAATTAAGTGGATTAGGAAAAAGGCAGGTAGATCTTAAAAATGCTGGTTTATGCACCCACTGTTTTTTTTCTTCTTCATCTTTTGTTTCAAGGATAATACTGTCAGACTTATTAGACTTGTGTGAATAGAAACAGCTCCAGCCTTCAGCTCTAGGTGTCAGTGTTACATAGTACATCACCAGCTGATGATGTTTGGCTTTTGCTCGAGACAAAACCTTTTATTTTCTTTAGAAAATGAAAATAAATGTAAAATAAAACCTAAGAAATTTTAATGTAATCTATACACTATGACACAGATCTTATGTATCATATCTTTGTAAATAAATTAAAGGTGAGCCAAATATATATAAAAACACGAGTAGTTTAGAGTTAGTTTCAATGAAACACCCACTGCTGTCAGGAAACAAGAGTGGACACGCACAGATCTGATCCTCCTGTTTGTGAAGCACAGATTGGACAAACACTGTCCTCTGTCGACTCAAACCTACAACCTTTAATCATTCACAGTGATTGTTTTGATTATGTTTTTAATTCTAGTGTGTTTATGTATTAATATCCTTGAATAACAGTTTCTTTTCATTTCTTCTTAACATGTTTGGTATTTTTCACCTGCAGGAGTGCTGTAGTGGTGCCATGGAAACTGTGCTCTTCATGAAGACTATCAAGCATCTGCTTCTTTACTTGTCAAAGGTTTAACAGGAGCCAGAGAGGGTTGTTGTTCCAGCTGCACTGCAGGTTAGGCTGCAATTGAACAGAGCACAATCACATAGGAGCACAGAAAAAAAGGTGGTGAGTACAGGTGCAATGCAATACTTACCACTTACTGTGTCCACTGGCAACTTCTAGGATTATGGTAAAATATACAACACAATTTATAGAATTGTGAGGGGTCACCAATTATATTTATCAGAGGGCCAGAATGAGGACTCAAATGAAACAAAATAAAATTCACATTATGAATATTATTTGATGTTTTGAAACCTAATCATGGTCCCGTGGACGACCAGTTGATGATTACTGTTCTATGGTCAGTGTCCAATTGACCTCATCTTGTCATGTTCTGGATACCACTGGGAATTAAACCTGTGACTCTCTCTCTCTGTGAGGCAGTTGATGCCATTTAAAGGATGAATAACAAAGTAAAAAATAAAAATGTGATTGATTCATACATTTATTCATTATCATGTACAAATTGTATTCCGGTGGTAGAAAGCTGTTGTAAGACTCCAGTGCTCACCCTCCTGTAGTCTTTATTGCAGTAAAAAAAGGAAATACCAGCATGATCAAAGATTCAAGAGGTACTTTGGCAAATATAAATTATACGTAAAGAAGGCAAGCAGACATTGTGAGCGTTGTAAATGTGAGGGGAGAGAAAGGGCGCCGTTGTTTTCCATCACCAGCACCCATGTAAAACTAACTGGAAAATAATAATAAAAATTCATAAAAATATTTTATTTTTTAAACAGGATTAAAACGAGCAGACGGGGAGAGAGTCTGGTTATTTGTTCCTTCTTTCTTTCTTTCTTCATGGGAGCACAGATACAGATTCACAGTACATAGAGGGTTGTGTGTGTGTGTGAGTGCGCGTGTGTCTCTGAAGTAAACTGCATCTGTCATAGAGTTGTTTTTCGTGAGCTGAAAATAAGATTCCATTTCATATCTGTGAACTGTCGCCCTGTTTCTACCACTGACTGAGGTGAATTAAACCGGTCGTTAGGGCAGAGGGCAGACGGTGATGAAGGTGAGGAAGCTCCGGGGTCGACACAATAATATTTGGCAAAAAAAAAATACAACAAACAACAACAAAAAACTATTGTGTTTGCAGAAAAGGACGCTGGGTGAGTGATGAGTCAATGTGACACAGTCTGCAACTATTTCTCCAGATGTCCTTGTCTTTGTTCAGCTCTCAGGGTGAGACACCACATTTCTCTGCTAGTAAACCCTACCCCAGACTGTACGATGGGAACCGTGTATGTGCGTGTGTGAGTGCACGTGTGTGTAGTCGTTACGTGTATAGGAAGGAGAGGATGTGGAAGAGACGGGGACAGCGAGCAATAAACAGAACGAGAGACAAAGAGAGCAGAAGTGTGGAAGTAGAGCTGGGTGAGAGGGTGCCTGAAGTGTCTTGACAGTCTCTCTGTTAAAGACACCAGGAGGAGGAGGAGGAGGAAGAGGAGGAGGAGAGCTGGGTGGTGAGCTGGAGGGAGTTAAGGAGGACAGACGACTCTCTGCGTCTCCCCCATGATCTAATTTTCAGAGGTATTGTTGTAGAAAGTGCAGCAGCATTATCTCGTAGTGCTCTCCAGACTCAGGGCAGCGGATACTGTGTCGCTCGTTGGGGTAGACCTGGAAAATTGTAACAGGAACAAACAAGAACTATTTGTTAATTTACATGCATGCACGTTTTCTTTCAAATCTTTAGTTGTTGATACACTGAAGCATTTCCCACAAAACAGCCGTCCAATGTACACGGAGGAAAGTGTTCTCTGGGTTCTAAACCTCTCCCTTCATACATCTCCCATAACATACATCTCACAGTGCAGATCTGTGCAGCTCTCGTGTTTTCTGTTACACTTGAAATCCTGACAGGTCTGAGTCATTTACCAGAAACTTGGGTCTATTCTTCTTGGGAGTTTTCTGAATATTTTTTGTGCACCTCTGCCAGTTTTTATCTTGTACCATGTTGTACTTCTCACTCCAGGCCTGGGATGTTTTCCATGACTCTCCATCCTCTGTATTTTCCACAAGACTTTTATAAAACCTTTATAAAAATCAATTTCGACAGAAAACGTTTGAAGAAGAAAAACAGGTATTTTCCAAAATTTTGAATAAAAATCCCTGCTCTGCATGAAAACACACTTCAAAAATGCTGTGGTCAACCGCTCCATTATTTCTGAGTGAATTGACGGTGAGACAAACCTGGAGCTGGTAAGGCTTCCCAGCACGAATTATCTGAGAAACTAGGAAATTGGTGTGGAAAAAGTGCACGTTCTCATCCAGGAACCCGTGAAGAATCAGCAAACGGTTGGGCCTGGAACGACATAGATGACTTGGTTAGAGAATGAGATGGCTGCTACTACTACTACTATTAATTTACTGCATCTCAACTGTTCCTTCAACAGCTGTCTCTGCTGTGGTTTTCAAAATGAATGGTGTGTGTTTCAGGTGAAGAATGACAGTGATCTTCGAGTCATGGTTAAACATGTACAAAAATTCATGCTGTGCAGTTTGAAAAGATTGAAGACTTCAAAGATGCATTCACTGACTCGCTGGGCAGTTTGTCCACATGCAGGGCCACGGATCCTTCCTCGTAGCCCTGCTGGTTGTTCTCTGGTGCGTCCATGTAACGCTCTGTGTAGCCAGTGTCGTAGGCCATCCATACAGTGACCGGAGCACCAGCAATGGCCAGCTGGAGAAAAAAAAACAAACGGGCTCAGATTAAAGTGAAACAAAATGTATCACAATAACATTTGACGTCTATGGTTAATATTTTTATGTTGTAATCACTGTTTTCCCAGCCATGTTGGTCACAGTTATACAGCAAGCTTTTATAAACGTATTGCTGTTTAAACAGAATGTTTGGAAGCAAAGAGGAAGTGATTGGAACAATGACTCAGCAGACGATCCATGATCAGACTGGAAACCAATTTTTTTTTCAGTTGTAAATAAAAAAGCATCAGTTTTTTTAATTTAACATTCACCCTACCACAGTATAACAACATTAAAACTCCATTAGGCAAAGCAACTAGTAGTCTGTTAATGTCCAACACAGACCCCGTGTGGAGGTTTATGGTAACTACACTAACGGTGCATTATTAAGACAGCGGTTATAACTACCACAAAGTACTACAAAACTTAAATAAATAAATAAATATTATGAGTAACATTTTCTACAGAATAACACCAATGGTATTGTTTCTCAACCCTCCCTGGTGACAGCAGCGGTTGTTCAATGACAGAAGATTAGCTGATTAGGAAGCTAAAGATTGAAACATTCATTCAAACCTTAAAAATATTCGGTCGCTGGATGAGGCCCATTAATGAGAGGAAACCTCCGTAGGACCAGCCGTGAATGGCAACACGACTAAGGTCGACAAAGTTGAACTTCTCTGCCACGTACTGCAGCCCCTCCACCTGGTCCTCGATCTCCACCTGACCCTAAAGACAGTAAAGCAGCACCTGTTGGTAAAACTAATATTTCAAGACCTTGAGCAAAATGAAATCAATATCTGATTCCTCAAGATACCATTTTATTTTTAAGTGCTCCTTCAAACTCCAGTCCTCTCTGACAGGAACCCCTTCCATCAATGACGACCACGGCGTAGCCCAGAGAAGCTAACGTGTTCAGTCGAAGGTATTTCATCCCTTTAAAGGAGTTGTTCACAAGCTGAACCTGGAAGCAAACCACAACGCAAACCTCATGTTTAACGTGGAGTTCATGAGTGAATACAAAGGATCACATACAGATGTCACACCAGACAGGACATAAAACACAAACCTGTGGACCTCCATACACAAAGAGAACGGTCGGGTGTTTCCTGCCAGGCTGCAGGTTGTGGGGCTTGTAGACCATCCCATAAAGCTGGAAGCCAGACTTCCCTGGAAAGTCAAAAATCTCAGGCGGATTGTAATCCCCTGGGCAACCTGGAAGACAAATTTGTAGACAAATCAACTGCATACACAAAGGCTGTGTGCAATAAATAAAGGGTACTTTTAATATGTGTTGCGCTGAATCAAGAAAATTAAATACAAGAAAAATATTTTTTTGAGTCATTGTTTTGCGTCCAATATGACAAATCTACCTTATTTAAGTTATTAATCAGGCCAAGTTTACCTGGTGATTCCATCATACTGGCCCAGAACTCAGGCACCATTTGCCTTGGATCCCCCTCTGAACCTGTCAGTTTGTAGACGTGAACACAGGGAGGAGTGCTCACATTACTGTAGTGGCTGACAAAAAAGTCAAAGTTCTGCAGAACATGTAAAGAAATGATACATAAAACTGTGTGTTAGTAAAAGTTATGCAAAAGCAAGAAATAGTAATTAAAAATGATCTCAGTATAGTACAGACTAGAGCTCTGTTGTTCATTCATCATCTTGATCAGTAATAGATCTAAACTATAATAGATGATCAATAAATTAATTTTTACCAGAGTACAAACCAGGGTGTATTACCTTACTAACAGAGCAGCTATGAGAGAATCCAGGCTTGGTAAGTCTTACTACGGTTCCAGGACAGTCGTAGCTGACCACATAAAGGTGGTGTTCCAGAGGCGTGTCTCTGGTGCCCTGAAAGTACACCGACCTTGTCGCCTCATTTACCCAGATCTAATTAAGAAGAGAAAAACGTTTGTTAGTCATTTTATATAAAAGTTAGTCATTAGGAACAGCAACAGTGACATTCTTTAGTCTAAAATATTCTAATCAATTTATGAAGTTTACAGTGTGAAATTTTAAATATTACAACAATTGCACTGCCTTAAAATTGATGACAAAAAAAGTAGAAAATTATACTGTTCACACAGTTCACATTTCCCAACAACACCCAAAAATGCAACATTCTCTGGGTCTGGTGTCATCTGAGGTGAATGGATGTAAAGAAAGAGATTTTTTAAGTCTAAGGCCCACACTGCTCTCATCTGACCTTGGATCCATGTCTTGCCAGGACTTCCCATTCTCCAGTGGTCAATGTAATCTCCTCTTTGATTGCACATTTAAAGTCTCCTGGAAACAAACAGATAGAAGAGGCAACATGACACGATCCCTGACAACTGGGTTCAGATTAGTAGAACTGATAAAACAAAACAAAAACCAAACATGTTTGACGTCACATCAGATGACAATCAGAGTGTCTCCTACCCTCTATGTGTCGGTAGGTTTCTGTCCAATTGTTGCAGCCTGGTTGTAAGATGGATGTGATTTTATACAGGTGGCTGAAACCGGTTTTAGACTCGTTTATCCAAATAAAAGTAAACTCATCTTCTGTTGTTTGTATAAAAGGGTAAAATATATCATGGACCTGTTAAAAAAAGAAGAAAATTCAACCAGATGTCTAATATAAAACACATTTTAAAGACAACATTTTAAAAAAACTCACATTAATCCAGACGTCTGTTGTCTCTTCGTAGATGATGTAAGGCTGTGTGTTACTGGGCACAGCATCTAGACTCTCCTGCCTCTGAGCCAAGTCATCTGTGACAGGTATGAAGAGATCTGGAGGCAGCAGCACCAGCTGTAGTCTCCTCTGACTACGGTCCAATAGCACTGCCCAGCCACTATGTAAACACACGGGACAAAAATTCTTTCAAAATTCTGTACCTCACTGCCCAGCCACTATGTAAACACACGATTCAAAAATTCTGTACCTTTTTTTTTTGGTCAACTTCACTGCACATTACATGGCCCGGTCCCATTTCAGAGAATGACAAATATAGTCATCGTCCAGGGTTTGTATTGCAACACTCACTATTTGCCGTCACTTGTCCACCCGACTCTGGCGATGTATTCTGTCCCAGGAAACAATGAGGTGAAAGGGACAACCAGCTCTTTGTCTTTTGTGCTCACAATCTGTTCAAGAACAACACGTTCAGGTTTAGAATGGGGTGATAATGATGTGAATGAAAGGAGAAATAGAAGAGGAATAACAGGGATGGCCTCACTCTTCCTTGAGGATCTGTTTTGATCTCTGCCAGTTTAAGTGTTGCCTGGGGGTTTTTGCTACCTGTAAATAAAGGAAATAAATACAGAATCAATATAATAAAACGAACAAAGCTTGATTATGGCAAAGACAAGTTTAAAAAAGAGACAACACAGGTCAAAAAGGACACACATTATAGTCATCTCTGGTCTTTCTAATATTTTGGAATGAAAAGACTCTACGCAGCGTTTCACTCCTCTGAACTGTGTGTGTACAGTGAACAGTGTTTTACCGACCTGTGCGAGGATATCTGTATGCATCAGCTTTCCTCTCTTCCAGTGCTGGAGATGGAACATGAATAATTTCTACTTCAGTCTCATCCACCTCTTCATACAGAAGGTGAACTGTTTTTCCTCCATTGGGGTCTAATGAAGGGGAGCAGAGGAGACATTTTAAAGCACTCATAAACAGAGAATAGTGAAGAGAAGTTGGTGAACTTAATGCTAACCTTCCACTGCTGAAGGACTCCACCAGTAACCAGTGAAACGGTCGAACTCTTCCTGGATGACGAAAGTTGCTACACCAGCAGACTTGGGGTCCTCCTTCACATTATCCAGACCTGAAGAAAAATGCCTCAAATTGATCAAATTGTCATCACTGTTTCAATGTTTAACCTTGTACAGAGGAAAATTGGTGTACAGTGTAATAACTGATCTGAACTGTATCTTGAACAGGGGAAAATATATACAGTATATCAAATAGCAGACTGAGTTGTTTTGCAGCTGAAGGCACTTTAAGGATATAAAATACCAAAGCAGGAAAAGCTCCTTAACACATCGCATGTTCTCTAAATAATTCAGAGAGAACTCAGTGACTTCAGACCTTTGTGGCAGTACGTCAGTCTTCTCTCCTCGCCCGTCTTTATGTTAGCTATCCACAAGTCGTTATTGTTGATAAAAGCTATGAAGTCCGGGTCTCCGGGACAGAACTTGGGGTCCATGCGGGTCCCAGAGCACTGGGTCTTGATCTCCACTGGCTTTAAAGGGGCAGACTGCTAAAACCAAAAAGTACAATTTTACTTGTAGACTATTTGTAGCAGGTCACTTGATACACAGATGAAGTAGAAAATTGACATAGGTTGACAAAATGACTATCTTCGATGCAGGCAAATTCGCTGACATGTAAAGTACACTGGGTTCAGAGATTTAAACCTTGCTACTTCCGCAGGACATGGTAGGTGTGTTTGTTGGAATACAAAATCCTTACATGAGAGACAAACATTGCTCACATTTTTTAATGACAAATTGATGTTTGATATTATCTTATACAGGGGGTCTTACTTTGGTATTCCGTTCCTATGCAGTAACGTACCTCGAAATTTAGCCTCAAGTTGAAACTCACACACTGTACATAAGTACCTTTGTCCCCTGTTGAGAACATATTCTTCTCAACTTCCTTCCCACCACCTTTTTTGCATTGTTTACCAAAAAGCTTATTCTAAAAATTAGCATGTACTCACAATAAATCCATTGTTGCCTCCATCCTGGCAGTAGAAGAGACTATTGCTGGCCTGGAAAAGAAACCGACCTGTCTGAGCATGATAATCGTAAGAAGTGATACCAAAGGCTCCTAAACGTTTACGTTCTCTCAGCAATTCCTCCTCTCGGGAGTAGGCTCCTTGATGAGGTGTGGCCTGAGACAAAAAAGACAACAGAAATCAACTGTTAAATAAACTAAAGTTTTGGTCTGAGTTGCTCTTGTGTAAAGCAAAGCTAGTTGCACTTGGATTTTTAATGTCCTTTTTGTTAGATTTTTGCTTCTTTTTTTCAATCAAATATATTATGACAGTGTTGTTGTATAATCATTAGATTGTATATATGACAGATAATCACCCAAAGAAAAGGTGTGATTTATTTTTATGCAGCATCAATTATTAATGTATTGCAGGGTATGTGACACATCAGCTTGGGTTTTTTGTTCTTCATTGAGACAAGTACAAGTGGGGACAAGGGGTAGACTGGGTTTACCTGGAAGTGATCCAGCATCTGTTTCCATGACAACACTAAAAGGGCCTCTTTGCGAACCTTCTTGGGGATTTCTGAGTA
>NC_024326.1:646495-693427 GCF_000523025.1 Cynoglossus semilaevis
GTACAGGGAAAAGCAGCGAATATGAGAAATGATAGGGAAATAGTTTACTTCCCGTTGCTGTTAAAAGTGAAGTTTAAACACAGTGATAGATATCTGGAGGATATAATATCCTGGTAATATAACTAAGGGTAAGTTAAGGGAGTTGTAGGCAACTAGTAAAAAACATCAGCTAATCTTGGACAAAGACCAGTTTCCAAAATATTAATAGTCTTACCGAGGTAATACAACCGATGAGAGTGAGGTCCATTCTCATCCTTCTTTTGCACAAACTGGAAGTCGTGGGGAGCCTTGTTTGCAATCATCCCGGAGTACTTCCTGCTACAGTGAATAATGTCACGAAGCCCTTCCCACGAGTGTTTCTCCACGAAGAACTGGGAGGGAACATCCTCCATCTCCACCACCTCTGTACTGTCTGAAAGGCCGTCCACAGCCATCATGCTCACTGTCAAGCAGCTAGATGGAGACACAAGCATCTAAACTCTAAGCCACAACTTAACTTTTATGTTCCTTTAAAAGGACCTGGTCATAAGATCATAACCATCCATCATATTACACAAAAGGACAGGTTATGTGAGCCTATGTTATATGACACCCCACCTTTTCCAGATATCCTCCTTATTGTCACAGAGTTTGACCCTCTTGACTCTATGCATTCACCGGTCCACGTGCCACACCTTGAATCTGTAACCTGCAAATAAACAACAGATATAATCATGAGAATAAAAAAAGAAAAAGAAAAATACACATTCCAGATTTGAAATCTATATCTAATGATTTGCATAAGGATTAAGCAGTATCATTTTTCTGAAACAACTGGTGTACAGACAATACTAACAATTTCACTTATGGCACAACACAAAAAAGTGCAACGTGACAACCCCACAAAAACATTTACCATATGATTTAACCAGGGCTCTGTTAACCTTTCATAATGCATAATGTGTTTTTTAAGAATACCACCAGAGGGCTGTATCTAATAAACATCACATTGTGTAAAATTCTATGCATACCAAGAGCAAGATCAGTTCATTGACACTAAAACAAAAAAATAATGTAAAATATTAAACACCAAACTTCCACAATACTCAATACAACTAGCAACTTTTCATATGTTAAATGTTTGGTCATCTATATATCAATAGCATTAAGGTGGGATAGGAATAAGTACATTATGGGGTAACTCCTACTTTTGCTAACTGGTGATAACAATGTTTTTGTCAATTTTACCTAGCCCTTCAGTGTTGTTGACAAAAAAACAGGCAGCTCTGAATAGAAATACTTTCAGAATAATAACGAAATAGTAAATAAATAAATAAAATCTAAAATTACAATAGGCAGTGATTGAAAGACAATACAAAGAGATCCCTAAAATGAAGGACAATGAAAACAATTTAGATTCGATTGATGGGACAGAATTCATGACTACAAATGAGATCAAAATCAACTTCGTACGAGAGATATTGAAATCGACACTCTTAACATTTTGCTTGAACTGAACGTGGTCAGTTTTTTTTACCCGTATAATAAATGGAAATAATTACTCATCTACTGGTGCCACAAAGGGCCTGTTGGTTCTGTTCTGTTCGTAATGCATTACCAAAAGTGACTTGGTTTAGAAATGGAGAATAAATTAAGTTAAACATAAAAAATTATGTCAGTTAGTGTAAAGACTGCGCTCTCCTACAATGGAGCTTTGTTCTCCAGTTTTAAGCATTCAGTCATATTGGAAGAAAAACACCGGTAAATTTATCGAGTTAACACGTTTAGCGTCACTAACGTCTCGTAGACGACAGCAAAAGAAAATAATTAATCCTAGGTCAGTGACAGTTGGATATTCTCGACTATTTTGCTTAAGTGCTGCTATCCTGTTTTGACAGGACATCTTTCATCTGTCATTTTTCCCTGTAGCTAACAGGCTACACACCGCTAGCTGACGAGCTAAATAATGCTATCTAGCCTGTAGCTAACGGTTTTTGTTTTGTGTAGATAGATCAGTATATATTTGAAACAATGAGAAACAATGGGAAATACTCACCAATGTGGCCACTGTTTCTTTCAATGGGTTATATACCAATTTAGCTAGGTGTTAATAAACAGATTTTGAAGTGGCTAAAGGTTGTATCCATGGCCCAGAGTGGCCACACACAAAATGCAGCTGGCGTTTCGATCGGAAGGGAGGAGGAACGTTTAGTCCGTGGCCGGAGTTTCCGGTCGGTGCACTTTGAGTGGCGCACAACCGCTCTGGTCAAGGCGTCGAAGGCACACTGAGGTACAATGTGTGAAGACTAAATTTTATGACATGCAAATCAAACTCAACACCATAACTTTTATAATGATCCTATTATGGTTTACATTAAATGACAATATATTAGCCAGTCCCAATTTTATTTCATATGGAAAATGCTAAATTACTGTTTTATTTTAAGGCCCTTCGCAGTTGTGAAAGTACTTATTATATTTACGCAAATATCATTAAAAAGGAAAAGTTATGCAAGACATAGTTTATAGTATATACAAATGACTTCGTTTTGGGCAATTATACTACCTTATCCAATATTTTAAAATGTCCTGGGTGTGAAGACCTGAAGTAAGACATATCTAGCATTTATCGCAATTCAGGCAGAAAACCAGAATTCTTATAGCCTGTATTTTTATAAATATCACCAAAATGTTTAAAAGGAAAGGGAGATGTATTGAAGTAGTATAGTTCTCTGGGAGATATTTCAGTCCATCTGGAATTTTGTAACCTTTTGGGGATGTAGAGAATCATATAGTGTTTTGAAAAGTAGGTGTTAGTAACCATACTGACATGTTGTAAGAACTGATAAAAAGGGATCCATACCAGAAAATGGCCAAATAAAAATTTACATAACCTCTAAAATGTTGAATAAACAACAACAATTAGGAAACCAACAAATTTGATGGCCAAATAAAAATTTACATAACCTCAAAAATGTTGAATAAACAACAATTAGGAAACCAACAAATTTTATATTGATATTAAATTGTATTAATTTTGTATTAGCAGTTCAGAGCTGAGTAAAGCTAGCATATTGAGAAACAAACTGGGGCATAAATAACACTTACTGGGTCTACTTTAGTGATTTAGCATTTTTCACCCTTTCTAGAACATTTTGGGCCAAGTTCTGTCCCTTAATTTATACCATTAATTGACACCCACATTTGTCTATATATATATGCATTTCACTACCATTTGTCCAGCGTTTACCACTGATGGTTTATACGTAGGTAATACATTTGAATAATTCCTACCGGATTACATTCTTCAACGCCACCTTGAAAAACAAATATTTTAGCATTTGTATTGTAATGTCAAATACAGCTGGAAAGACAGTAATTGGGAACCCAGATTTTTGTTTATTTATACAAATAATACAGCCAATCTACTTCAGAGGGATGAAACGTGAAGAGTGTGTGGCACCAATACCAGGGCGACCGTGCTTGACTGGCTTGTAGGTGATGGAGAACTCGCCCAAGTAGTGGCCGCACATCTCAGGCTGTGAAGAGGCAACAAACACATTCAATACAAGACAAACTCATGGGTTTGTAAAGTTAAGCAACAGCACTGAAAGGTCATGATTATAAGGGTTTCACAGTTGAGGTCTAATTGGTCAATTCAAAACTGTTATGACATGCACCAATATTATGTAACATTACAGCAGATATTGATTAGGAATTTTCACAGATATTGATTAGGAATGTTCACAAAAACTACATTATTTTCTCTATCCGGCTTTAGTCATTGAATGTTCTCCACACAATGTTAGCACATTCACATCCAAATATAACAGATTTGAACTGAAGACGTAAATATTTAATAGTTTTTTGATATAGCACGTAGCTTATTATCCTTCTTTGTATGCTAAAAGACAAATGATCTGTTTGATGGTTCACAGAAAAATGGTCTATGACTTTAACAATAAAAGATCCATCAAGTGCAAACTGAGCAGACACCATTTACCACATTACAGAATGGGTCTAACACAGGTAAACTGCCAGAACCAAATTAATGTAAACTTAATGATGTCCAAAGGTTTCCTGTGTTAGTATCAGAGATGAGGTTTTTACTGACAGTAACGGACATATTAATAAGACCATATATCATTACTAGCACACACCACAATGTTGCCTCACCTTAATTTCAACCTGGTTGAATGTTTTGCCGTTGTACACACCAACCATGGACCCAACCATCTCAGGCAGAATGACCATGTCTCTCAGGTGGGTCTTGACCACCTCTGGTTTCTCCATGGGAGGAGCCTCCTTCTTTGCCTTACGCAGACGCTTCAGAAGGGACTGCTGCTTGCGACGCAGACCACGGTTAAGCCTCCTCCTCTGGCGTGCACAGTAGAGCTGCATAAGCTGCTCACTGAAATGAAGAGAGAAGACAGTAAGGTCAATAATGGGGAAAAAAAACACCAGGAAGTTTCACATATGCACATTACAACTGCCACTATCCTGTCATGTACAGGGTGATTTGAAAGAACAGGAATACTTCAAAAGTATACACATATCACATGCATGACTATACTGGTTATATTCAATGAGTCAATCAATTTAAATGGCACTGAGGTAAACCAACGACATTACTATTAAACACTGTTGCAAGACCATCTGGGCTTGACACTTGTTTGTATGCGTTGTTTATGCTGTAGTACATTGCGAATTTGCATTCAGCATTTCCAACAATTTGCACTGTGTGTAACTGCTCCCATAACAGCACCAACACGGTTGACACTTACTAGGACATGTCCAGAAGCTGGTCCAGGTCCACACCTCTGAAGGTGAACTTCCTGAAGGTACGCTTCTTCTTGATGTCGGCGTCTGCCTTTAAGAAAAAACATGTTCCCGGATGAATATGCTACCAAACGTTAGCACAGAAAGCTAGCTCAGACGGTAGACTGTCCTTTTGTATTCAATGTATATGCGAAGAACGTCTTATCCACCAAACAACAAAACAAACAAAACTGAAGGTATCATTTATTCCCTATAGCCAAACAATAAATTGTTTGAATTGTTGCGCCAGCACAGCCGCAATCGGCTATAGCTAATGGTGCTAACACGTAACCAAAAATTGATTAATTGGACATTTTAAACTCCAATTTCTAGATTAATTAATAACGGACATAAATTGTTAACGGTTGACATGATCAGATTTGATAAACATTTGCTGTAGAGCTCAGATGTCTATAGATAGTACTTCGTTTGGCCCCAGAATGAGTTCAGTACCTACCATCTTGCCCGAAGTTCCGGTAGAGAAAGAACGGCTTCAACTCTCGTTTGCTCTGGTATCGCGCGATTTGAAGTAAACATCCGGTACTGTTTTCCGATTGTAAACCGATGCGGTTTATAAAACGTTAGATGGCGCTGTTGTACCACAGTAAAACAGACTCAAACCTAAGTTTCTGAGCAGTTTCGTGTTTCTACCAACGTGTCCTATTTTCATTAAGTACAGTTTAAATATGTGAAAGAGGAAAACAGATTTAGTAACAAAAAACAACAAAACGTCATAGATACGGAAAGACCTAACTGTACTGTATGTTCCAAATTTATATCATGATTTTGTTTGTTTTTCCCCTTTTTGCTTTTCTTTTTTTAAACAGCCTTGTGAGGTTAGGGGAAATACTAATATTTTAACAAACACAATAGCCTGTTCTAGCCTGAATGCTCTAGTGTTTGAATCTTCAATGTCAGCAATTGTTCACATTTTTTTACAGCATCAACAATGATAAGGTCCACTTTATCTAGCAAGTAATAACCTTTTAGGAAAGCCAACACAAGTTTAATGATTAAAACTAAATTTCACTTTGTGTGAGGTTTTACTGAGTGAGTCTGGATGAAGCATAAAATGATTCATAAAATTGAAAACCATTGAAACCAAACGCTCAGGGGGAAATGTAACACAACGGTAGCTTTATTGGGTTCATAAGCTACCTTTAAGGATTCTTAAAGGTAGCTTATTAAAAATAAGCTGGTTAAAAATTAACCACAAACAACAAAATATTTTCCTAAGGCAACTGGAGTTAAGAAAAACTTAAATCTGAAACAATGAGAAACAATCTGAAAGTCAAATATTCTACTCAAAAATAGTTAGCCAGCCAAAGGTAAACAATAAAATAAACAAGAATTCTCAGTATCTTTATGAGTTTATGTAAAAAAGCAAAGCTAAATGTCAATAACTTCACACTTGCCATCAAATAAATTGTAAGACCTGACATACTGTAACTTTCTTTTCTCCAAGTAAGCTGTACATTCACTGAAACATCACTAATGTCACTATTTTCTAAACCACATAGTTTTACAGTTATTGTCACATGAAGTTTAACTGTTCTACAGACACTACAGACAGCCTGTAAGTGTATATTTATGAGAATGTAGGAATAATTCATGATGCTGTTTTTTCATTAATGCCTTTTTACATCACTTACCACCATAGACAGATAATCTTTTCCCCCCTCAACAAACCCACAGGACACCAGCTAATGAATACACATCTTTATTACACAGTATTCACAATAACAATATTTCATTTAAAAAACATTTTTCTCCATTGGCATCATCATTCCAGAGGAAAAAACATGGTCCAAAATAAAATGTTATTCAGAGTAAAAGGTACAAAAGAGCCCCGATGGGGGGGAAAAAAACACAAATAAGCATAAATAACAAATCAAATATAATCATGATTGGTTCACAAAGCAACCAACACTTAGGAATGATTCACTTAAAACATTCTAGCTTGGAATGTTTCAGAACTTCACTTGTGTAATATTTCATTTGTACTCGAGATGCACTGTGTGTGTGAGATCCAAAGAAAACAAGCTCGACTCCAGTTCGACGTCTTATGGAAACAGGAGAAAATATTTCCTCCCCTTATGAAAAAAAAAGAATGAAATTGGGATAATCTGAGATGAGATTAAAAAAAAAGACATTTTATTCTCTCATGTCTTTTTGGACCACTAGGAATTGACTCTAATGTTAACGACCAATACTGAAAGAATGAAGAGGATACTGAAGTGACAAATACTAAAAGTGAAGAGCATATTCGTTCACAGAGATGACGCAGCAATGATGGATAAACATGGTATGGTATTTTAATTGTTTCCCTTTACCCTTGCTTCCCCTTAAACAAATCTAATTAAAAGTATGTAATTATAAAAAAGGGGCAATGGGGATAACAAGGAGGTGAGGGCGGGTGCAGGGCTATGGCACATTAGAAAATCCCTGGAATAAATTTATCAAGCCAATAAGATTGACTTTGTTGGTCACGTTAAAGAGAACAAAAATCACAAGGATACAGTTCATCATGATATGTGTGACACTGGTCTAACACAACTAGAGCAAAGAGTAAAAACAATTTCATACAAAACTAAAAAAAAAGGATGAATGACTTGGTGCAACATCCTGCCAATGTATACAAAAGGATAACCTGTCCATCTTGAGGTCTTTTTGCCGATTATGCCTTTTCTACAATCTCATTCCCTTCCTTAGCACTCACTCCTCCTTCCTAGTAATCCGTCCCGTCATCCTGGTACACCTGCTCCTCCTCCTGGTAACCCTGGTAACCCTCATCCTGATAATCTGGGATGTAGTCACGGACGCCCCCTGACCCATTTTCGTCACCTGCCACCTCTCCAGGTTTAGGGCAATACTTGGAGTCAAAGATCTGCCGCCCCAGGCCAAAGTTCTGGCCGCTCTGGCTGGCTCCCTGGTTGTAGCCCATCTGTAGGGACATGGTGGTGTTGTCGCACTTGTCTGTACCCAGCTTCTGGTCATAGATTGCACGCCTCGTGCCTGGAGCGGTCATCCCAGCCTGTTGCAGAAAATAAATGAGAGGGACAATAAAGAAACTGAGAGATTTTCTTTCTTTCACTCCATCACTGTATGACATCTTTTCTTTGGTTGTTGATAGAAAGAGTCTAAAAAAAGCAAGGATTTAACTGAGCCCAGTGTAAAGCCAGTGTTGATAATCCAGAAGGTTGCAGCTCCCAGCAAGGCTGAACATGACATGGGTTTACAGCAGTGAGGGAACAGGTAACAACTGATTCCCGGGTGCTTCCTGTCACAGAAGCCCAATAAAAGTACATGAGTTATGAGATGTTGGAAATGGGTCCCAGTACCTGGCTCGCCCCCTTGTTGGTGCCCATCTGCAGGCTGATGGTTGTGTTGTCCATTGGAGCCTGGATATGAGCTTTAGGGTCATACAGATGCCTCCTGGTTCCGTATGCATTCATTCCAGCCTGACTGGCACACTTGTTAGTTCCCATCTGAAGTGGCAACAACAAACACAATGAGTCATGTATGCACAAGGTGATTTCTCTCCTCCCCCCTCCCCCCAACGCATTTTGAAAATAAAATAAAAGTCTCATTTGGTTTGAGAAAAAAAAAACCCTAAAAAAATAACAAAAAAATCTACTAAAATGTAAATCTAACTAAAATGGGTGCATTTGTATTCCAGTAATTAAACACTAATTAAAGTGTTATGGGAGGTGTAGTTGGCCCTTACATATACAACACTGGCTGCAGTGGCTCTTTAAGACCTCTGTCTGACACACTGTAACTTCCTCTTCTCTAAATGAGCTGTACATTCACTGAAACTCCATTAATATCACCATTTATTAAACCGCTCTGGCTAATAATCCACCTGGCCATCCATTGACCTCTGTGAGCTATATCAATCCCGTCCAGTTGTTTTTCAATGCAAATATGTGGTTGTTCTAGTCTAGTAGTTAGCTTCTCAATGTCTCCATCTCTACTCAGTGACCATTCAATTTTAAACAATGCAAATGAACAGAACAAACAGTCTTCATCCGCTGTTTCACAACTGCACTGTGACAAATGAAGTGCAGCCAAAAAAAAAGTCTCACTACCAAACACCGCACAGAGTGCAATGTGTTGAGCCATTGACCACATAGAAGATTGCTCCACTGTGACAGCCCTCATCACATTTATATTCAACATACTTTAGGTGACAGAAACAAATCACACAGGCTTTAAGAGGCCACTGGAACAATGGACAGCACTCAGAAACAAGTATGTGATGTGTGTGTGTGTGACTGACATGACATCATGACAAGCTCTGGTTTTGCAATAGTTTCGCCGCATGTTGTAACAAATAGAAATTGTGTGAGTGCCACACCTGTCAGGCTGAGTCAAGACATCACACCTACTGGAATGTGTTTTCACAGATTTGTACCACCGTTCTGCATCATCAGAAAGTTAACTGTTTGTTCTTCTGCGAGCATATACTAATAATGTATGATGTATTATCAAATCTTATAAAACCGGACTCCAAAACGAGTCCAAAATGATTAGCACCTGTAGGCCAATAATGCACTGTCCCGCCTTCATCTTCTCCTCATCAAACATCCTCTCCTGTTTGTCTGCGTACTTTACTCCAATGTCCACCCTTGTGTTGCAGCCCTTGGTTTTGGCCTGTAGACAGAACAATTACATATCAGATAGTTTCTACAACACAGATAAGACAATACGACTCTTGTGTCCAAAGTCCAGTTTCAAATCTCACCATACTAGCAAGTGCCAGCAGCGTTGTCTGCACCTGGGTCATGTTTGAACTCTCAAACAGGTCGTTGGCTTCGAAGATGTCATGAGGCTTCAGGCCATAAGCTTGGATGGCTGCAATGAAGTTGGCCAGGTTCTCTAGCTGAAACAGAGTCATTTAAATATTAATGAGCAACATAAAGACATTAAGGTTAGGATCTATGCAGAGACCAAGTGAGTAACTCACTAAGTAAGACTTGTATGTGTGTTGAGTTGATACTAAGTAAGACTTGTATGTGTGTTGAGCTGATTTGTGCCATACAACTTTAGCCATTTAAGTACGTTTAAGGTATGTTCAGTTTAGGAGTTAAAATATATTGAACATTTTTAAGTAGGTAGACCATTTAAGCCTGTCATTTGCAAAGCAGCTCCCATGCCAAAAAATGTTTACACCTCAGTTTTAGGGGATGTTGCCTGACATACAATTAGGACAAGTGACACTCCTCATTTGCAACCTGTACGATTCACTCACTCGTCTGTTTACTAATCCTAAACAAGAGAGTCTGTTTACAGCTTAACTGGATCAGAAACCGGTTTTGAGATGCTGAGAATCGTCATAACATTAACACTGCTATTGCAGAGGGAAACAGGAGCTAATAGGCCTCAAACGATATGTAGGTAGAAATCCATAGTGTCGCCACAGAGGTAGCACCAAAGGGCAATCATGAAGTCACAACACCTTTGTGCAGGTAAAACAAATGTGTCACCTGATGCCAGTTCCTTGACGGATTGTTGATCTTTTTCACCGATCCTGGTTGAAGTTTGTTAATAAGTCTGAGATGGAGAAACAGATGAGGACAATAGACAATTAGCAGCAACAAACCTCACATATGAAAAAAAAAAAAACATAAAAGTTTTCTTGTCACAGTGTGAAAGACGATCAGTGATGTCTGCTTACTCGCAAAGAATGACTCCGTCCTTCAGACCTTTCTGAAAGTCAGAGTCGATGCTGCAGTCAGTGATGTCCTTGATCCAGATCCTCAGCTCCTCTTCTTTCAGAGGGTCGTACTTCTGTGCGATCTGGTTCAACATAGAGTTAATACGTCAAAAATAATCCAGCAAAATGTAGTGGTCTATTTGTTATTCATCATGTCAAGGTCTTTGTTTTTCCTTCACTGCCACACTGGCCTCCCTCTTGTTTGGAATAATTATACATGGTAGAACTTGTTGGCCCTGGCTCCTTAAGTGTGTGTTATGGCTGCATGGAACCATGTTTCATGGTCAACCCCTGTTTTTCTACGACAACTTGTTGTATGCCATGTCTACAGAGATGTTGTTTGTCTCAATCAGTTCTCATAAATAAGGTGATACTGACATTATACACAAACAGTACACACACACACACATATACATACATACACTCTCAAGGATATCCTGTTTGTAGTGCATAGTTCTGCACAGGAAGGCTGTTGCTAAAGTCACAGGGGTGGGTCAGTTTAACAGGCTGTAACACCACACAAAGATTCAATGTGTCACTGTGTGGGTATTACTTTGATTTAGAAGTTAGGGTTTTGCTTGCCTGACATAAGTGTAAGAAACTCTGAAAGAGTGCTTTTAGGAGGATCTGTATAGAACAGTTCAGGCTTTTGTGGTAAATAACTGAAATGTGGAAGTGAGTGAAAAAAGAAAGAAGAACAAGTATAGAAGGTGTCAAATGATCTGTATGTCATCGACCACCAAACAGTTTTCCTTGCTGAGGCGCAAAAGCCTAACCTACTTGGGCCAACAGCTGCTTATGCTCTTAAGGAATCTCCATCTTCTGATTACATTTCCTTTCTTTGGGGTTGTACTGAACAGTCGCTGTTTTAATTGACCACAAAAACTCCTAGAGACAAGGGGAGTGCAAGGAATTTCTTCCATAGAACTGGGATAAAAGAGCAGAATAAAAGAAGCTGCAAAAGAGCAGAGTGTTTGTGTGTGTGTGTATGAGTGTGTGTGCGTGTACCAAATGAACCCAGAATGTCAGGACTGTCTACCGCATATTTAAGTTCAGGATCCAAAGCTCGTGTGGTTACAGCCCGTCAATTTTCCACATCTTTATGTGGTTTTAAAGAGGAGGGGGAGATGGGCGAGGATAGGGGGGTACTTTAAATCCTTGAATACCAGACATTTCACAGAGGCAGATACGTCACACAGGGCAGGAAATACCACTCAAGTCAGCATCTCTGCAGCCCATCCACCCGCACCTCCTCCTCACTCCCCAAGGTAGAAAAAACACAGGAAAACTATATGTGTTCTTCACACTAGGTTGTTTTTCAGACTGAATTTTTTTGTGTGGAGGGTGCGACCCCCTGCTCCCATACAAGGGCATGGCAGAAGAATGCAGAGAGGAAAAAACTCAAGGTGAAAGAATTTTAAGTGAAAAGGAAGACCATATCCTAAAGTTTGCTCAAAGGTCGACTGTTGATGTCACTTAAGCCTCACCTAATGTTTTGTCATTAACATAGTTTTTGCTTAATCTCCCTAACAAAGCAAAGAATGAAATGTTATGAGCTAAGATAAAATCGAATCAACTATGTCACCTTAACCACATTTTTTCCCCCAATGCTCACTGTGAGACTCCCCACCCCCACCTTTTTGTCTGTGGTCTACCTCACAACAAAATGAATGGCTTTTGGACATTTCCTGTTATTGAACCTTGAAGCCCAAGGAAAAGAGAAGTAAAGTTTGGTGGTGTATTAGCTTAGCAGAGGTTTGGGAAACTACCAGGGCTTTCTGAAGCATATAAAATAAGAAAGCAGGATAAACCGAAATGAAAAAGCTGACTCAATGTGAAAGAGTTCTAACAGGCCGGCCATGTCAGCTGCACCATATTTTCTTCATGACAAAAGAATATTGCATGTATTTTGATTTGTCTACATCCAAAGTTGATTTATTTTCTTGACTTATGACCTAAGGAAGAATATATAGAATTTTGGGGCAGATAATCCTCGAATATATTGACAAGCAACAGGTTTGGCATACCCCCCCACTTCCTCTAGAATTGAATGATTTATTTTCATTCATTCCTTATCTACCACTCACTTCTTTTAAGGGTCACAAGGTCACTGGAGCCAACCACAGCTGTGAATGGGTGAGGACCTAAACAGTTCTCCAGCAAATTGCAGTATATGGACTTTATATTGTGGCGCTTTGGCCCAGAGGCAATGTCTCTGTCATTGGTCTGGAACCCCAGAGTTCACCTCCTGGGCAAGTTCGAATCCCGGTTAGGGCGGTTGGTACCTTCCAGTGGACTCACCACCTGCAGGAAGGTTCAGGGGGGTTGGTACTGCTGCCCCCGCGCCCCGGTAACGGATATGCGGATGAAAATGGATGGATGGATGGACGTTATATTCAATAAATATATATGAAATGTTTAAAACAAAAACTATTAAATGGTATAAACATAATTTATTCAATAGCCATTTGAGCATTTCTATTGATTTGTGACTAATCATTGTAGGAAATGCTTTATAGAGAACTTGTTTTTATGAAACTAGGAGTATTTTAAAGGGAAATGATCAGCTATTGTGCAGTGGTCAGAACAATACCATACTATGTGATCAGTGCTGCTATCTCTAACATCTTCTTTGGTATTTTAAGTGGATGCTGATGGGCAGGGATTTGTGCAGACACACATAAATAAATCAAATAGCTTTTCTCTCCAAAATGATTGTGATACAATATCTATCTGGATGCTGGTTTCAGGTTTACCTTGCCTAACTGTAAACAAGAATAAATCATTCTATCCATGAAACATAATAAGAACAGAGTAAAGTTTGACCCTCAGAGTAGCAGACACAGAGATAGAAATCAGTTGTCTTTGACAACAAAGGAGGAAAAGGTAATGTCAATAGGGGGATAAATGGCATCCCATCAGTGGCGTTAAGGAAGAACTATATTAACCGCTAATGCGGGTCACTGTCAAATAACCTCCAACTGCATAGAAAAGACTGGAAACTGGAATAAGTGTGGTTATTGTAATGCCACAACGACACAGTTCTTTGCCAGGATGGACAACGCCCATATACTGGTTTTTAAACTTAGGGTGAACTGAATCCGAGTTCTCACGATTGCAAAAACCCCGAAGACGGATATAAAGTTTTCAAACTAGACACACTTTTTAACCTTATCTTTTTAGGTGTCACTCAGACTACCTTTTAAACCAGTTTTCAAACTAGACACACTTTTTAACACACTTGCACAAAATGGAGGCGGACAGGTAACTTGGAAACGGGCATGGATGAAGGGCGCAAAAAAGTTTATTAAAACTTTTACAATAATATTCAAAAGTTATAAATGCAAACTCACCTTGTTTTTAACTTCTGCGGATAACCCGTAGGAAGGGCCTCTGTTGAAGGAAGCCATTGTCAGAAATGCAGATTTATTCTGGTTCAGAGGTTTACGAGGAGACAAGTTGGGCTGTGGATAAAAAAATTGCCGAGGATTAAGAGCGACTTTCTCTTCCAATGAGACTTCTGTGGGAACGTAACACTTCCTTCTCTTTAACAGCCACCAATTAGAACGATGCAACGGTTTTCCTGAAAGAGGCGACTATGCGTCGTCAAGATGGTTCACTGCAGCTAAACGCAGATGGGGATAGCCTTTTATAGGAAAGTGCGTGGCAGAAAAGAGAGAGAAAAAAATCTGATGAATATTCAAAGATAGACGTCAACGAACATTTAATGAGCAATACTTTCAGTTTCAGTTGTTAGAGAGAGGTTTATAATAACTTGAACTTGAAGGAGCCCCCAAAACACTACATTATAGACAGCATTTAGGATTATCTCATGACCAGTCTCAAACATTTCACGAGTTCACTGCAGCATAACGGTATTTCTCAAGTGTAGATTTGTAATAATTATAACAATTTTGAGACAGTGTTGAGGTTTCCACTCAGACTGACACATGGGTTTATTTACCAAGGTTGACCACAACTATAATCCAAAATATGGAATAAGCAAGACAAAGTGTCTAAACACATTAATACTGTGTACTTGAAAGTTATTAACTATGAAACAAAGGGCATATTTTCCTTGTGGAGCTTCATTGTTACATTTGTATTAAGATGTACTTCTGCATTTATAAACATTACTTATTGTATAATTACACAAATTACATTTTAAATCCAGTAATATTAACCAAAAGAAATGTATTTAACAAAGCCATTTCAGCAAAGGCGGAAGTACTTAGACATTATTTATCTCTCTTCTTTTGAACTCTTTGTTCGTTCTACTCGTTAATCGATCCCGGGCTCCACCTTTTCCCTGCTCTTCCTTAGGTTGCGATTGATATCAAAAAGTCCTTATATGGAAGGAAACGTCCCAAATTCCTGGCGGTGGGAGTGACCAACGGGTCCCACCCTGAATACCAGGCCAGCAGTGGACGAGACAGTTGGTCGTTTTTTCTGCTTTGAGTCACAGACGGCTCTAAAAAAGTTTAGCGGAACTGAAGTAAGCAGAGTGAGCTACTGGGGTGACGTAATGGGGCTGCTGTGTAGTTTGAGATAACAGATACCACCTTTCTCCCCTTTGCCAAAACTCTTTCAAAGGCATGTCTGGGAGTATACAAATCAGACTGAATCACAATCAACTCAACCAACAAAGAGTTTGGGCTCAACTTTGAACTTTTGACGGAATTAAAAACATCAAGATGTCCACATTTGCTGTGAGGTATCCACATTCAATGCAAGGCAGTCTGTATAATATTGTATTTATAATGAATTATAATTTTTTATTGATAATCATACATATAATTATCATACAGTATTTAAGTGTTTTATTGTTAGGCCTCACACCAAGACATTGTTGGGCTCCTTTATTCAAACAGACCTTTCAAAAATAGGCGTTAAGAGTGGAAATATCCTTTTTCCTGCAGTGTCAGCTCTGACCGGCTACAGCTCCAACCCCGACTAAAGGTAACTTGCCTTGTCATATTGTTTATATGAACATCTTGAGATAACAAACCATATAATTTATGTGTTTTTAAATATAAAGGAAGGTTTTAACATGTGCATTTACACAAACAACAGGAAATCGTGCTCACAGACACCTCCCCAGTTATGTTTCCTGAAAGACTACAATCTTATTATAAACAATAGGCATTTGTTTATAGAGATATGCTCAGCTGGAAGACAACTGAACTAACACAAACACACAGTAGGTTGTTTCAGGGTTGGACATCTGCTCTGACCTTGTTCATAAATCTAGTCCAAAGTGAAATGATGTGTGGTATAATTTAATATGTTTGAGGTCAGGGCGTTCAGTTAGCCAATAACAGCTAAATATAAGCTAATAGATAGTAGTTCAACATTTACAATAACTGTCCTGGAATTACTTATAACTGCCACTAGAACAGCTCACTACGGCCAAATAATGTGATCGTATTCAAGAGGTGAATTTCCTGCCAAGGTGTGAACATTTTGCACACGTTTCCCAGACATAGATGGTAATTGAATATCATACGTGAGGAGTGATGTCATCGGTCCAGGTGTTTCTTTTCACCTCTCAGACATGTGTGTCAGCTCATACAAACAGCTGTGTACCTCAGTGTTCGTGTGGCTGTCGGTGACATCATAAATGTGGAAAGACAGATGATTTAAGGTCTGGCGTACAAACACGCAAGAGACAAGTTACTCACCGAGATACAGTAAAATGATTCAAGGTACTTGAATCATGGTGATGACGTCAAAACCCCACCTACCATACCTATTTACGCAATAAACATATTACATAAAACTATTAGTTTAGCTTATTGACTTTAACAATGTGTACATGACCGAAATCGAATTATTCTGACTGTGTGAATGATCATTTGTAAGGCTACAATAATAACAGGTCCGAGCCAGTTGTTACAAAAGGTATTAATTTGCTGAGGCCACACCATTCTTACTGTACGTCACAAACTACCGATGTAGACAAGTGGAGAGTGCGCGCCCCCATGTGGAACAACTCGGTAAGTGCAACAATCCAGTTGCGCTCTTATTGTAAAGGGAGAGTTTTCTGGACTTTGTTGTCAATAAAATACAAAAGTTATGTAATTTCTATCGGCCAAGAGAATTACTGGGTAGAATTTATATACAAGAATGCTGCCCTAGGCCTGCACTTTTTCCCTAAGTGACAGAGATTCTGTTTAAGAAAATATTTAGCATCAGATTGAAAAAGAATTCATCCACTGGGTATTGCAGGTTGAATAATGAAAGCGGCCATTTAAAACTTTAGAAAAAGCAACTTGAGGACTTTAACAAGTGCATTTTAATACTAAAAAAAACAAATAGTAAAATTAATTCTTCTTAGAGAATAAATCTTACTATTTGTTCTTACAGATTACTGGATAATCTTAGATTACTGCAGCAACACTGCAGCCTTTCAGGTGTCAGACTTAAACGTTCAATTTTTTGTTTTATCATCACAATAAATAATGGCATGAATACATAAATAAAGCAGCCCCGGAGCAGGGGAGGAGACACTGCATACTGTTAAAATACCATCAAATTATACCTCAATTATTAAAAGTATCCAGAACTCATTTAGGAACTTCTCATTTCATCAAAGCAGTTCAACAATGTCTACACACTATTTTGTCATAAAAAGAGGCAGCAGTCTGTGGACTGAGCGTTAGATTTAGATCATTTTATTTGTCAAACAACTGAGAGATGTTAAACACTTAACAAATAAAGATGCCTCAGACAAACCGCAGAAAACAGATTCTTATCAACCAGTTGTAGCACTTTTCCTTTATTGCCAGCTGTGTTGTGTTGCAGTCGTCTGCAGCTTCACCCTTGCTAGACCAACGTGTACAAAAGAAATTGGAACAGAAACGGTGCATATAACAGCGTCATGGGATTTGAATTATCGCACATAAACCCAGCTCTACAGACAGGCGTGTTTACTGCAAATCCAGATTAACCATTTTTACCAAGGCACATTGGTAGGGATGAGTGACTTAAAAGAATGAACAGAGAGGCAGCACAAAAGCCAATTTGAACCCAAATAAAGTGTACAAAAATGGTAGTGAGGTGTATAAAGAGAAAGTAGGTGTGGTCACATGGATAATGACAAAGTTATCTGATGAGCACAGCCGTGTCTCTCCATCACTTAAACGCACAGAAGCCAAATTACTGCTACCTGGAAAGCACTCTTCAGATTTTCTCAACTCTAAGAAGTTTGAATATTTATGGCCACATTAACTCACTTGTGGGTGCAATCAGAATGAACACTTCAACAAAGCCAGGGATGAAAGGACCAAACAAATTTATGTACAAATGCATGAAAGGTCACCACGCCACACAAGGCTTCTTCATATGAAAACATTGTAAGGTAATTTCAGGAGAATAACAGTTTAATGGAATGGAAACTTGGGGAGTTTCAAGATTCAAATATTTCCATTTTTCTCAGGTGTTGATCAACACCATATTTATTATTCCGTATGGGAAAGAAGTTGAGGCAATGTTTACTGGTATAAAGTTCATAATTTGAAAAGCACCACAAGTTTTAATAGATTGAACCATACAGTTCCTTTAGAACAAATGTCTTTAGAGTTGGAACTACACAGACATCAAAGTGGGATCACACCGAACGTGGAGCAAAGCGTTTTTCCGATGGAAATGCTAAGTTATTGCAATGGCAAGGTTGTCTCCCAAACTGAAAGAGATTTTTGTCAGGCGTTAGAACTGATGCAGAAGACATTAGGCATTAGACGCAAATGACAAGTGACTGATATTAAAATGTTTTGACTCGCCGATGTGGGGTCGTCATGTCAATGATGGACACCGGCATTGCGGCCAACCTTTGAGACATTGTAGTCATTTGGTTTCTGTTTGGCTTCCCCAACATCTAATACTGTAATTTATAGGGATCTATACCCTCTCTTGTAAAGCTTATGGCTGCAGTATCACTACTGGCGAGCAGGGGCACAAAGAAAAAGGAGGTATTAAGAGTAGCTGCCCTGTTAATTGGGCTCACCAGCAAAAACATTTGCATCTCCAGCACAATAATTCTTAATGATTAAAGCCAGCACTAGCATTAAACTAGCATTAGATTCCTGTCTGCTAAGAAAACGAGAGTAAACAGAAGAGCAAAAGTACTGCTCTGTGGGCGTCGTGTGATCCTTTTAGTCTTGTTCGGTGTGAAAGCACCATAAGAGCTGTGGATGAGACAGGATGTAGGATGGAATATGGAATGTTGTGAACCAAATGTGTCGACCGAACCTAGGGAGAACTACGCAAAATGTGTGTCGGCCCTCTATTGGCGAGGGTGAGGCAAACAGCATCCTAATGCAAAAAAAAAATCTATAGGCTTTTAAACACCTATTTTGATGAACTGGTCAAAAATAAATAGATGTATACATGAAATTCATAATTTACTCTTTTTCATCTCACATAAAGCTTCTTGTAACTGCCAAATATGCTCCAGTATTTTATACTGTGTACATGTTCAGCTCTACCTGTGCTCGATTAACTTTATCCACACCTTTTCTGGGAACCAACATGGCAGTCTGAACAGGAGAGCTAAACCCAAGCCTTCCCTCAAAGTCACATTGTAATGTCTCAATAAAATGAGAATGTAAAAGCAGAGGGCAGTGTTATACTAACGAGCCCAAATGGAGGGTTCAATTCAAAAGCTTAAAAACCAGCGTCATTTACGACATTCCTTGACTGGAATATTGCTGCCCTCTCTTTGGGTTTGTGTGTTACTTTCAGCCCTCTGCAACCTGGGCCTCATCCTTTCCGTTTGAAAAATAAAAACAGAAACAGCCCTTGGTTTTAGGAACTCAAATATAATTTTAATCCTTAACTCTTTTATACCAAAATCTCAACAAATTTTCACAGAAAGATGAAGAGGCGTGGAGGGGAAGGGAGTTTAGCAGACCTGACTTTTGCCAAACTCACAATGGACAAACAAAATCACAAAGTCTAGCCTCCACACAGAGACAGAGAGAGGAATGGGAAAAGTCCCAACTGTCCCAAACCCCTCAGTCTAGGCAAACGTATGGCAGGATGTTCAATTTACTTTCATCCCCATGAGGGTCCAATGATATGCACTCCGTCCAATCATACCAGATGCCCTTGGTATCATAACAACCATTCACCCCTGGCCAGTGTTTTGTGTGTATTCTCTCCAGGTCGTCTGCCGTCACCTCCCGTGTCACACCTGGTAAATCACTTACTGGGATGTCTGTCTGCAAAGCATGGGTTTTTCTCAGCTGCTTAGTTTCCTGTTCTTCTCTTTTCAAATACTCAGACATGAAAAAGTGTGCACTTGGGGTCTGTACCCCAGAAGAGGTTAGAACATTGCTCTGAAGGTTCAAATAGGACTGAATGATTTCATTTCTGGACAGCTCCTTCCAGTTTGTCTGTTGGAAAGGGTTAGGACCAGAACCAGAACCAGGTCCAGGTCCAGGTCCAGGACCTGGGCCTGGGGCAGCTGGTGGTGGTACAGTGCTTTCAGTTTTCTGCCTAGGCTCATAAGGGTTAGGGGCTTCTTCTGTTTGTGAAGGTTCTTTATGTACCAGAGATTTAATTTGACCTGTGACAGGGTCAAATGTTAGTCTGCGTTCTTTTAACCGAACTGGCTTTGTCACATCCTCTAGTTTCTGTCCATCTAAGTTGACAAAATAGTCTCTCGACCTGTATTTCCTCTTTTTATGTTCCGAGTTGAGGGCCAGTGACCCATCTGTGTCATCAGACACGGCCGCAGCGGCCTCAGGTGTCTGTCTGTGTAGTTCTGAGTTCTGTTGGGAGAGAGATGTTGAAGGGGAAACTGACAGGGATTCCAGTGTTGCAGATACATCTTGGGATGAGCAGTGAGAGGAGACATCTAATGAACCGACCCAGTGCATCGAGGACCTGTGAGATGAAAAGGGCAGCTTGTCAGTGCAAGACGCGTGAGCGGGAGAGGAAATGGGCTGGGACGACAAAGGAGAGTTTCTGGAGGAAGGGCTCGGGACTGGTGTTCCCCTTGGTGCATACACATTGGAGCGCTTGGTCAGTGTGTCTTGCTTCATACTCCTTGGACTGGTTGTGAGGCCACGTGGACTTCTGGCCTGATAATACCCTCCACCACCCCCAGCTCCTCCTCCCCCTTCATCTAGTCTGGCCTGTTGCTGCATAACAGCAACCTTGATCAAAGATGAAGTGCTAGGTAGTTTGGCCACACCAGGGGAGCTGGGGCGAGGCTTGACAGCATTTACTGGAATTCTGTTGATTTTATCATTTTCAAGGTGCTCTATTCGAGATCTGTCAGGAGATGGGACTACCTCCTGGTCAGGTGGGACGTCTGGACTACCAGCAATCCCATTGGTGGGGGGTGGTGACTTATCGTATGAAGACAACTTGGAGATTTTTTCTGGTAAGTGCACACCGCTGTCTCTGTTCTCTGCCCGGCGCTTGCGACTGCTTGATTTTTCAGCTTTTGGGGAGTACGTGTTGTGTACATCGTTTCTGATTTTGACTTCAGAGACCCCCTTTCCCAACACAGACTGTTCAGGGGAAGATGCCTCTGTCCTGCATGGATGCGAACTACCATTTGTAGACCCAGGAGCACTTGCGACCACAGCCGACCCAGGTTCAATCAGCTTTTGCCAATTTCTTAGAAGTTTTTTAGCACGTTTGGCCAGATCTTCATCCTTGGTCTTCTTCCGTACATCATTGATCAATTTTCCTAATCGGGTTTCCTGCAAAATCAAACACAAAGAAGAAATAGATTTTGTAGCACTATTTTTGTATGTTATCTTTAGGAACAGGTGTTTTTAATGTTAAAAGAATTACACTAGTGGTAGCTTGAATTTGTTATGTTAAATACAGCAAATCCCATTTTCCCTGATGTTTCATCGTGGGTTTTAGAGCTACCAAAAAGTACCAGAGATCATGTATAACTTACAAGTTGTTCCAAGAGCACTACCTTAGACAGACCAGTGCGTGATAATTTGGCCTGGACAAGAGCCAAGGTCCAGCATTCACACAGTCCCAAATGTGAGTCAAATTCTGCAGTATTTAGTAGAAATAGGCTTAAGGCTAATGTGGACGTAGTAATTGTAGAAGTAATACAGAATACCTACATTTTAGCACCAATGCTTTTACTTGGAACTGGTAGCAACATATATTGGGGTTTAAACCCACAATGTGATAATTCAAATAGCACTGGCCAGAAGTCCTTAATACATGACTAATTGTCTTACCTCAAGTGCTTCTTTGGTGATGGGATATTTTTCAAGACAGGAAATTACCTCCAACACAACAACCATATTGCATATCTGCAGGAAAGAGACATTGAAACAGCTTGCATTACTCTCCTAAAGCCACAAACATGGAAAATGATTAATACAACACTACCATATAATGCAACATTAGGACCAGAACCAGAGCCATTCACATGATTACCCATGTATACAACATTTTGAATAAAACTTTTAAATAATCTCAATGCAAGTCGTTTCAAAACAGAACATTTGTTCCAGCCAGATCACTGCACAGGAGAGACTCACAAACATACAGACCACTCCAACTGCCATTCACATGATTACCCATGTATACAACATTTTGAATAAAACTTTTAAATAATCTCAATGCAAGTCGTTTCAAAACAGAACATTTGTTCCAGCCAGATCACTGCACAGGAGAGCACGTCAAATCTGTTTTACATGTCACACATGGATTTAATTTTTCCACTGGAAGCTTCCAATAATGTATCCTATTATTTCTACTTTTGCATTATGTTGTTATGCTGTCAATGTTAGTAGTTCTAACCTGCACGGTGGCATGGAGACAGTGAGACACACAGAAAGGTAAAGCTACTCTATTGAAGCACTTTCACTGACGTAACAAAATGTCAGAAGTAGACCTCCACAGAATCCAGTCTTTAGGACAAATAATTAACATTAAATTATTTAGCAACTTAACAAGCTCAATTTCTTCTAGGTTGCTCAGGGAATATTGCAAAATTTCACATTAAGTGCCTGGTAGAAAAGTTAGTCATTCTGCTGACATGGCTCTAGCTGGGTGTCTGTTTTCTGAAAAGCTTTAACATTTTCCTTGGAAAATTTTAAGATATATATCCGCAAATACTTGCGTGTTTCTTTTAGCAGTACCTTTAATTGTATTATACTATTGCTGTTTTCGTGTTCTCAGTCAATGTTGATTGTATTTTTAGGTTTAAAATAGTCCATGTTCCTACCCTTGCCCTCTCTCTTGTGCTTTATCACAACACACAAATTGCATCACGAGCATAACAGTCAAAGTACTACTAAATACTGAAGTGCCTCTTTTAAATTTCTATTTGCTACCCCTAACTGAACAGTTTCGGTCCGGGCCTGTTACAAGGGACACTGTTACCCTAAAAAGTAAATGTGGCAACGTGTCATGTCCAAAAAATGCTTGCTCCAATCCTTTAAACTATATGGTCACACGTGTGCAACACTAGACCTGGGAAACCCCATCTTTAATCGAAGGAGAGTCACTTATCCTGTGGCCAAAGTCAATCAGCGTTTGAGTGTCGGCACTTCTCCGTGCTAGCATAGTTAGCTACCGCTAAGTTAAGAAGGAAGGAGCAGACTATTTCCTACAACGTAACTGCAACTGTTCAAGATAATGCTATAGAAGCTACACATGGATATTATATTCGTGAAACAAAACTATGTTTAAATTCGAAATAATGTTGACCTACGTTTAATTAATTACTTCTTAAACAGTCTAAAATCGGTTTAAGATATGCTAATGCAGCTACCATGCTAACGCAGCTAATGAGCTGTCATTCTGACCAAGTGAGTCTCTATGCGCTTCGATTAAAAAGTCAAAAGTCAATCATTTCATTGTAGTGTGAGTACAAAATAGGCATAAAATAATAGTAACAACTAAACAGAGTACCATGTGTGGGTGTTTATATGTACAGGTAAACAGGCTAAGTGTAGCTAATTTAGCCTGCTAGCGCCACTCACATTGCTCTGACTGTCGATGGCCTGCAGCAGCCGGTCCTTCATCTGCTGCGGGGTTGCTGAGACCGTTGTCATTGCCCGTCTGGTGCGATTCGGAAGATGGAGGGAGGAATCCTCCAAAATCAAGAGCTCAAACGCCGCTGCGCTGACACGCCAGCCGCTCGTACAGCATATTTTGGTGTCGTCTGGAAGGTAAACGGCGTGGTTTGTTCTCTCACATGGAAGTGGTGGAAGTGTTGTGCGCTGTGTGTTGGCCGCTAGCTGCTGCCTGCTCAGCGCCTCAGCGACTCACTACCAGCTGCTGGATGTGTGCACGGCCTCCTGTTGCATGCTGGGATACGCCGTCTGCGCCTCTGACGACTGCACGTAGTCAAGTAAACACCACTGGCGTGCGCTTATGTACAGAGCTATCCACCTGGAATGCACTTACCCAACATGCGACAATTGTGACTCCCAAAGTGTGTAGGCTGATTGTGTTTGCAGGAGCTGCAGCCACTGACTGGACTAGAGAACGTCGTCTATAACTGAATAATGATCTGATTTATTACCAGGTGTACATCAGTTCAAATGTAGGTAAACTGTCAAGAGAAATAGGTCGATTGATCGAAATTAAATATTGTGGGGGTTGTTTTGTTATGTTATAATTCCCTCTTTCCTCTCTGTCTGCTCTTTTAGGCTTTTTCACATTGTGCCAGTTCACACATAGAAGACTCAGTCAGTCCGATGCTTCTTCAAAGGATCAAAGATCTTGCTTCTTCTGGTAAAAAAAAAATCATATTTGTGTTCACTCTTCCTTTATAGATGACAACAGTGGTGCCTACACTCTAAGCATTGATGTCATACATGACTTGTTTACCCTCATAAATATTGTACTCGACAAAATACAATTAAAAAAAACAAACTAAACAAAAATGTCAGTTTAGACTTGTAAAAAACAATAGTTTAAGTTTGTTGATCAACATGTGAGAAATCAGAAAAAGGATATCAGAAGCTAAATAAATGGACACTGAAAAGTTGCTAACTGTCTGGATTATCTTTTTTTAACATTTTGTTTGTGCATAAAATCTTGATCCGTTTTGCCATGATCCGTATTTCTCTGCAAAGAGTCTGTTCTTCTTTTTCTTACCCAAACCAGTTAACCACCTAATAGAGGAACCTTACAGAATGATGCTTTTCAAACATTACAGACTAAAGCCTGGATTTTGGGTTTATGCTGGAATTAACTTCTTAATTCGTCTAACTAGTCAAAAGTTTATCAGTGACAAATATATATCACATATTCATTTTATTTTCTTTATGTTATTATTATTGATGAATCGTCAATAAATATTTTCATAAATGACATTCCAATCTTTCACCAGCAGAGGGAGTCCTGCACCTTCGTTAGACTCGTGCCAGGAAGTTGGAGACGATTCAGTGGGTAGTTTTTTAATCAATTTTTCAATTTTAACTATTCCAGATTAATTCAAGTGATTATAGTCTTTGTTTTACAATATAAAAATACAAACACCACATTAATCAATACAATTATCAATTAAGTACTAAGTACCGGTACAGTGGCCAAGGACAAAAAAAAAAACATCTCTGATTAGTAAGATATATTTATTCTCTTTTCATGTACAAATAATAATGCATTGATACAAAGACATAAGCCTTCACACAAGAAAAATACATCAGATACATTGCAAACAGATGCACATTTTGTCTTGAGCTTAGCAAACATTTACAGCCAACTTGATTTCGCGATTTTTTTAATTTATTTTTTGGTCCAATTCAACAACAAAATTACAAAACAGACAATTTACAGACCAAGGTTTGAGCCAGTCATTTTTTAAAGGGTTTGCTCAATAAAGTACCACTTAGCCAAGCTGTGCTGCAGAACGCTAGAGTTTGCATATTCTGTAAAGATGTTTCCTGTAGCTGTGAGTTCACTGCAGCAAAGGACAGTGCATCAGATGATGGCAGTCAATGCATGTGCAGTCTTTGTATTCAGAAACACATGATACATGTTTTTTGTTTTGTCTTTTTTACAATTTAGCTGCCATTGTACAAGGCTCCAACCAGAGAAAGGCTAGCCTCCAAATCTACACAGAGATTTTATATATGTAACCTATTGACCTCATAAAGTGGATAGAAAAGTCTATACACCTCAGTAAACTGCCAGGATTCTGTCATCTGCAAGAGTTTCAGTCAATAAAATTTTGTGTGTAGCAGAAATTTACAAAACACGACTGAAACAGTTCAGACCTTTGTCAATCGAAAACAAACTGGAATCCATTAGGATGAGCAACAAAAGCTAACAATTTTAGTAGCGCATTTTAACAATCCTAAAATGAAATTTGACCATGTTCAGTGCTTAGAGAGAACCGACTCACATCTGCACAGAGAAATGGGAGATCAACGATCTTATTGCTGTAAGGAACCAGCACTAACCACTCCACCACTGTGTGGTCCCCAACAGCAAAGAATGTTCTCAACAAATGTGTGCATTCCTATTGGTAGATTACTATTACTATTGACTATTTCATCATCCTTCTTTCACATTGTTCTATAAAACCTTACATTCTTCCCGGTACGTTGTATGTTATAAGCTGTTATGTCACAAAGTCAGTCTACATAGAAAAGACAGTATTCAGTATCTGAAGGAGTCAGTATTATCTTCATGTACTTCCTGTTATAGGTGTGTTACTTCTCAGAAAACATGTATAATATTTACTGGTATTCACAGGGAAAATTGTGTTTTACAGCAGTTCATTGATACAAAAGTGAAACGGAACATTATAATTTAAAGCAAAACGCAACATTTAAAGGTCTCTGCTGACAAATTTGAAGAGTCGGGATCATGCAGGTACTCGACTATATCATATCAGTCACAATGTTTTACGTGAAGCTGCAGGATCTTCATGAACAATGTAAACAATGGTTTGATACGTTCATGAATGATTTATGATCCTTTTTTAGATTGTGTGACGAGGGAAAGGGTGTTTTTCATTTTAATCATTTATAGCAGCTGTCGCCTTTAGCTTTTGTCCCAAAGGGTGATCTTTTTGAATAAAAACATAAATATACAGAACAGAAAAAAATATTTACTGTATGAAGTAAATCCATATAAATGTCATATATTCTCTTGAAAGTCTTAACGTAACGGATGAGAGAGAAATGTACGAGGCGTGAGTAAGTCCTCAGCCACCTCTGCTTCAGTGTCGTTTACACAAGTACTTCATGTTAACCATGTACTTTTAAATTCAGAGTATTCTCTCCTGATTGTAATGCAGTCTTTGAGAAATATCAAGTACGTGGACGACACACATCTGGTCCTTCAGGTATTACAGAAGTCTATTCACTTTCGCTTTGATTGAATTACTTTTGCTCAAACAGTGGGTCAAGGCCTACAAGTTGGTCATGACCACATTTTGGGTGGGTTACAAATTGGGTGACAGTACAGTGTCAGTTTTTAAATTTATCCAAATGTACACTACATATATAATAAAAATACCAAAGAATCCTTCAAATCTATTATATGGTGATAAATGACCATGTATTTTTATCATATGAACAGAATATGTGACCATGACATATTCATATGTAACCTTCTATGAAGTACAGCAGTATTTCACTCAGCTGAAGTGAGAGAAAAACAAATGTCTCTCTCTGCTGTAAACTCTTGTCCCTGTAAACTATGGTTGAACACCACCGGGTTTCCTTAACACTATTGCAGAAAAATGTGGCAGTAAAAGGCGACGCGTCAGTCGTGCTGTCGACCAATCAGAGCTAAGTGAAGTACATGACCACAGAAAAAGCTCTTCAGTATGCGTGGACGTCCGAGGATGTCTGTAAAATGTGAGGTCCAGCAGAGAATAAAGAGCTACAGCAGGGACTCTGCTCAGTGCATCTTCTGACGGACATTACAATCAAACAGCGCAGGGTGAAACGTTGTTTTCTAACACAGTTGCAATATATAAAAGCTATGTCATAATGGAAATCCTGGTGATACTGAACATAAATACAAGAACACACAGTAAACAGAAAATACAATAGCACAGTTTTCTTCTTGTGCATCAAAAGGCTGATTTCTTTTCTGTTTTTTCACCAGCACAGACCCTTTATAAAAAATGGATGTAGCCCCTGACAGGATTCTGATTGGAGATAAGCCTTCTATCTCTTCAATTTATGACAATTCCTGTCTTCTGCTGCAGCAGGCGGCAGGATCAGGAACATGAAACTGCATTATTGTTGTCCTGTACACTGACTATGTATGGAATACTGTATATCAGACCAAAAACAAAAAAAGAAATCATAATTAAAAATGGGATCTGGTTTGGACATTAAGCTACCAATCCTATTTACTGTTACTTATATCATCTGTATGTTGTTGTTTCACAGCTGGCTTTTTAAAATACAGACTAACTTTATCAATAATCTGCACTGGCTAGGTCCATGTCTTATACATGGTCTGTGGTCATTAAGCCACAGCAGAACCAACCTAACTCATTACAACAAATTCCAAGGAGACAAAAAGGCAATTTCACAACACAGGAAAAACCTGAACATTTCTGACAAACAAATAGGAAGCTATCTTTTTCCACATGACAGCACAAAACATGCCCAACCAGCCATGCATACTGAACGCACATCAAAGAGGGAGAAGAAAAGCTACAACATTTTGCATAAAAAATAGTACGGCCGCCAGAACAACAGCTTTAATTTAGCACAGAATTAGTGATTCCCACTTTGAGAGTTTGGAAAAATTTGGACGCATTTCAGAACAGTCACTGGTATAAATCTTTTTGTTTTTGTAGTGTGGAATATAACTGTAAGGATGTCTAAGCTTAAAATGAAGCATATAAGGCAAAATTGTATCATCTTTCAACTGGAATTCTCACATACTTGAGCTTCACCATCAAAATAAGAACGTTTTTCTCAACTACATTAAAAATATCTGTGCAAGAGTGGACAGTCACAGACTTCAAACTGTTTAGTGTTTACATAAAACATCTCTTTAGATAGACTTTGTTTATAGAACTCTTTCTTTAAATATAATTTGGATATTAACTCTTATATGATTGTGTATGAAAGACCACATCTGTTATGGGGATTTATAAACTTTGTATTAAAATAATAACTTAAAGTGCCACAGGAAAAGTGAAATACAACGCAACAAATCCATAACTGGAAAAAAGAACAAATGCACAAGGTGACATTACGCAGCCGTACGTAGGGAAATGATACAGGTGAGAGATTTGGATTTGGGTCCAATTAGAACAAAGGTTCTATGGACAATGTACAGATGTGAAAAAAAAAAACATTCTCTTTGCATCAACGACGCAGCCCTGGAACGGAGTCTCCTCACATACAGTACTTCAAAGTATTTCAACTACACTGAGGTCACATCTTTGGGAAATATTCAGGAGGTGGAGGAGGTTTTCTATATGACAGTTTCCAGTAAAATAGAAATAAAAATGGCACCATCTCTGAATCCTTCTGGAAAAGATTCCTTCTCTTAAATCCATCACCACTATTTTGCATAGATTTTATTACGCAAAATCTTGACTACATTTTCTACATGTTAGGGATGCACCAGTAGCATTTTTGCCTGAATTAAAGTATTTACATTTTGGTACTTGCAGATACTTTCCACTAAAAAAAACATATCTATGGTTAAAATAACAAATCATAAAGATAATAAATATAATAAATAATTTGAAAGTATGACCTAAGGAATAAAAGAAGTAAAAAATATTGAACTTCATATTTCAAATTAATTTCCAGATATAGAACTTATAGTCACGAACTGGATCTGATTTCTACTGGTAAAGATTGTAACCAGTGACAACGGTGAAATCAACAGATTTCCACAGTCGTCCTGACCAGTCGCACCTGATTCCAAACACAACCTGTGTTCATCCAATCAGATCAGACTAATGAATGGGTGTGTGAAATGATGCAGTAGCGACCGTGCACAAGCACATTTACTGAACACTAACCTTGAACAGAACACTACAGGGAGAACATGTGACACAGTACAGAAGAGGTTTTCCAATCCGTTATCGTTGCATCAACAACATAATATAAGCTATTAAGGCAAAAACAATGTGCACAGTGATTGTGATTTGATGCATAACTAATGACTGCCATTCAGGGTCTTAAAAAAACAAAACAAGATTCAGCATTTCCCAAAAATAACCTGGCAGAATAGCAGAAACTTATGACTCATCATCGTCGGCTCTCAAATCAAATGGGATTTTACTTTGGCTGTAAAACGAACCGCAAAGGAATTAGAGGAAAACCAATGTCTGTGTTGAATGTTTGACTTGACAGATTTCTTCCTCTGAGTCAGTCGAGCTCATCTGCTCACTACTCCATCAAACTCCCACTGTAAAGTAAGTTTCATTTTCTGACATAAATTAAAATTTGATTTTTGAACCACAGAAAAGGTTCACAACAACGGGGGTCAGAGGCTGGCATCAGTCTTCAAAGACTCTTCATTTTTTAAACATTTTTTCTTCTCTTCTGAGGCATAATTGCTTAGTGTGGAATCATTGCCGAGCAGTAAAGACCGTGACCATCGTGCACCGCAACATTTCTCCTACTTTTATCATCTCCAGTGACACCACCTTTAACCCGTCTATCCCTCTATCCCACAGCGGCAGCTTTCACGCACCTGTGCAGGAGCATGTGGAGAAGTGAGGGTTAGAGCCTGTCCAGGCGGAACGCGTCCTCTGTGGCCGGGTCGGCGAGGACCATGTCTGGATCATTGAGCATGTGTAGGCCGTCCAGAGTCAGTGGGTCAATTTTGAGATCATCCAGTGGGAACTGAGAGTCTATGTCAAAGCTGACATCTGTGGAGAGTGTGGACGTCAGGTCCTTTGGTAGACCGGGTGGAGACTCTCCACTCACTATTCACACAAACACAAAGGGAATATTTAAAACAAATTATTAGCGATAGCATTCATTGCTAAGTGTTATGAAAGGAAGCGGGGCTGAAAAGAAGATCAAGTAAATGAATTAGGAGTGCAGACAGGGCTAGAGACAAATTACTGTCATTAGAAGATATATACATATATACTACGTGAGCAGTTTTGTAATTTACTGCTTGGTTACAATAGTTTGTAAAGAAGCATTGTGTGATTAATGATAAGTGTTAGATAATATGTAGCCTAAATTAAGCTACAAATAAAAGAAGAATAGGTCAGCCAAAAATGCTAAAATGCAAACTAATAATAACTGAAAAACAGTCTTAAAAATATCCATAACAATACTAGTGTGTTTTTTTTCTCTATTCCATACTGGTCATCTGCACTTATTTTTCTACCAATACGACAACAAACCAGTGTCAGTGCGGCATTAGGTTACATTCCCAGCACCTGTGAGAATGATGTTAGGGATGTTTCCATGGCTGCTGTAGCTCAGCTGCTGTGAGTCTGGGAGGCTGCAGTGTCCACCAGTCAAACCGATCATCACAGCCTGGGAGTAGTTGAGGGTGGAGGTCTGGTCAGGGCTGATGGGAGTTTCAAGCATGTTGAACTGCTCCAACTGAGGATCAGAGCAGTAAACGACGTCACAACAGTGGAACACTTTCTTTTACTGCACCAGTCTGTCAAAAACCAAAGACACAACACTGACGATACCTGTTGTGACAGAGCACTGGCCTGGAGCGACGGCAGCTGCTGGTCGTAGAAGTCCGCAAAGACGCTGCCAAGGATGGCGTTATGCTGCAATGACAACCGGTGTTTAGTACACTGGAGCTGAAAACAGTTAATACTCTGTCCTTTTAGTCTGCAGCAACGACATTAACTGAAGGGTAACTGAAAATGTGTGTCTGTGTGTGTGCGATGTGATAATTAACATGTGAATACATGGCTTATTAAATGATAAAGTTTCTCGGTATAAAAACAAACAGAAAACAACAGATGCATACAGCCTTGCACAGTTAAAGATCAACAGCGTCATAAAAGACACATTTAAAGCAGCCGCAGCACAAAAAAACAGAACATTGGTTTAAAACCACAGAGAATGTTTTTCCTCTTTGAGCATCTAATGATTTTTGTCTTTATGATGCAACATTTCCTACATGTAATATAATGATGCAACCAGAAATTGCAACCTCCCTAAAACACCACACGTACAGTGTCAAAAACACTGTTGTGTACACACACACAGACTGTATAACTACATCACAAAGTGCTGACAACATACACAGCTGGGATTTTTGTGAAAAGGTGTCTAAACTTTTTAAATAGACAGGTAGGTAATTTATTTATTTGTCTTGTTCTTGGGGGAACAAAGCGCCCGTCAGGGAGGTCATTCCCAACTCTGCTTGAAAATGATAAATAATAAATGATAAGAAAAACATCCTCCCCTGTGCCACAGTTGGTTCTCTGGCCTAACTATGGTCTCATGTCGATAACAAATGACTGTTTGTGAAAACATCTATGTAACAAGATATCAAAATAAAATAATGTATAAGAATTCCAAGTACATATTCTGCTATCTGCCACGTTCATTCAGATCTCACATACTGACAGACCACAGACTGATAACAAGGGCAGCAGCATCTTTGTTTGTTTGTTTTTTTTTTTTGTGCACCAGTGCTTTGATGACCAGGAAGGGAATGGAATTAAAATCATATAAAATCTAATGAATCGTTGAAAATGCAATCCCGTTGTGACTCTACCCCCTCGCCCCACACACACTGAGTCCACGAGTGCAACAGAGATTCTCTTAAAGATTCTCATTTGAGTGTTCTCATTGAAGCAGCAACAGAATCTCTCTGGTTTCACTGTGGCCTCTTAATGTATAAATAATTGGATCATACTCTGAGCCGCTGCTCCTGCTTCAAAAACCAAATTATCTGTGCGTGCTGCAGAAGTCCCTGCAGGGCAGAGCAGGATAATAGAGCACACAGCCTGTCAATTGTGGTTGAGGCCGGGAATAATCTCAAGACCAAGGGTGAGCTCCAGCTCAGGAAGAAACGGAGTGAGGGAGGCAAACGTTAGGACAAGGACAGAAACATGCACGCAGGGACCAGGAAGTCGTCAGTCTGAACCGCACAGTTTCCCTCGCAACAACTCAAAAAGGCAAAGATCACACTCCACCAACGACAATAAGTGATGTTATGTATCTCAGCTTTTACTAAGAGACGAAACCAGTAAATCAGGATTTCACCGGTTGATAATTACTGTCACTAAGAGACGAAACCAGTAAATCAGGAATTACTGTTGTAAATCATTGATGAATCAATCAATAATAAATACATATATTAATATTTAACTTTTTGGTTTGGTTAATAAGAAATCAACGCCCTTCAAACACACTTCACTGTGTTTACTCTCCGCCAGTGGAACATTTAACATCTTCATAGAAAAACTCAGACGCACACACAGTCTCAAACAGAAGGACTACGAGAGGAAACACTGGAGACGCAAAAATCACAGAAGCAACACAGAAACACACACAGCTACATCCCAACACACCAATACTGCTGTGTGTTTCAGGGACTGGCACATAGATCTGGGCAAATACATCTGACATCAAAGTGTATTCAGTGAATAGAGTGAAGTGGTTTTGACTTTGGTCAAGAATGTCCTCCGTTCGCTCAAGCTAAAACTGAATAAACTACAGGATTCTGCAAACGATGTCTCCCGTCTTTGGAAAAAGCCTAACACACCTGAAGCACCGTTGATAACTGGGCGGTTAATTCACATTTGTTTGCCAAATTATCCTCAAACTATAATTAACAAACAAGCTAACTTTAGCATCGCTTATGAAAACCAAATAAGCCAGAACCAAACATTTCCAACCGTGCCCTGGCACGCTAGAGTGCTGTGAGAACACTCTTGATGTGCTGTGGAAAATTCATTTTCCAATTTCCTTAATTGGTCTGAAAATGATTATTTACTTACTGTCTTTTGTTAATGTGAGTGACAGGCAGAACAATTCAATACCCTTCCACTAGGTGGTTGCAACTGGGATCGAATGCATGTGTCTCATCCTTCAATTCCTGCATGTATATCAGAGCTGTGTTTAACCAAACAGGCCAGGGTTCATTACATATACTTTCTGTCACATGTATGTTTGGTGCTGCACTGTTGGATTTTTCTGATGGTTGGGAAACACTGAAACCGACATCTCTGATGGGCACAGACTACAGGCTCTGTCTGCATACGACAAACGAACAGACAGCATTCTCTCTCTGTCTCTTTGCCCAGATCTACAGATATTGTAGACACAATAGAAACAGGCGTATGGGTCCACAGAGTCCAACCAGGCAGCCACAGAACGTTGAAGCAGGGGAGGGTGAAGTTGAAACAGAGCGGGCCAACAGCCCGTCAGTTCACACGCCCTTACTTGAGGAGAACCTCCGGGAGAGAAGCCTTGATTGGAGACGGGGGAGGTTGGAGACTGATTGGCCGAGGACCCGACCCTACTGCGGTACTGTTGGAGGGAGGAGGCCTGATACAGGAGGATACGTTTGAAGTTACACACAATCGAGGATTACCGTCGTCGGTGTCTAGACGATGCATTCATACTGAGGTAAGTGTAGCTTTGTCTCTGTCACAATAAAGGTACTTGGGAAACTAGTAGATCATAGTAATTAAAGCTGTTATTTCTGATAATTAACTGCATAAATAAAAGTTATGTAAATAGTTGGAGACCTCATCAGAGCTTTCATCTGGGCTGGTTTTCAATCCTTGGTTGTTTTTTTTATTCCAAAAATTAAAAACCAAAAATTAAGAAGAATTTGATTTCCGCTCTGTTGCTTTTAGAAATATATATAAGAGTAAAGGAATTACTTATAGGACTGTGAACCTGCATAATGTTTTCCAGTGTGAACTCTGCACATCATCAACAGTTAACAATGGAAAAGTGAAACCTAACTCAACAGCGCATGTGAAAACAAAGCAGCGCGGAATGTGTGATGGATAAATAAAGATGAGCTTCTATTTTCGGCTTTATTATCACCCTGTGAGGTCTCGGCAGCAGTGGGACTGGGATAGAGAACAGAATGTAGGACGCTTCATTTTGCAGGAATCCAAACAAGGTCTCAGTGCAACAGAAGTGGAGCAGCCAAAGCCAGGATCTGAAGGATGCTCTGTTTCCAACAAAGGCGTTTACAGTTTAAACACAAATAATTTGGGAGCTTGAAATCCTCAGCGATAAACATAAAAAAAAAAAAGGAAACTCTGTTTTTAATTCTTCATTTTTCACACTAAATATTCACAATAAATATGTTTCAACAAGTGTGAGTTGGACCGGAGTGTTGATCTCTCAGAAGAAGAGAGGAAAACCAGACACAACCTCAGAGTGTGAGACACTGCAGCGGCAGCGGGTGTGAAACCATAATGTACGAGGCAGACTGATGTGTACTCTGCTCACCGTGTTCATGTCCATGGTCACGTTTGTCTGGGAGGACGCGTGGTGGTCTAACGTGGGGAAGGAGTTCATGGAGGACGGCAGCTGGACCAGGCCTGTCTGCTGGAAAATGAAGAGATCCAGACGATCACACTCCTGCTCATCACAACACCAGGCTCTCGTTCATGAAGCTTAATTCATATTGAAGTTATCAATTCATCTGGAATTCTAGCCCTCGGTTGAAAATGAAATAGTTTCTAATTTTTAGGACTGTTTTTTTAACTGGCTCTGGCTGCGATCAGCATTAAATGAAATTTAATGCTGAGTTTCTAATTTTTAGGACTGTTTTTTTGGCTGTGATCAGCATTAAATGAAATTGTCCTCATCATCTTCTACATTTTTAATTTATATTTCCTTTGGTTAATAACATGAAAATAACAATAAATACTTGCAGCAAAAGTGCTTAGTGCTTTAAGCAGAGGACGTCCTTGTTTACATTTGCAGGTTGTGTGTCATTCATTGGACTCTACTGATGTTTTTATGTTCGAGACTATAATGTTACCACTGTGTTAAATGTGACAACTCAGTACAATGTGGGCTATACATCTGCCCCAGTCATGTCCCGCGGGCCGCTGTTTTAACGTACCTGTTGGTTCTGTAGGGTCTGAGGCGTTTGCTGCTGACTGAAGAAAGCGTACTGAGACAGCTGCTGCTCCAGGTTCATGGCGTTGATGGCTGCCTGGGGGAAGGAAGGTGACTGATAAGGGAGGAAGTTCCACAGTTTGAGGTGAATTGCATTGACTTTAATATGGGCGAGCCCCTCAGCTAACAGACTGACTGTTATTAAAGCTTGCATGAATAATGTTAGTAAGACCAGAGTGTGGGGCTGTACCTGAGAGAGACTGAGAGGTGGAGAGGTGGGAGAGAGCTGATTGCTCTGCTGCTGGTGGGAGTCTCCTGTGTTCAGGATGAGAGGCACCATGTTGTCCTGGCCTGACTCCATTTCCATTGATAACGTGGGCTGAGATGTATTCACTGCTAACAGAACACAGAACACTCAGCACAAGGGGAGAATTTGGTCTGATGAGCTGCATTTATTACTGCAGAATCTCTGGAGTCCTACCTTGTGAGTTTGCCAGGGTCTGTGTGCTGCTGGAGGCGCTGAACGAGGCGGAGGCTGAATCGTCCGCGTCGAGCGGAGTGGGCAGTGGAGGAGGGAACTGGATGTTGGTCAAGTCAGGCAGAGATCCGCCAGTGTTGTGGGCTGCTGGTTTGAGCGGTGTGGTCAGCTGCTGGTCCGGAGATGGAAATATGCTGCAGAGAACAGATGGATGCTGTGACAAAACAGTGTTTAACACATCCTGAAAAATGTCAACAAACAGGATTCTTTAGCAGACTCATTGGCTGATTTGGTGTTCTTTTTGCATGATATAAATTCACTAGAAAATCACATGTAAAACATCATTTACAGACATTATTTACAAGATCACAGTTCATCAAAAACACATTAGTTAAGGGTAGTTTTGACCTTTGTTCAGAGAGGTATCAATAAGCAGCAACAGTAAAATACTCACTGAATCCCGGGAACTTTGCAGGGCTTGGACTTCGACGTGTTCTACAGTAGAGGGAAAACTGCAGTTATAGATGACTGTAGAGTAAGTAGAACATTTATCGGTGAGTAAGAGGCGTACCTTTTTGCAGTCCCATTTCAGTTCTTGTTCATTTTCATCAGCCTCTTGCTTAATTGCTTCTGAATCAGGTACAGCAAGCAGGAAAACTGAAGAATGGGAGAACAAGGTTCCTGAGTATCACTGAAGTACAGTCTGTGTAAGAGCAGGTAAACAACTGTGTTCACTGGCTGAAGCAGCTTCTACTGTGGGTCTGTGTAACACCATCAACTGTGACCAAAAACAGTTCCTTTATCCAGAAAGCACAAAGAGCACAATAGCCGTCAAATCGTCTGTGCCTCAGGATGACAGGCTACCCATCAGTCAGAAACTGAAGAGAACCAAGTACTGTTGAAACACTGACAGATGAGGCTCACTGAAAAGGATGAGATGGAACCTCACTGACGGCGGCTCGTCCTCATCAACATCGACACACTACGTATTGGTTAAAGTGGGATTTGAGCCCAAGACACTGAACAAAGCAAAGGCAGATACAGCAAGATCAGCTGAGAAGGACTCAGTATGTCCTTGAATAACATGAGCCTGCAGTAAAAACCATCCAAGAGCGGAGAGGCTGAGTTTAATATGTTTCTCCACTCAGGCAGAAATCCTACTTAGGGGGCAAAAAACGGAGGCTTAACCAGGGTTTCCAGCACTGCAGAGGCTTAGGCCACTTCTCCAGGCTTCTGCTCACTCATCTATGTCCTGTCACCTTCACTGTCTCAAAGCTGCTCAGTCAAAAAATAACTTTCATCTGTCCCATAACAAAAAAGAATGTTTCATGGAAGAACATCTGACCTGCCTTAAAGTTTATGAACACTTAAAGAGCAGGAAGTTAAGGGACTTGGCTTCCCAAACAGCAGTAGCTTCTGGCCGAGGACCCCTATTACACCCCCTTTCTGTCAGTCTTAGGAATTTAAGCTTGGAAAAAAAATTTTTTTGGACATAATTCATTGGATGAAATTATGCAGCAGTAGTGACAGCAGCAGCAGCAGCGGCAGCAGCAGCAGCACTCAGGAAATCGACCAAAGGATTGACAACCCTGGCAGCAGCTCTAAATATAAAACTCACACACACACACACACACTCTATAATATGGAAGCCTCAAGGTGTCGACTAAAATCAGACAGAAACTCAGGTGTCTGACTCAGACCAGCCATCGACAGCACAGTTTATTTTGAGACTCCACTCCTTCCTGTTTTTTCTCCTCCTTTGCCTTTAAAGCCACATATAGACCTTTGACAGACTGGAAGTCATTGAGCTTCAATAGAAGACACCAGGAAAACACAAACAGAGTGAAAAAAAAACTCAACTACTTTACTATTCCCACAGCAATAGTAGAGTCAAATGGTAACCGGAGACAGAATACAAACAAAATGAAACATTTATTCGCAGAACAATCAATGAAAAAGCTGTAAAGTCTAAACTCTAAACTCAGGGAAAATGCTATGGAAATTATATCATATATTATTTACACTTGTCAATACTTCATACCAAAACGGCAGATTACCAAAAAAATATACAAACAAACCATCATTTAGCATCAGGGCTGCAATAATCTAATTTAACCAAAAAAATATACAAACAAACCATCAGTTAGCATCAGGGCTGCAATAATCTAAAATAATAATGTCATTAATAAGAGTGTGTTAGCAGCTTATTCTACTCTTAAAAGGCCATGTTTTTCTCCTGTTCTACCTCGTTTTGGCTGCAGCTCCTGGGATCCTCCGGTGAAGGTGGCCTGGTCAGCAGGGGTCAGTGTGCTCTGGTGCAGCGCTGAATCAGAGTTGGTTCTAAGCCACAGGTAAAGTCACAGAGAATGAAGCAAATGAGCCAAACATATTTACACAGATGATGTCAGCGAATAGTTCTTCATCACCAGAACACCATGCTTTGATAGAATTGAGAAGGAAATCTGTGATAAAGCATGGCAGAAAAGTCCATTTTGAACAGACATCATTCAGACACTGTTGGGAATGAACAACGTCAGGCCGCAGTAAATCTTCTAAATTAAAAACAAGATCAACATTAATGTCAATCAAACAAGTTTAAAAAAGCCCCAGAGCTAAACACCTTATGTTATGATATGCTATGCTACAGGAAAGAAAACAAAAATATTCTTCCAATCATCTATTTCTGACAGCTGTAAATAATACATACATGTCTGAGGGAGTGAGTTGAGATAAGCAGCCCACACACATAATAACACACATAACAACACACACACACGCTGTCCTACCTCCTCCAGCTGGTGTCTGGTGGTGGTGACAGATACACTGAGCCATATGGACAGCTGTCAATGTGAGATCTCAGGTTAAGAAAATACTTATGGAGACGGAGAGTCCCTGCAGATTCAGTGCCAACACTGTAAACATCCTCCCAGGTTTGTCACTGGAAGCACCTCGATAGTTAGTCACAGGATGTTAATGACCAGATGTGAAATCATCTAATGATCAAAATCATAAATGATTTCACATCTGATCGATGATGGGCAGGTAGTGATGGGAATGGAGCCGTACCAGCTCCCAATGGTCTAATTCCCTGGAATCATTTGTCTGCGTGCCTTAACGATTCCACTTACAAAGACTAATTTGCTTCATGACATCATCAACAACAGGATACACAGTCTGACGGATGGTGGCACTAAGAAAAAGTGGGGAAATACCTCCGGCATTCACAACGACACTGTACAATTAATTAACGATCCATGTGCCGTCTTTCCCACCATGAATAGCAATGATGCTAATGGCTCGGGGCAGAGCTTAATCACAGTGTTCTCGGTTTAAAATATCCCATGTAATGTTCTGACTCATCCAGGTCCTGTATGTGTTTATGTTAGTGACATTGTTCATCCAGTACTCCATCTCCTGTAATCACAATTCAATGACAAAGACGAGATGCCTAGAGCGGAGTCGCCGTCCGATTTTCAAAAACAACAGTAAAATGAGTACTCAGATTTGTCAGTTAGAATTAAAGGATATATGGCGTCCATGTTTGTCGACAGACAGGGGTTTCCGATGCGGTGACGTTATGCGGTTCCGGTCGCGGTACACTCTCTCCACTAACCCATGATGTCGGGTCAATTTGTTCATATCCAGCCCTGATTTCTGCCATACAAAAAACAAACAAAACCCATACATTTGAACTAGGTTCAGGCCAGTGAACACTCCTGCTCAGAGAGAAAAACGTAGGAAGCAATTTTGACGATACATATTTAAAATACTAATTTCAAATAATATGATATAATGTGTAAAATTGTACTGTAATGTGTGTAACTTTATTTTGTAATTAGTTAAGATACAGAATACAAACATTTTAAGGTTCATTGAATCAATATTTCCTCACCTCGAAGGTCACATCCATGCTACTGTTCCCAATTTGATTGACATTTGGCAAAGATCCTCCGTAGTACTGTCCTCTGTTTGGTCCCAGCTGCAGATACTGAGTCTTCTGCAGCTGCAGCTGAGAAAAACATCAAGAAATTGGACGGTTTTCAGTAATAGTTGATTCATGATTCATGATAGCTTCCTCTCATTAAAAATTATGGAATTCATTTACAAATACGGCTTCAGATATTAGCAGTATACATGTTACCCAATAAACGGTATCACTTAACAATAAATAGTTAATGAGTAGAGTGTCGTAGCCTGAATAACTATCCCACAAATTCTTAAAAATGTATGGAATCTATAAACAAGCTCATCGACAATAACTAGAGAATTGGTTAACCATGAAATGGCAAGAAACACAAATTAGCGTTGCCTTTAATATCCTTTTGTCTAAGATGCCAAAAGAATTAGATATTTGGCACAAACACTACATGAGTAACAGTTAAAAATAGTAATAAATTTGATCTTGTACACGGCGTGTAATTGAATTATATAAAAGATGTGTATTGTTTAAGACTGTGGAGAACTGGAAGTGAGGCACTGTGGAAGTTTTTGGCCAAAGTACTCTTGTGATTTTCTGCCAACACCCTCCTCAGAGACTGGTGACAGTGTTTACTTCACAGCAACCTGCAGATCGGCATCCCAAAAGAAAAGCCAGAATCCTTCAATTAAATATTCTCATGCAGGCTCACGGCTCACTGTTGGCAGCGGGGAGTTGGGGGCGGGGGGTCCACTGAAAACAGTTACTGTGCCTGAATTGCTGGTGTGTTTTCACAAGGCTCAGGCCACAGAGTGTGTTTGCTTAAAACACATGTAAACCTATAAAAGCCTATAGTAACGTCCCAGGATCAGGAAGAGGGCCAGACCCTCATCTTTGTAAACACCACAGGTACGAACAGGAGGAGAAAGAAGGAGGGAAGCTGAGGCTGAGAGAGAGGACAGCTGGGAACATTTTTTTAAATTAAATGTTGTGCTATAACACTATAAATCCTGCCAGTATATTGAGAGTACATACTGGTGGGCCAACTATAGTACAAATATGATATGATCTCCCAGGGCCAAATATAATAACACCATGGGCCAGATCTGGTCCCCGGGCCTGAGTTTGACACATGTGCTATAGACAAACATTTTTGTAAACCTTTACTTTAAAATACCTTTTAACAGACATTAAAATTAGAATATAAAGCAAATAGATAAAGAGACGTAGAAGACTATATCTATATAATAGATTATAATATGGAAATATATATGTGGCAAAATTTCGTGTTATTCTTATGCAATTAATGGCTTTAACTTTATTTATTTATTTATTTATTTGAATTGACATTACATTCCACTAAGAAAACCTAACCTGTCACACCGCAATCTATTCATAACGTCACTAAGAAAGATGTTTGTTTTTTTTTAACTACAGATCCAGTTAAAGTCAGAGCAGCAGAATGTGGGTTTTCCCTACTGTCGTGTATCCGCACTGCCCACACAGCAGCAGTCAGGCCTGTGGACCTGTCAGACAAGTTTATTTACACAAAGCCGACACACACCCTGGAACAGGGCAACAATTACACACGATCACTGACAGATCAGGTCAAAATACACCTGTGATATTTGTGGGACGTCTATCAGCGATGCTGGGGCGACACGCGCTGTCAAACACGCGTGGGATACACAGGGAAAAAAAGATGTTAGAATAACTTTTTTCTCCCTCCCAGACAGGGGTCGATTTAAATATCACGGCACCTCCTGACAGCTTCTCCCCCCAGTCCCTGCAGGAGGTAAAGGAGGAGCAGGAGACTGCAGCCGCAGCAGCAGCTGATGTGGAGGAGCAGCCGTTTGTTATTGTTTACCTCTGAGCACTGGCTGCATGCAGCTACAGAGCTGACAGCTCACTGAAAACAAACGGGGAGGAGGAAGAGGAGGAGAGGAGGTTAATAAGAAGGAGACGCTGCTTCCTTACCCTCGCTGCTCGTGTAATGCTTAGGTCCTTCATCACCTCCTCAAAGGCCGCCGTCTCCTCCGCCTGCTTCTGGTTATGTAGAGCGATTTTCTCGCTAAATTTCCTCGGATTGTTCCCCGTCGCCATGTTTCGCTCCTCTGCTTGGTTTTCACCTCGCTGCTTCTTTGTCAAGTTAACGGAAATCAGGAAATGCAGGACTTCCGGTTAGGATGCTCAATTTAGGTGCGACAACTGACTATACCCTAACCGTCTGAATGTATTTCTGTCTGGAAAAGGACATAAATCTTAACATTGTGTCATCGGGGTCTGATTTGAACTGTGCAACAGCAGACACTGGACATCTGTGTTGGTCTTTCTTGAATTATTGGGTAATTAAAAGAGCGTATTACATGTAACTATTACTTTTTTATGTTTTTCTTTATTGAAAATATGGAAAATCTGTAGAACAGAACCAGCAGCTTTTCTGCTCCAGTTTAATACAATACATTATGTATTTTATAGAAAACACTATTATAAAATAATTGTAAATTTGTTTTGCTATTTTTGGTTGTCTTTCAGCTACATTTACATGATCCATCTTGTAACCCCCCCAAAAAACAACAGAATTTAATAATACTAACCTGTTAGTATTTTTAAGCTAACCCTTTCATAGTTTAGCATTGTAAATATCTATAGATATTTCATTAATCACTGAAAACAATAATGTAGGTTCACCACCTGTTTGTTGTGGGCAGTTTTAGATATTTATTTTCCCTTTCTCACAGGATTCTTTGAGGACCTAAACTAGTTCTGGTCAAACTGCAGTAACCACTGACCCTTGCAGGTATCATAGTAAATCTCATCCTGAAGGTCAGAGAGAGCAAACTACAGCAGGTCAACAGACCCTGATCCTTTACCAGGTGTCAAAGCTCTGACAACCACTGCAGATGAAAGGGAAAGGGGGCACAGGTGGATTAGTGGTCAAGGAAGCAGACTTGGGTCCAGGAGGTTTTCCTATTCGAGTCCACCAGCTGCCAAGTTACCACTGAGGTGCTCTGAGCATGGCACGTCACCTCACACTGCTCCCAGGACAGCGTAATGCTGCCCCCTGCTGACTTAGGTTAAAAACAGAGGTCACATTTCGTTGTGTGCTGCTGTGTCACAATGACAAATAATTCACTTTCATTCTTTCTTAAAGACAGCTGGACAAAGCCATTTAAGTATCTAAGATCATCCACGTGTGGTTTAGGGAGAAGCTCTGGTCGCTGCTAGATCAAATGCACATGTACATGTAGCGGTATATAAAAGACAGACACATCCACTGATGTTAGAATCAATTTTATTGGCTCATTTTGTCAAAAGAATTGGTGTTTTGTCTTTAACGAACAGTTTAACATTTGATAAAAAAAGGACAGACAATATAAATTACAAACAAGAAATGAAATATATATTTATATCTATATCTTTACATCATTTAAATAAAAAAGGGGAACGTCCACAGCAACAACACTCAAGTGATGACAAGACAGACAATGCCACAGTCAAACAGTAAAAACGTTTCTGACAAGACAGACAGTATTTCTTCATACATTATGTACAAAACTCATGTCTCTCATTGTCTCGTAAGGAGTCAATATGACTTACGTACATCATCTGAATCTGTACAGCGTGAAGTCCATTCAGATTTCTGGACAGAATAGCGCAGAATACGTACAATATGTGAAAGCCTGGAATGATTTCAGTCGTAAATGTTGTATACAATAATACAATGTGAGCGCAACAGTATGAGCTCAGTGTAATGCCTTAAAACCCTTAAAACCTTACGTCATTATGACTTTTGTTCTAATTAGTCTGGATTTGGTCCACGTTTTGAAACACCTCACTCCAACACGGCCCTACACCTAGTAAAAGCAGTTGTTTATTCGTTTTGGTGCCGAGTGTGTTCTTGAACCGCTGATCACGCACAAGTCTAGTGACGGGTCTCCACATGTTGAAAATGTTCCATGGCTGACAACACAGCCGACAAGCCCAGACCTGCAGGGAGCCCCTGCCTAACACAGAATTTCCAAAAGTAAGCTTGATATATATATATATTTATATCTATAAATATATATAAAACCTGTCTTCTAAACCAATGAAAATTGAAGTGAATTCTTTTTGTGTCTATTTTCTGTGTTCTACCAAACACCGTTAAACAACATTAAATTATTTCCTTTTTGTTTGTCACGTTTTTTTTCTTCCTGTTCTTTATGACTTGTTCTGGATGAAGGCAGGTGCGACCATCATTAGGCTGGACTTCAGAGGATAGTAGCGCCCTCTCCAGCTCTTCCAGAAGATGCTCTGCTTCCTCTGATGTCGCAGTTTGGGTGGTGGACTCTGGAAGTATCTACCGTTCAGGTTGGAGGAACCGCAGTTACTGAACCACCAACCACCTGAAAATACAAACATTTGTTCACAGTTAGATGCTGCATTCAAGCTCCAAGTCCTCGTGTCGGTGTGACTGACGTTTCTAACTCACCAGTAAGCTGCTTAGCGCAGTTGTAGTCCTTTTTCCGATCATTGTCCTGGTCGCTGGTGGAGAAGGGCAGACCTAAGGTGGCATCAGCTCCCAGGGACCTCTCTAGGATTCCGAAAGCACCGGCTTCCTCGACCTTGAGCGAGTATTTGGTTTCTTCTCCACCCAGTTGAAAAGGGAGACGCACTGACATCAAGTCACTGTTCCAGTCAGAGAGCTTGATGTTGAGAACGTAGCCTCCGTCTTTGGCAATGGAGTGTATCTTTTCAAGACCCAACCAGAACTCTCCTGAGGAAAAGGAAAAAGGAGGAAATTCAAACTCTAGCACTAACCGTTCACAGTGTGACATTTTATGTTATTTTGATTAATCTTTCTGGACTAACAAGGCTCTACAACCTCAATCAGTGATGAAGTCAATGTAAGTCATCAAAGTAGTTAGAAGATTTACCATTCAAAGTGCCGAAGCCTTTCTCGTAGGCTTGCCATTGCTGGTTAAAGTCAACAGAGCCATCCTGACGTCTTTGGACCACCGTCCATCCACCGTCTGGTTAGGACCACAGAGAAGACATGTAGTGAGCACCAGTCCAAAGAATAGTTCAAAAATGTTTTGTAATTCAAAATGGAAGTTGTGTTATGTCCACCTACCAGCTGTCATCTCACAGAAGACTTTGAAAGGCTCTGCGTTGATTGGCTGGATGGTGTAGATGCCACTGGTGGTTTCTCCTCTCAGGAACAGTTCATGACAGTCTGATGGAAGTTCTAGAAGAAAACACACAACAACGATGATGAGGTAAAGAGTATCACTATGTCAGAGCGCCTTTGTCCTACACTGACGCTTGACCCTATATTTTTATACGACACATTTAATATGTGTTTGTCTTGAACTTCATATATTTGTGATTGAGCTCTTGTTTACTTGAACTACATTTCATTCAGTATGTAGGTCAGTGACAGCTGAGGAACCTCTCACTGACAGCATCAGCCAAGTGTTTGCAAATACAACACAATCTCCAGTAGAGGCTCTTATCGCCGTGACTGGAGATGTTGATGCGCGTGCGACACAACCTTTGACCCAGCCGTAACACGCCAGTAAGAGATTCCTCTGTGTTGGGTATAAATATGACCTTTGTCCCAGTTCCCAGTAGACCGCAGTCCCCACAGCTGCTTGGGTTGTGCTCTGAGTCTATTGAGTTACACGCTACAACCCACATTACTATGTCCTCCCACCCCCTTTGCTGGTCACACCTCCTTCACGTGCACAACATCCACATAGTGATGGAGAAGCGCATGGCTGCTGCATGTGTGGGGAGTGATCAGAGGGTGGGGGGAGGACAGGAGCTGTGGCTGCTGCGGGAAGGCATAATAGGAGACAGCAGGAGCGCAGAGCTGGAGCCAAGTGAAGCTTTGATAGGACTACACATTCATAGCATTTTCTATTATGATGCATGTCACACCATTCTAATGAACTGAAGCCTATTATTCCGAGTTTTGGATTTGCTGTGATCCATTGTTAAGACACCAGCTTGTGTGTCGTGAACTTTCCCTGGAGGCATGAACTTTTGTTGTGGACACTCTGGGCCTCAGGGTTCGCCTGAACTTTAGTATTCTTCTTAGTCATGCAGCAGTGATGAGGGAGAAGGAGATGAAGTAAGTGTAAGGTAGGGAGTTTCGGTGCAGGGATGGGGGAGGAGAGGAGAGGAGAGGAAAGGAAAAGATGACCGAGGTGGAGGAGGGGAATGTCTGACTCCTTTACAGATCTAGGGGAAAGGTGGCTCATTCTTTAGGGATCCACAAATGTTTGTTTTTGCACAAAGAGGTTGGATTTCCAAAGGAAAACGTGTGGTGGGTGGGCGGCTAGGGCGGGGGGCTTTGAGACAGTAAAAGATATCTGTACAGAGTTCAGAGACAAATTTAGACCGTTCCCACTTGTTTTCCTTTGTTTTATTTGTTGGCTCAGACACAAGGCCAGTAATCTGAGGAACATTGCATGCTAAGATTTGTACAAAGCCTTCCTTTGCTTACCCCGCTACCAGAAATGATCAATGTGAGTAATCCCCCTGAGCCCAACGACCTGGACTGAACACTGTGTGAGACTTGTGAACTTTACCCCAGTTGAAAACTCGCCAGAAATAGAAAAAAAAAGTTTTCCTTTTTTTCCTCCTTTCCTGTAAATCCTGCTGATGTCTGAGCTCAGTGGTGGGATTTGGAAGTGCACCGTCTGACTGACCTCAGCTGGGTTCACCTTTTACCTAGTTCTCATCTGTGGCCATTAGAAAATCTAATCTGGGTTCAAATTAACAACACCTTTGTTGTGATCTTTTCAGTGTTATCGTGTGCTAAGAACTAAGACGTTTGACAAACAATATGGCTGTGTCTGCTTTTTTTTTTTTTTTTTAGCTTAGATGGGAGCGCCAGCTGCCTGTGGTCATCAATCACTGCTTCATACAGTTACTGTGAAGCACAGAGAAAGAAGGACTGACGGTAAGATTTCGATTGTTCACGGTCTGAATAAACCAGGGCGTGTACTGTACGTCTTATCTTCATTCACATGAACTCTCTTTTTGAGTAAATGTTGTTTTAGTTGAC
>NC_024326.1:693467-735169 GCF_000523025.1 Cynoglossus semilaevis
ACGCCAGCAACACCCGCAACGAATTGACTCCCTGACTTTAATTGCCATAGATGTAAGCTCCTTTGGGGCCTCACTCAACAGATGGTGGTGTGACACATTGTGTGCAGTGGACTTTGAGATTTCAATGTCACGTTAGGAGAGGATTTTCAGGGGCTTTACTTACCTAGTGGTGAGTCCCCTTGCTCCAGGATGGCAGGACCTCCCGTGGTGCTGCTGCTTCTCAGTCGTAACTGGACCTGGAACCAAAAAGAACTATATATAAAGTTGTGGCTACAATGTTTGCAACACAACAACCCACGACTTTGAGTTTCTATAGAATGCCCTCAGGTTTCTGTTTTTTCTGTTTCTGTTGTCAGTCTTGCTCACCTGACTCTGCAGGGTTCTGATGCGCATGTTCTGCTTGTCCAGCTTCTCCTGTTGGAGTCGGATCCTCTCCATCAGATCATCAATGCGTTTGTTCTGAGCCTCCAGCATCAGCTGAAAAAACAAAACGAAAAGGGTTGGTTTCAAAGGTAACTGTTGCACATGAAACACGATAACAAATCTGGCCCACATGAGGGTCATGGGGGATTCACTAACACCCTGAAATGGGCATCATTCAAAGATAAGTGTTTCTCCTCTTCAGCCCACTGTTCTCGGGTTATGTAACTCCTTCTCAGTGTGGGATTTTCCATCCCAATATATTGCCTTTCAGGCTGACATGCTGCTCCTTTGTTGAGGTGTTGGAGCTGCAGCTCCCGTAACTACACATCCACCCAACGCTTCTTCTCGTGCGTACCATGTGGTCCACGGTTCTAAAGTTTGACAGCTGTGTAAAATTATCCATGCATTCTTTGGCTTAATGCATACAAGCTCCTTTGTGTGGCAGCCTTTCCATCGTGCTCCCCTGCACGTACTCTCCACTTGTTCCTCAACCCCCACTCCTCTACTCCCCTGAACCCCACCCTCAGCTTACCCTCTGTGCACCCTGTAAAAGCCTCAAAGTGTCCTAGACTACAGAAAACCCATCATCTACGGCATAAAAAATGTGCTTTTAAATACAGGATATCGCTGCTGTGTAATAACAAGAGTTCAACTTTGAACATTCAGCAGAGGATCAATGACACAGGCCTTAATTTAAGTTCTTCAATATATCATTATGACTTAACCAAAACACAGACATGAAAATGACTAGTTCCTCACCTGGATGTTGTGAGCATCAGTCTTGTTCCTGCTCCCTGCACTTGTGTCAGTCTCGTGCAGCATGTTCTCCACCTTCTGCTCCAGCCTGTTCATCCTGTCATTCATTGTCCTCTTCTCCTGGAGCATCTCCTCCGCCTTCTCCCTCAGCTCGGCCGTGACATTGATCATCTGCACCTCTCTGTCCTCCAGCCCTCGGACCTGGACCTTCAGGGTCTCGCCTTCCGACCTCAGCCTGTGGCTCTCCGCGCCCAGCTCAGCCACGGTGCGATTGAAGACCTTCAGCTTGGTGGAAATGTCCCTCATCTGGACTTTGGTTTTGTCGACGTGCTCCTTCAGCCCCTGGCCCAGCTGCAGGAGACCGTGGGCGATGACATTCACGTCGTCCCATGCTGCGTACTGCACACGCTTCTCCTTAGAAGCACCGCCGGCGGCTGACCCACCTTTCCTCTCAAAGGGGAAACCTGTGGCCAGGAGCACCACCAGGCAGAGGGTAAGTGTGGCCAGTGTTGTCTTCATGGTTTCTTTCAGTTTCTGAATGAGACGTCTTGGTTTCTGAATGAAGTGAGCAGTGTTGCCTCTCTGTCCTCTGGGATTGGATGAGTTGAGAGCTTGAATCTCCTGTCTGTGCAGCCACAGGCAGCGCAGTTATATAGTTTTACAGCCCTCAACTCCCGGCTGCCTGCCATTGGCTGACTGAGAGGAGGGAGGGGTGCAGTAATCTCAGGTTTCTGTCCCTCCTCCACCTCCCTGTTAGCTATTCATGTCAGAGGCAGAGGAGGGACATGATATAACAAAAAGACAGCTTTTATCTCTGCACTGTGGGGGACAGGGACTGTAGTATCTACAGGAGGAAACTGAACAATGGATGAACTCAACACAAGAACAACACCTACATTGTCAGATGATGTTACATTAACACGCGTACTGCAATAAAAATGTATGTAAAGTATTAAAAGATAAACAGGGTGCAGAGGAGCCCAAAATAAGAGAGATAACTGAAAAGCTGAAAAATCAAATTCAATCAAATTAAATTGGATTTTTCCAACACCAAAAATTTTATTATTACTTAATTTTTAAAATCCAGAAAAAGTTGAGGGGGACAATTGCACCATTATTATTATTATTAATTGTTCATATTTTACCTTGTTGTGACTGAATTTATTGTGACATGATCCTGATCAGTGACACCTAGATTCCTGTCATGCACATTTGTCACAATTATATAATAAAATTATTAGTATCATTTTACTAATTCAAATGTGTAGAATTGAAATAAATGTAGGTTACATTTTACGTATTAAAGTGACAGATTCCACATTCTAAATTTTAAAAAGATCAGATTTTGTGTTCTAAATGAAGCCAGGATTGACGTTTTATCAAAGTTTTTTTTAAATTTATATCTAATTTATATTTCATGTCATGTCATGTCATGTCTGATAAAACATGTGGGCCATGTGTCCAGAGGTTCTTCTCCTCAGCTCAGATCTGTTCTATGACGACTGTGAGAATTAGGGGAAAGTTCACAGCACAGAGAATGCCCACATCATGGCCTGGAGGTTTTTTTTTTTCAACCAAACTCTGACAGAGGAGTTTACAGGCAATACGTGATCAGGGGCCAGACCTCAAAGAAAGAGCGGGGTTTTAACTCTTTCATCACTGCAGCCCAGCCTAAGTAGGTGAAAGGTAACTGGGAGACTTGCTGACGCTGCTGAGGGTTAGCTGTCACTAATGTGTCAGGAATGTAATAAACCACACTATTATCCCTCGGAGCCTTCTCTTAGAGGGAGGGAGAGAGAGAGAGAGAGAGAGAGAGAGAAAGAAAGGGGTTTCCACATGGATAACCAAAGAATGGGTAGAAATAATAGAACACAGGCGTTTCTTCTTTAACTCAGAGTCGTATTTCCTTCAAATGACATCACAACTTGCCCAAGAGATTAATTTCTGTAAGTTGAAACTGACTGACGTGTTGATTAATCTTCCTTATATGTCCTTATAGATCAATCATTCTCTCTCTCTCTCTCTCTCTCTCTCTCTCTTTCCGTCATCTATCTATCTCTTACCTTTCCAAATGGTAACACTACTGACCCACTCGTTACTTATTCTGACTTGACCTCTGATCCTTTCCTTCTGGAATGTGCAGCAGGTATCGAATGCTAAATTTGTTTGAAGTAGTCCGTCAGTGAAATGACATGAAAACTATTTCCATTTTCCTGGATTGAGTGAATGCATTTATTTTCCACTCCTGGACTATTTTTTTTCTTCTTCTTTGTTTGGTTCCTTTTCTAATGTATAAACCTGGAGGACTCTACCGTTTCTGCACCCCGTCATTAACATTCATGAAGCCATGCGGTCGTATACCACCGATCACTCCCCCGACCCTGTGCACGCCACAGCTGCTCATTCAATTTCCCCAAAATGTCCGCTCCCATCTCGTTGCCGGCATGGTGACCTTTTACCCAGATTCCAAACACAGAACATCTGTAAATCCTGGCGCCGCCCCCAGACTCAGACATGAACGAGAGGATGGAAAACAAGGAGCAAGACACAGAGCAGGTGCTGGAGCCTGTGAGGGTAGTTTCCCATGAATAAACTCTGATCTTTTTTGTGATTTATTAGCGGTTCGAGCTAATTAATCTGAATTTTTCCACTTGTTTTTTCCAGAAGTGCATGCAGGTTATAAAGTCAGTTATTATGTGCCAGACAGACGAGAGTTTACAGGCTCATGCCCAGACATGCAAGGTGTCAGGATACGAATATCAGGCTTGACTAAACGCCACAAATACGTCATCTTAATAAAAACATGCTAAACACCATGGCGTTGATAGTTAATGACTTTACTAATGACTTTAGTTTTCATTTTTAAGGTCAGGTCTGTACAAATGGTACTTTGATAAAACCTGAAGACAAAGACGACACATTTCAGTAAGTCTATGATGTGTTTAGACATTATTTACATCAATAGAGACTGCATGACTACACTAGTTTCCGTGAAAGTGAAAGTGAAAGTGAAAGTGAACGACTTGTCATTGTGATACAGCTCACCACAGCACAAAACCAAATGTGACCTCTGCTTTGAACCCATCGCCAAAATGAACAGTCGGCAGTTTTAAACACCCGGGGAGCAGTGAGTACTCTGTATTTATATTTAGTATAAAATTCCATTTGGTTTTTCACAATTATTTGGCAATGGGCATATACTGAAATACGTTTCCCTGAATCTCGACCTGCATCTTAGCTTCTGAAATGCCATTGTTGCCAGTTCAGTGTTGCGATGTCAGTCGTGGCTACACATAAAACAAATGACTGACATCAGCGTCATTGTCTTCCTCGACCTAAAGTTGCAAATTCATATTCCAGTGATAGTCTTATAGGGCATGCCTAAAAACATTGATAGCGAATTATCTCCATGACATGCAGTAAATGTCCCAGTTATTCAGTCAAAACTGAAACTGGGTCATTGCACCTGGAAGCGGCCCCCGAGCCAGAGCTTGTATTTGTATTCTCTAAAGTAGCAACGTAGGCAAAAGAAAGTGAGACTCACATGGTTTTGTCCACAGGTTTTGTTTTGTCCCGACACATTGCAGGTATGTAGGCCAATGTTGGAGCCCACATCGGGGCTGTGGCTTCGTCTTATTGCTTTTCTAGTTATGTTTACTGCAGTTTTTACAGCTTTCCTATTGCCAATATCAAAATTTCCCCATTCTTACACATTTCTATGTTTTCTTACCAAAGAAGTCCCACTGAGAAATAAATGACTTTTCCTGTTCATGTCCCAGTTTGGTTTCTCAGCTGCAGGAATAAATCACAGTTTTCTTTTCTTTTTAGGCTGAAGGGATAAATATCAGTGAGGAGAGACAACCTGCTGACAGATACACGTACGTTTACATTACTGCACAAACACCGCAAAAGAACCTTTGCCATTCACCAACTCTCCTGTCCCAAAAACAGCTCACGGCCAGAGAAAACACACTTCTGCCCCCTAGTGTTGGAGGGTGTACCCTACTACTGTTTGCTTCAGCACAGAAAGCTCTCTGATTGGGATGTGGGATGAGGTTTCCTGTGTGGACTGTATAATGTTGTCCTTTTGACTAGTTTTACATCGCCAGCATGTATCAAGAGTCTACAGTTCCCACACAAATGGTTGGAATCTTCTTCTTCTTCTTCGTTGCCCCTATAATCTGTGGGTATTTTTTTTGGACAAGATTCCTGACATTCCCTGAAGCAGAACTGTTGGAGTTTTTACAGATCAGGAAGATTGAATTATGCAATAACACCCCAGCGTTAACAGCCCTCAGCTTTAAATAAATTGCCCAGCGATGCACTACACTGTAATTTAACCGGTTAGTTGTTGTTTAACTGGTGATGTCACCAAACCCAAGTCACACCGATTTTTAAAAAAAAAACATTTGAGCTTTCTTTGAGTGTCATATCATGGCATCAGTGTGGATTTAGATTTAAACCCTGGACTACACTTTAATGTGTGGACTTGAACTTGAACCTGGACAATAAGTGCAACATGTTTTCTCAGCTGACCTACTGCAGACTCTGACTTCAAACCCTGGGAACTTGACTTGGACCACCCTGTGGTGTCTGGAGCTTGAACCAAGAACATTCTTCTCTCCCCAGGCGCTGCTGTGTGCGCCCCCTGCTCCTCAAGGATGGGTTAATTGCAGGGCAAACTTTGTTGTGTGAATACACATATATAAACCCTACACCTGGACTCGACATAAAAGACTCCAGACTAGAAACCCTGGGTATTTGAATCAAAATGACTTCAACCATCTTCACCAAAACCAGGCTTCACTCAGGAGACTTCACTTGAAAATCTCTTCACTGCAACGGACCCTGGCCCAAAAGCCTGGGTTCAAAGTTCAACTTTTCATTTTAAATCATAGGGACTTGTCCCAAACTCCGTGACTTTGACTCTGATTTAAAAGGATACAGATATTTGGAATTGAATTCTGTGATTCAGAGTTCTACAATGCAGAGTTGACTTTGGTGACTCAAACTACAGCCCAACCCTAAGAAATAAGGACTTCACAAATTGGCCAAAACATAGAGCAAAAATAGCTTTAAAAAAAACATGCAGGCAGAATTCTTTCTAAAAATTGGTATTTAAGAAAAGCAAAAATTTGTTTTAAATAAAACTGCCCTAAAAGCCATAAAAATATGATTTTAAGATCAACATAAAATCTTGCCAAGTGTCTGTTTGGCCTCCAACTGGACATTAAATGTTTCTCCTGGGAGCCATGAGAATTCTTCATTTAGGAGGAAACTGTTGCATTTTCTCCCGGTTTGGGGTCAAAAACATGTGACCCAGGATGTGTTATGTAAGATGAACTATAAAATACTCTTGTCCGATGGACATTCCATGTTGGCCTGTTTGTGCAGCTGAGCATGGATTCACAAGAACAAAAACCGACATGAACCTGTGTCCTTCTGCCATGCCGGCGTCCGTCTCTACGTTCCTCTAAGCTCTGTATCCACTGTACACATGTGTAGACTTGTGCTAATACAAACAAACGGGCTTTCTGCTTTTTCTCAACTGCGTTGGTATTTTTTGTTGCCATGTGAAACATGTTGGAAAGACAAGGACTGCTGATAAATCTACAACGTCTTTGTGTTTTCCCTCATTTCTTTTTTCCTTGCTCATGAATGTAACAAATGTCCCAGCTGCAGAATGTACACAATTTGCCAATTTGGATCAACTCAAAAGACCAGAGTGGACCTCAGCAGCAACTGCTGTGTCTGCTGTCTGGTCTCTGAGGCGGTGGAAATCTACACTCATCTGCAGTATTTCTGGGTTTGGCTCTGCCCGTGTGTGCCAAACATTCAAATGCAAACAGTTTAGGACTTCATCCTTGACTAAAATGCATGGGCTGCATTCAGACCAGACCTGTGAATACATGGACACAGAAAGTCAGGAAGCCGGAAGGAAAAAAAACGTTGAGGGAATTTTATGGTCAGTCTTTTGGCCTTGATCTTTTTTTTCTTTCAAATGGGAAATCCAGAGTTACACAACTGTGGTGAAATAAAGGCCCGGCTTCAGTTTGAGGGGATTTTCATGCAGTGCACCACAACCACAGATGAAAGAATGTACAGAAAGGTGGATGGTGAAAGTCATTTTACTGTATGTTAAAATGTTTCTCTCATGTTTCTCTGTTCCTTGCAGAGTTAGTGAAAGTTTGATTTGAACATTTGATTTATAGAAATTATGGAATTTCAACCTGACATTTTTGGTCAGATGTTGAAAAAGTATAGTGACGTTTTTTGGAAAAATATATATATTTTTAAATTTATTTTGTCTGCATGTCTCCCAGGGTGGACTCTTAATCTCTCAGGGTTGTGGGTTTGAGCCCTGCATTGGGCGAATATGTCTTTGTGATTACAATTATTACAATATTTCTTTACTTTTCTCAATTACTCTGAAAACAATTACTCCACAGAGGTTAAACCAAGTTACAGGGTCCAGACTGACTCCTATGTCAAACACGGAAGTGGAAAAAACTCCAAACATCTGGGGACTCCTTGACATATAGATGTTTCCCATGTCCTGTTTTTTATAGTAAGCATGTCAAGCTCCAGATGTCACTCCTGGTATCTTAGTTTAGTGTCCCCAGTAGAAGACAGCTAAAAATGTTTCCCCATAGGATGAGGCCCTGTCACCAAAAATCAGCCCCTTGCTGATGTGAACACTGGATTTGAGCTGCTTTTCCCATGAACTGATGTAAGAACACATTGAGCACAAACCATGTTTCCCCCCTTGCAGTGAGGAGCACTTGAGGTTGCTGGGTATCAGTAACTTCATCGCAATGATGCCAATTCACAGCCCAATTAATTTTAATCAACAGGAGTGAAAGTGGAAGTGGGTCGGGTGAAGGATGCACTCCAACAGAAGAGGGATTAAGGCTTGAATGAGGCCTGCTCTGGGAAAGATGTGGTTACTGACAGAAGGCCTTTTTACTGTCAAGTACTGAGCAGCTGGTTGTTTTGGAGAAGGGAAAAGGAAAGAAGGCTTGAATTACAAAGTGTTCTTCCAGACAGGAGGAGTCTTGACCTACCAGTGTACCACTGCAGCAGCTGCGTAGGCACAGACACTTTAGTCAAAATATGAATACATCTTATACTGTGTTTCTCTGGTGCAACCAGTTTTATTCACATTTAATACCTCCGTATGTAAAGGGAATAATAAGACACTTGATACTGATGTGTGATGCTTCAACGCGAGTGTTAATATTGTACTTACGTTCCCTGTACCTTCAGCGAAGAACACAGCCTTTCACTCTGTGGAGAAACAAAGACAGAACAGACTCAAGGACCTGCACTTTCCTGGTCGGATTACTGAATCACTGGACAAAGAAGTCTAATGTGTACAGTGTACTTCACAGCAGTTACGCAATATTTTAATGGCAGTCATGCCAAACCTGCTGTGGACTCAATTAGCTCCTCTAAGCCATTGTGCAGCTAACTGCCCTTGTGTAGACTGAATAAATAATACAAACATATTTATTTATTAATATTTGAAAGATTCTCTTTTATTTTAACAAAAACATCTTCACTGATACTGGAGGCTGTGGCCAGTCCCAGGGACCTCTGGGGGTCGATTGTTAATCTGTCACCAAGACAAAGTTGAACTACAATCTCCCCACTTTAAAAAAACAAGAGATCACATGAGTTTTGCACCAACAGTCCTACATCAGTAGTACAGTCCTACCTCACTACACATGTCAGAGTCCACACGGCTCTGTTGTCACAGTGGTAACTAACTGAAGGACATGTGCCTCAGTCAGGGATCCACAGTCTTCTCTGCACCATCACAGCAAAACAACAAGTCTCAGTGTAATCAACAGCCAAAGCACCTGACCTGTGTTTCAACCTGTTTTTCCTCTCCTCTGTCTGCATCTGCACCTGCAGTTTATGCTGTGCAGAAACGACACTGCACAACTTACATGCACTGCAGGGAACTGAGGCTACAGAAAATAAATGGACAACTTGTTTTTCTGACCTTCCCACGATGAGTTTGACCCCTTGTGCTTACATGACGATGGATAACTCTTTGAACTGATGTAACTTTACTGTTTCTTTCTCTTAACTCTTATTTTTAGGTACATTATTATTATTAATTACCAGTTTATTCTGCTGAAAGGTGGATGGAGTGAATAAAGATGGAGCCTTGACAGGCCAGCGGGGCTTTTCAAGGCCACATTTAGAGCCTAACAATTATTCACAATGACACTGAATAGTCTGGAATTAGACAATAAATCAGAGGGGTTTTTTTTTATTTATGTTTTTGGCTGCAAGTGTAGCCAAAATAAACAACCTTAGACAGGATGAAGATTCAAACCGAAAGTACAAACGCCTACACATGGCTGTGACAGGAAAGGCCAGTGAGCTTCGTCATGTAAACACTTGGCTGTACATATGTTGTTGGTCCACATATAAACATAAAGGTAATGTTAATTATTACCCACTGAAAAACATCAAGGTTCTGGAGCTAATTCTTGTTGTTGCTTTGTTGGACCAAACATTTATAGCTGGATTATAAATGTTTGAGCCAATAGTCCTGTTTCCTGTCTGTTTACCATACCTGTCAGAATGGCATGCACACAAAAGAACACTTCTTTGCAAATGCCGATTTCCAAGCAGCTGTTTCTCTCCCATTGCTCAACTGTTGTCATGGCTACAAACAGTCGCCCTACTTTCGTCTACATGAACAAATAATGCAGTGGCCTATGACCATTTACTGGTAGAGTTTTTGTTCATACAGATTTTTCTTTCAGCCACTTTTCAAATGTTGGCTCATTAATTGAAGCTGAAGGTTGTGAGTGCAGTCATATCCTTCTGCAGCTAACAGCAGGAAACAAAAACAGTTTTGACAAGACTAAGAGTTAACTTTAGTTCACTGACCCGTAGAAATGTAGAATGTGTGTGTGTGTGAAAGGGAAGGGAGAGGACAGAAACAGGAGAGAAAAAAAGGGAGAGAGGGAGAGGACGTGGAATGTCTCTTAGTTACCTCTAGGGTGACTGTTTTTCTTGACATCCCATCCTTGTGTCCTACGGGCCCCATTTGTGAGTTTCAGGGCCATGACCCAGGTCATGGTCGGGATCAGAGTATGTAAATCACAGACCTCTCTCTCTCTCTTCCTCTCTCTCCTCAGCTGGAGGCTGTGTGACTTCCTTGATGCACATCCTGTTTATCAGCATGGGATAATCAAAACTTAAAACCTCCTGCTAAGCCCCCCAACTCCAGAAAGATTTGTCTGAACCATTCTTCACAGGTATCACAATCTCTGCAGAATTTGAACAACCCTGAGCACAGGTGAACTCTGCCATCTGTCAGACCCCAGGTAAGGAGTGTAAATGACCACAACAGCTTTGGATTCAGTTATGAAATACGAAGTTAACTTTTCATAAAATCTCACTGAAAAACTATCTCAGTGCCAAGCACAAGTGCAGGATATTTGAAGACTTTCTGCCAGTTAAAAGTATTGTGAGAAATGTTGGCAAAAGGGTTTAACATTTAAATTGAATTATTAAAAATCTGCATAAAGTCAGCCAGAAGTAAAAAAATAGCCGGTTTAGCTCGTTTTGAACTAATGTTAAAGTATGAAAATACAACATGTTAGCTGTCAACAAATAATTCAAAGTTCAAAGTCTTAATTTCCCAAACTATGAGTAAACGTTAACTGGAGGATAGTTAAAAGTCCACCTCCGGTGTTTTCTCTGAGCTGCAGTCGGACCTTGGTGGAACACAGACAAACAGGGATTGACCTTGGGACAGAGAGAGAAAGGGTGGGAGAGAATGAGTGAGGAAGGGAGTGTGGGAGTGAAAGCAGTGGTAAACACATGCCAACCACAGGTCAGTGGGTGGATAAAGATGGAGGGTGTGGAATAGTGATGACAGGAATGAGTAAGATGAGACCCAGAGCTGTTTTCATCCAAAGATTTGTTGTCGACTGAAATCCTTTGGCTCCTTCAGGTCAAAATAAGAAGATGTTGATGCAGAATTGTCAACAGTCAGTGCAATTCAGTTTGAATATAAATGTGCTATAGTATCAAGTTGCATAGAGGTATGTCCACTTGGACATGGACGCCGTCTATCACATGAGTGGAGCAGATTGGTCTGTGATAACACTGGGAGAAACGGGAGATATTTTTCTTTATTTAGTCTGATTTTGATGTTTGCTTTCAAGTGGCCCATGTTTTAAATATCAAATGGTTAGGGTCTTTATTATCAACCACACGGAGCACAACAGAACATAAACAGCGTTTTAACAGCTCCTGTATAACCTACTCCCACTTCAACATGACAGGGTCAAACTGCTCTCACTACTGTTCTCTTTCTGTCGCGCGTGGCCCACGCACACTGCCATTTACAGACAGACATTCGCTTAGTGAAAAGTAGGTCAAAGCAATAAAGCGTAACAGTAAAATCTACAGTAAGCCTATGGTAAACATACAGTACATCCAACAGAAGAAGTGCTTCATCACAACCCACTGTTCCACTGACCTGTTTTCCAGCAATAACAACCAGTGAATTCCATCATCAGACTGGAGTCTGGAAACCTTTCAATCACTCCATTTGATGGTGAAAAACAACAAACATGTCACATAAAAATGCATCAACCTAATGCACATAGGCTGCTGTGATAGCATGTCTGAACAACAAAGATAAGGTCTTATGATCAGTACAACTCTTGTTTGCAACTTTCTCCCTCTGGTGAATCAGAATGATGCAGTGATTTATTTAGTTATGTTTTCAAAAATCATGCACAGATATTTCCCTGCATTTCAACAGTGCAGAGCTTAGTAATAGAATCAGACTCAAGTTTTTGGAAACAGAGCATAGAACTTTTCTCTCCTGTGGCGAGCTGTAACTACAGTTAGTGACAAAGTGGTTGTCCACGTGATATGCCACAGTCTTCTGTTTCTAATTTCACTCTCACCTCATTTTGGATGTTGACAATTTTATTTGGTGGTCATAGAATTACTGCTACATGCCCTGATCTTGTACCTAAATAAAAGATTAAAGTGAACCTTCCCTAAAAAATAAGCCTAAGATGGCCGATTAATACTGGTTCAACTTAATCGAACCAAGAACAATGGCGCCACCTGTAGGACAGAACAAGAATCGAGGCACTGAATATTAGAAGAAATTTTTTTTGGTTTACTTTAATGGTTTTATAAATAACCCGATGAGTGCATATAACGTGCTTTTGAACACTACAGGGGACCTTCTGTGATTTGTGCTTATCTTCTCTGCCTTTATTAAATATTGACTTGGAGGCTATTTATACTTCAGATATTTACAAGTAATCCAATCCAGCCATGGGTGTTCAAAATACTGGTCTGCAACACGCTTAATTATGGAAACTGCATAGAAAGGCAGTTAAAAACTGTTCATGTAGTTAATCTGTGCAGCTGACTGTTAATTACATTAACATGTATATTACATACACTTAAATTAACCGTAGTAGTCAGCTATTCTAGCTATTGCTGTGACATGTTAAGAATTACATTTGCAGTATAAATTATGAAACGAACTTGCAGACTGATGTCTGAATAAATAAGAACAGGACCTCTATGATTTTATCTTAATAACCACATTTATTCCAAAACAACCAGAATAAGATTGAGGCCTGCCATTTTGAGTAAATGTGATGTTTCTTCTACTCCATGACACTCGATTGGCACCTCACAGCTGCAGGAGAAACTGTCAAGACAAAAGGTCAAACAATATATATAAGAATACAGAAATAACTTATGTTTCAATGTGTGCTGTGGAAAGTCAACAAACGTAAAAAGAAAAGTTAAGAAATTGCATTTAACCATGCACCCATAAAATACACATTCTGTTAGATATTTCATGGTGTTCTTGTTACACTGAACATTTAAAACATGTGAAGTAAAAACCTATTTATTAAAGAAAAAAAGAGAGGCTTAAATCAGTCCTACCAAGTAGTATGTCAGATTTCAACCAAGCTTTTATGGCCGTTTACTGACTAAATGTTGAATCCTTTAATGGCATTTATGCATTCAAAAGCAGGGATTTTTTTTGGTGACTTGCAGCACTGGTATATACCTTAAATTGCTATTCAATTTATAAGGTTTGTCTAAACCACACAAAGGTTTCTAATAAATAGCAATATAAATAGCAATATTTGCACACATTTTTAAACAAATAGACATTGTTAACTGTCAGTAAACAGGTGAGAATATATGTTTATGTTCACGTCTCCTCACCTATCGCAGCCTCCTGGCTTCTCTTTCAGACTCAAGAAGTGTCAGCACATCTCCTTCTCTGACTGGGCCCTTCACGTTCCTGATGATGGAACGGTTGCTGTCGTCCATGAATTCAACACGGACCTGGGAGAAAAACAGCAGTTTACTAAGTGTTCAACTAAACTTGAGCCAAATGACATTTTAAACAGGGAATTTGCCCAAAGATATTAGGCAATGGATAGTTTTGGTTTCTTGAAGATATTTCACCCCTGTACCAAGAAGTTTCTTCAGTTTTAACAGACTGCTGGGAAAACTTTGGTATTTAGACGCCAAATGGCTGAATACCTGAATAGGACCCTTATGGTAAAACAAAGCCAATATGAGAGCCTGACCTGTTGGCAGAGTGGTGTATTTATCTGGGTTAAGGTGTGAAGGATATAACGTCAATCTCCTGGTTAGTCTATGTGGAGGTGTTGTTTTGTACTGACTTTTCTAAAAAGAGTATTCATGACCACATTGAGGGAAGCTGAAAGATTGATTGTTTCTAGCAGTCAGAACTGAATAAGCCTTCTGGGCAGGTAAAATGCCTTCTTACATAAAACAACTTAGGCGACTATGAAACACCTAAACAGATATCAGTCTAAGAAGCCTTTGACAGGCTCACTTTTAAGTATTATTCAACTACTGCACAATATTTTGGTGCAATAAGGCATGTAACATTTTGGAGTCTAGTTTGCCCCACCAACATGTGAAACTTTAAACTATTCCTAAACCACTGTCACAACTTATATAAAGGCAAAAAAGAACAATACAAGAACCAATAAATGTGACTTGATATTTAAGTATTGTATACAAGTCTTTCAATATTAAGTATATTATAATATTATTATACATAATATTCAATATAATTACTGTAGTAACACCTTAACTGTTGAAACCGATAGAACTAAATGTTAAGAGTCAGTTACACTCTGTTGTTTATATATTACCATTAACATTATAATAACAATTTTAGCACTGTGTTGACAAAACTCTGACATGGATTCACGCAAATTCAAATTAATTTCGTTGGCACTCGTTCACAGCAAAACGTCTACTGTAACGATTGTTCACCAATTGTTAGCATACCTGTGTACACTGTCCCTGGGAACCAGTTCTGCCGAGCACCTTGGTGACCTAAGAAAAACAACAAAAAATAATCAAACATTCATATTAGATATTAAATCTCTCACTAATGTTGGTACATACAGTTTCTAGACTAAACTCTACCAGGTAGTAAGTGAACCACGCATTGATAGGCCTCCATGATGGGAGCCTGGCGTGAGCACAGCTTTGTAAAAATATATTACTTAAAACTTCAAGTAGCGTCACTATTCTGACACCAACGGGTACATAATACATAGCTCTATCGGCTTATCCACACACGTACGTCTTATACAAAAAAATAATCACGTTTCTTACTCTAGCGAGCTTGATCGGCTGCACGCGGCTGGCGTCCATGTTGTCGGCTAAGAGCGGAAAGGAAGTCACGTGGTGCAGGGACGGCGTATATCGCGAAGAATATTTTTATTTGACTCAAAGTTTTGAAATTTCAAATGTATTAATTTATTTTGAATATATCAAGGTATTTAGATATCAATATGATGAACGAATCACAACGTGTCTTCACAAAAATTATTATATTTACACAATATTTTTTGTAAAATACACTTCCGTTTCCGGTAGATTGGACACTACCATCACTTCAAGATGGAGGAGGGAGAGGTAATTATTTGGACCGTACTAACTCGTTTGTGCCTGTTTGTTGTTTCTGATTTTTAGGTAGTTGTCTTTAGGTACCATTAAAAATGTTTTTTAAATATGATGCAGGTTTAAATTTGTGTATTTGAGTATTTGGTACCTTTTCCTACAAGTGTCTATATTTTAAATTTTATGCCTAATTTTACTTCTGTTTTGCAACTTAGTGCTGCATTTATTTGGAACTTATAAGGCAAGAAAAACTGTATCTGTATTGGGATAAAAATTAGATTTAGTTGTACAATTCATTTTAAACATAGATTAGACCCTTTTCATTGTAACAAGGATGGATTTTACGAAATTGAACTGTCTAATATAATTAGTTTAAGCTTGGACAAGAAGCTTGTTTCAAGATCATACACACTTTCATAGTGGTTGTAAAAAAAAAAAAAAGAAGAAGACATTTGACATCACAACCTAAGGTTCCACTGTAAAAAAAATATTGCAATGATCCCTTCAAATCTACCTGAACATTCACTATGAAGTTCTGGATTAAAAAAATAAATCTACAGCCTTGTTACTGATTCATTGCAGCTAACACAATCCTCCTGCTGCCTTTCCTTCTTGCTCAGAGCCCAAAGCCTTAAATCACAACACTAATCCTTGTGAACAGTATTTTTAACTTGCGTTTGGACAGAAAGAACATCAATAGGATTAGAGAATCAGTGCAAAGCTGAGGCGGTAACACATGCAGTTGATCTCACATGCTCTGAGGAAAGCACAGCAGTACTTACTTTATCTGGATTTCAACATGAAAGCAGATGGTTTCTCTGAAAGTGTTGTTTGAATAAATACCTGGTGGATTCTTCTACTTCTTCTTCTTCTTTTTTTTTTTTTTTTTACTAATTTAGTCAGAACCTACCGCAGAATAGAACAAAACTACTCTATGTTTTGGACACCAAAAAGCTGCCACAATGGAGACTGTGAGGCCGAAGTTGAAAGTTTTAAAGAAGCGACGTTCCAGTCTTTTTGCATCCATAAAACGGGAAGTTAGTTTTTCACAAAGCCATGAGGAAGACCAACGTGAGTTCCCTTTTTCACAGGATAGCTCAGTCAAACCATGGACTTCTATGGACAACCTGGATGCTCCTGATGAGAAACAAGAAGATCACAGCCCGCCAAAGCCAAGACTTCCAAACATCGTCAGTGTAAATGTTGGTGGAAAAGTATTTCATATTCCAAAACATCTGGCTCTGCGTCACCCAAAAACCAGGATTGGTGTCCTTGCCCTGTGTGATAATCCAGTCAAGCGTCTGACGCTCTGCGATGACTATAATGTCATAAACAATGAGTTCTTTTTTGACAGGGACCCTATGTTTTTCCATTACATATTTCACTTTTACTGCAGTAATGTTCTGTGGGTGATGGACAGTCTCTGCCCTGTCAACTTCGAGGAGGAGATGTCATTCTGGGGGCTGAATCTAAGGGACAGTCCAAGGTGTGCTTGATTATGTACTCACTGTGTGTGCTGTTTATGTTTAGGGCTGTCACTATTTGTATTAAATATACGAGAAGCTCTTAATTCTCTCTTTTCTGTGGCCTCAGGTGTTGTCGTATTTTATATGAGGAGAAACTAGATGACATCAGAGATCACCTCAAGGTCAACAAGGAGCTGATTGATGAGATTAAACCTCACCAGGATGACAGTGCTTACAAGACCATGTTTCTGGGACACTTTCGAAAAGCCCTTTGGGACCTGATGGAGAACCCTTATTCTTCAGTGTCAGCCAAGGCCTTTGCTGTGTTCTCGAGTCTCTTTGTTCTTATTTCTATTGTTGCAATGACAATGAACACAGTGCAAGAACTCAGGCAGTACAAAGTCGCTGGCAAAACCTACATGGAATGGGTGGAGATCAGCTCCATCCTTTTCTTCACCTTTGAGTACTTTCTGCGATTACTGACCACCTCTAACATTAAATGTTTTTTAAAGAGCACCCTCAACTTTGTGGACATAGTGGCTGTGATGCCCTACTTCATCCAGCTCATCTTTGAAGCATTTGTCATAGACACTGAGAACCTGAGTGCACAGGAAGATTTGAAGGCTATGTCGAGGGTCAGCAAAGTCAGCAAAGTCCTCAAAGTTATCAAGCTAATGCGTATTTTCCGTATCCTGAAGCTTGCCCGACATTCTACTGGCATGAGGGCGTTTGGTTTCACCATTCGCCAGTGTTCTGAACAGGTGGGGACAAACGTTGAACAGATTCACAGTATTCTGTTTTATAAACATTATTTGTGTAATTATGAGTGAGAATCTAGTTAGTGTATATTTATCTAAAATTCCTTCTAGTGGTCATTCAGGTTTTTTGAATGTTTCTTTCATGAGAAAACATTAAGGTATTGGCAAGACTGCTACTCTGGAAATTGGCAGATAAAAAAACTTATAAGTGAAGCCAAACCCATAAATTATTACCTAATTCTTTGATTGTTGATTTTATTGTAGTCTTTTGTCTTCTTCAGGTATGCTGTTTGTTTCTCTTCATCGCCATGGGCATCTTCACCTTCTCTGCATTGATGCACTCCGTTGAGGTGGATCAGCCCGGGACGCCATTCAGCAGCATCCCAGATGCCTGGTGGTGGGCTGCGGTAAGTAGGATTCTAAAAGGTGGTGGGCTGCGGTAAGTAGGATTCTCCATTTGTCCATTTGGACACAGAATAGGTTTACCTTGAATGCAAACTAACAGGAAAGCAATTTGTACTGAAGCTAAAGCGAGCAATAAACTGTCTCTCCAGCTTCTTTGGCTGCGACTGAAATTCTTGATCAGTTAACAAGGTTTGGACCTTGGTAAGCTCTTCCTCTTGGCTGTGCTGAGGAGACAGAAGAAAAGCAGCAGTGTTTGACAGCATGATCAAGCACCATGGTGCAGTCCGAGTGTCAAGGATTTAATTAAGTCTTCCAGGATTTGTGCTGTCTGGCCAGACTAAGACAAGTGCACAGGACACTGAGTGTTTCTATTAAGAAAACAGAGATATTTTAGACTAAACGAACATTTTACCACAAAGTAAACATTACACATTTGTGTTAAAATAATTTTAGGACTAGTTGTGTCTCAATATAGAGATGTCAATAGACAAAAATATTTAAAAAAAAATATAGAGATGTCAATAGACAAAAATATTAAAAAAAAAACCAAAACAACAACCCAACACAAACTAAAACCCAAATCACACTCCCTCCAAAACTGGAAAAACCCAAATCACACTCCCTCCAAAACAGGGTCTTCACATTGGCTGCCTGTTTCTTTTGATTTCATTTTCATTTGAAAACTCTTGTTCTTGTATTTCTCTTTTGGCAGCTGTCAACTATGGGTCTAATCCTCTTTAATACATGGTAATGCGTCTAACTCACTGCCAGGCAGTGTTTGCATGATAAGTGTTGCAGAGCCTTGGATTTTATAGTCCACTGTAGATGAGTCTGTGTCTGTAAAAAAAGTCCATATTCATCTTTGTGTCCCTTTTTTAGGTCAGCATTTCTACTGTGGGCTACGGAGATGTTGTACCTGTGGGCTATTTGGGCCGCTGTGTGGCATTCGGCTGCATCTCCTTTGGCATCATCCTCAACGGCATGCCCATCTCCATCCTGTTCAACAAGTTCTCTGACTACTATGCCAAACTGAAGGAGCAGGAATACACATTCTCAAACACAGAGCGCACCTTCCAGCTCAGAAAACGCCTGAGACGTAAATTTGACAGTTGCTTTGATCCTCAGCCTGTAGAATCAGACGATGAGATCCAACAACTGCCCAGTGGAAGACAAACTGGTCAGGATAAGGAGAACTGAGTAAAGCAGCGGCGTTTAGAACAACCCACATCCCAAATGGCCTTATCCTCCATCCGTCTACAAACTGTCAGATCCACTCTGCCTCCAAAGCAGACTCTTCGTGATGAGTGGGTAAATGGAGGCAGCAGCAAGTTGAGATAATCTATAAGCCTCGGTTTAATAGCTGGTGTAAACACGCAGTGTGTGACAACTGTCACATAAATAAGATGCTTCCACTGGACAGATGTGTTTGTTTCCCCACAAAAAAAATATCTGGTTGCATCTACAAATTTCTAATGTCCCTGTACTTTATGTTGTGATCATTCAATCCAAAACATGCACTTGAAAATCAAACCTAAAAACCTATAATAATGTACATTTATCACATATTAATAAATGTTCTGAGTGAGTGAAAAATGATTGAACCTATTCTCTTTCCTGTGTCAGTCTCATCTCACAGAGAAGTTCATATTACGTGCTCTCTCCTCTAATAGATGACAGTGTCTCTTTAATGCAGTTACGTGGAAGTAATGGCCCTGGTGTCAGTGGTTAAGTAGTGTCGTCACCATCAATTAAACTCTTATCCTTCCTGTCTTTTTAAGACTTAAACACTGATTTGCCAGGAATAGGTGCTGTTTAAAGGGACTTAAGGGGAAGGTCAGTCATGCAAATTAATCAGATGGCAGATTAAGAGTATAAAAAAAGAAATGAACAATTTAACTGAAATGATTGCGTGCAACCTTAACGATACATCCAATTTCATTAGCTGGAGAAAGACCTTCGGAACGCAGAAATGTCAGTACCATTCATTTTAATGGGGTTTTAAGAGCATGTTGCTAATGATCAATCAGGTCTACAACGATGTTCACGCTAATTGACTGGCTTTTTACTGACTGTAATAGTGGAAATGTCCAAGACTGTGTCTAAAAAATTAACTTCCACAGAAAATTCTGTTTTGACTTTCTCAAAAAAATAAAATCACCTTCACCTGAGTTCTTATTAGTGACAAAAGGCAGACAAAGGTATTTAACTTCCACAGAAAATTCTGTTTTGAAGACTTTCTGTTTTGAAGAGGTACAAAAATAAAGCAAAATCTAATACATCACAGTCTAATAAACAACAAGCTTCAAAGAAATCTTGTAATTCAACTGCTACGTAAAGCGCCTGATCAGTGATGTCATCACCGAAGGCTAGAACGCCAACCGCAGACATAGAAGCATCATATCTGGCCTGTTTATGTAACCATGAGAACCAACAATAACGTCAGTATCCTTGACATGTCATTTTCCAGATGCACTCTGTTCTGTGAGTTTTCATCACTCAGGCTGTGTCCAGATAAGGAGACTCACACTCAAGGAAAACATTTTCGTCAATTCTAAAACTGAAAACGTCAAATGTAAAACTGAAAACAAACAAACAAACAAATAATTCTAATGCTTGTTGGCTTTCTTCTGTTTGAAAGGGTTTGTTTTTTGCATAAAAGCTTTTCTGAAATGTGTTTTCAAATAATTTTTCTCATTTAGGAAACAAAAGCTTGAAATCTCTATGTGTAGAAGTATCTTTGAGGCACAAACCTTTACCATAAGTACATATATTCTACGTGTATTATTCATATTTTGTACACAGTCTACATAATTAACCTGAGGATCCTGCTTTTATGAATCTGACAGACAGTTTGTCCTTGAGGACAGACATCACTGTCTAGATCAGGACATGCTTTTCTCCTCATCAAGGCTGAATATGTTTCAGATGTTCTGTGGCCTCAGCAGTTTTTAAAAAATTGCTACCATGGGCAACGTGAAGTGACTATATAAACCCGTCAAGTTCACTCCATCAGTCATCAACTACCCCTGCTAGTCTCCACATCTCCAGTCAAACCATCAGTGAAGTTGAGACTTGAACGTACCATGTCTGCAGCCAAGCGTTTGCCTCTGACTCTGATACTGATTCTCTGGGCTGCAGTGTGTGTGGTTCACACACAGGACATCAAGATGTGTGGCAGAGAGCTGGTGCGCCTGGCTGTCTCAACCTGTGGGAACTCACGACTGAGGAGAAGTGTCCTGGATAAAGACCTGGCTCCATATCAGCTCACTCCTAACTGTAAGTAGAGTTTATTAAACTGTTTTTGATCCTTTTGTAACAAATAACTTTATACTGTGCAAAGATAAAAAAAAAACCCTTCACCTTTGCATAGTGGACGAGGTCTCCACAGAAGAAGCTGCAGGAGCATCAGAGATGATTCAACTCTCTTCAGAGACTGATGAGGACGCAGACGTCCCGTCCCTGGTTCCTCACTGGTACCCAGTGTCTCCTAGGATCCGCCGTGCTTCTGGAAGAATATCTGATATTTGCTGTGAAAAAGGCTGCAGCATGAGAGAGCTGATACAGATCTGCTAGGTTCACTTACTCATGTGTTGACTCTGTGACTTGACAGCACGTTTAAAAGAAAGTTAAAAATGGTAAAAAAATAAAATAATGAAAAAGTAGTTGTGTTCTGTGTTCTGGTCAACACAACGCATTAGTCAATAGATTAGACAAGAACTACAGTAAATAGATATTTAATAAATTATTTCACACTTATTTCAACTTGTTGGTCATTTTTTGCATACTTTTCAATAGCAATCAAGCGTGTAATCTAAGTGTCATCTAATGAGCTTTGTTGGAAATGTGGTGACTTAGAAGATGACGAGAGAAAAGAAGGAATAAGAATAAGAAGTTGTGTTTGAGAAGTTAAAAAAATGTGAACAGTGTCGGCTCATGGTCCACATCTGGCTACATGCAGACTGTGAGATGAACACACGAGAGGGTGTTTTTATTCCTTTCACTGCGTCTTTGAGTTTGGTCAGCAGGTGTGAATATCTAGTTATCTCCATGCCAACAGTGCACTGATAAACTGTGAGTGAAGATGGCACTTTACATGTACATGTGTCCCAATTTTGAATTCCTGAAATCCTTGATTCTCTTTGGTCTTTTATGCCTATATTTAAAAAAAAAAAATTGAGTTAAGTATTAATTTGAATTAATGCCAAAATGGAAATTGCATTTTATTTTATTTGTTTTGAATATGACAGTATTACAGCTTATGGCTTGACCAGTCATAATAAATGGATATTTGACTCACTGAAAAATGTCTTTGTGGACCATTAAAATGTCTATTTAAGTACCTGAACTAGAGTGAACGGAGACAGTCCATATTTTAGGGTTACAGCCATTTAGTGATGTTTAATTACAGATCTGGCCCACAGCCACAGTGTATTTGGGCCAAAAGAAGACAAATGTCAACTCATGTAGGTGAATTATATGGTCCAACTGCAGTTACTGTATAGAGAATATGTGGGCACTGTAACTGAACACTGGCCCCTAGTCACTGTTACTATCTTTAGTCACAGTTAATCTGAAGATCTAAGGCTAAAACTAGTGGGATGAACACATTACAAGCATTTGTGCAGACTGTAAAACTGTAACTGTGATTGCAAGTGGACACACTTGAATAATGTGACAGTGTGAGTGCAGTTCACAGCACTGGTGCTCTCCTGGGTGGCAGTAAACCAGATTTAGACCAGTGGCTCAGAAATTCAACTCCAAAATAATCTCTGTGATTCTGCCAGTTCTTCTCTGAGAAGGCTTTAATTGTCTGGACGGATAATCAAATGTGAGGCTGATTGTCATTTACTCTGTACTGCTGCTGTCCGCGACAAGGCCTAAAGGGAAATAAAATCAGTCTATACACAGACTCATTGGTAAATGGGCTTAATTTTAGAATGGGGATGAGTGTTTGCTGAATACATACGGATAGAAAGAGACTCGGAGACTTCAAGAAAGATATCAGTGCAATAATAATAATACAACAACACGTAGAAAATAATGGTTTGCAATACAGGTTTTGTGTTCGTCTGGATGCAGTGTCACACGATGACCAGCAGATCGCGACAGATATCTGATTTTGGCTTGTCCATTTTCCACAACACATCTCTCTCTGTGGTCCACGGTTCTCTTCTACTGTAACACGTTCAGTCATTTCAGCTGCTTTTACCAAGTTCCCCGCGGCGCCTCTCACATCAAATTATGGTCAAATCAACTTCATCATCTCAAGTGATCTTTTATCTCCATGTGATACTGGAAGTGAAATTTGATCAGAGGACACTTCCAGGCTTCAGCCCATCATTATTCAGGTCAACGGGAGATGACAAGACAAGGCCTCTTTGATGGGCTTCTCCTCGTTCCTCTTTGGTCAAATGAAAAGATGATTAAGTGAATGATAAAACAGAAACCAGAAACACCCCCACTCTCCTCCTCTTATCTTTTACTTCAGCACGTGTATATACGTGTGTGGATGACGCAGGACAGAAGATGCAGCCCTGCAAACACACATTTATGAGCAGTGACAGGAAAAACGGAGAGAGAGGGAGGGAGAGATGAAGAGGGAGAGGTAGGACTGGTGGGTGTCAATTTGCATGTAAATGAAAGGGCTCTCAGGCCTCTCTGTGTTTTCTGTGAAAGTGTCACGATTAAATATATTATATTTGGTGTATGAATTTATAGTTTGTGTGTGTGTGTGTAATTTGTGAATATATGTATTTCAATCCAATTAAAAAAACAACTAAACTATATATTTTAAGTAAAACTATATGATATTTCCAGCTAGGCTACTTAGTTGTATTGACTTGTTTTACTCACTACATTTATGTAAATGTTACTCAATACATTGTGGTAATGTTAATGATAGCAGAAATCACAAAAATAGGTTCTTAACCATTTGTTTTTATTTTATAAGGGGAAAGAAATGGTACAGCTCCACATGGCTGTTTTCCTGAACATAAACATATTTATGCTCAACAAATACTCACAATTCTTGCATGGCCCTCTCATCAAGTCTACCGTCTCGCCCTGATGATATCCACAATGAAGACAGTCAACGCGTCCTCATTCCTATACCTCCACCATCACATGCACTGGCTTGGCCTTACAGCAAGCAGCTCCCTGTGTATGAACAGATAGTGTGTGACATTAAAAACAATGACCTACAACATGAAGCTACCTTATTATATTACATGTTAAAAGTGAATAAGCCAATTTTACTTTACAAAGTTTGTAACAATGACCTACAACATGAAGCTACCTAATTATTATTTTACTTTACAAAGTTTGCCCAGTGTGAGCCAAGACCGCTTGCATTAAAATACACTGTCGTTAAAAGTCTTTTGGAGGAGATAAACGGTGGTAGCCAGCATCTGACGTCAAGCACCTGTAGGACCGGACCAAAGAGATAATGGAGTTACATTTGATCGAGGCATTCGAACGAACAGTTGCTTAATATATTATAATAATAGTATATTATATTATGTATGAGTACGCCAAAAATACGACTACCACAGTGCACAACAAACCATAAATGAGCTTAAACCTCGACAATAAAAGGTAATACTTTCGTGTAACAGCACTCTGCAAAACGGAGATTCCAGCATGCCTTCTGACCGAATGCGCATGTGCGAATTAAAACCTACTAATTTATCTAAATAAAGGTTACTTGGTATTTTAAAGTTTAGTGCCTTGACAAAGACACCTTTAAATACTATTTAAAAATCTCTAGTAATGTGATCATTGCTGTATAACACCATGTGGCATTATTACACTCACTGATGACATTAATATTAATCATGTCAATACTGTGCACCTGTCGGCTGTGGAGGCTCAGATTTCACCCTTGGGCTCTTAATTATCCAAACTTGCCCTGCCCTTTCCTCAAAAGACGGGGATTTAAAACAATAAAACAAAAAGAAGACATTTCAGAAACATTTCAATTAGGCTACAAAATACTCGCATTCTCGGTGTGCATTTTCTTTTTAAAAAGCGTTTGAAAAATATTGCCGGGATACATTTACCGTGCTGTTGAAAAACAAAACCAATAGGTGGCAGTATTGCATTAAAAATAAATGGAAGCTGTTGTGAAAACCGATGAAGTTTGATGAAGGTGGAAGAAAATTTAAAAAAAAATTCAAAGATAAGTTGCACAATTCAATTAGAATAATAACAAGAAGAAGAAGATTTTTTGAATGAAAATAACAGAAGAAAAATTAAATAAATAAATTAGTTGAATAGTTCAATTATAAAATTAAACATTGAACTAGGGAAATTACTACTCTGACAGTGTTCATGCAGTGAACGATATCAAACATTATTAGTCCATATCAGTGTGTCAGCCAATGAGCAGCCAGGGTTTTGGTGCATGTGACAACCCTGTGTGCTCAGATGCCGCCCCTCTGGGAACAGGAAGAAGAAGAAGAGAGAACTTCTAAAGAGCTCTGCAGTTTCTCTGTGTGCTCTGATCAACCTGTCATCTTTACAGTCTCTATATTTAGCACTTGGACTGTTTTATACTGCAAATACCTCAACCCCTCCCGCCCAAAAATATGAAGCTGCATAGTCTGTTTGATTTAGGTGAACGGTCTCTTTCTTCTTTTTTAAATCTGCAAATATGCAGACACGTGCAAAAAGCAGCGTTTGCAGACGTCTGCATTTCAGCCGTGCAGTGACAACACTTAAAAAAAAAGACAACTATTATTCTTAAAGTGCTGTTAATTTTTTAAGAAATTGCAATCTTCTTGCAATCTTTATGAGGTGTTATAAATTATAGTGGAAGAAAACTAATTACATTATATATACTATCATATACTTGGATAATTGCACAGTTTATTGCACAATTATCCTATATTCTCAGCTCACTCTCCCCCCGCCCAGTTTTTGCATTTACTAAATAAACTGGAATTTAGTCAAATTTTCCCATCAGTAATATTTAAAGTTTTGTTTAAAAATCCCAGATAAAAGGATAAACTACATTAGGGCCACTACAACTGCTGCAGTAGGTTACTCTGGCCAGAAACCCTACAGTAGGTTGAAATAAGTCATAATAACTTCCTGGAAAAACCACTTTAACGCTAAATTGCCCGTAATTTCCTAGCCACAGAGTTCAAATCCCAAATCTGGATAAGAGAAAATAACCTTTTTAGGAAAGCCCTGCTTGGGGAAACCCAGAAAGGGCATTCAGCACATGAACGGTTCCAACATGTCTGTGGAGATCATCCACCGTGATTAGGAGAAAGTATGCTGCCACATCCTACGATTTTGGGTTAAAAGCTCTCTTCCTTTTCTTGTGATTTAAACGAGCAACTTCCTTTTATAATCAGGAAGTCTGTGTTTCTGTGCAGTTAAAGATCCAGCCGTCAGTCTCCAGACCTCTAGGCTTTACCCAAAGTCACCAAGTTGTGTTTTTGTTGTCACTGATTAATATCTAAACTCTGTTTGGTTAGTTTAACTATCCATCAAAATATCTGTATATCAATAACGCGGGAGTGGAAACACACACTTAAAAGGAGTGTGTGCATGTGTGTGTGTGTGTGTGACTGGAGCTTAGGGAAGCAGAACAGCAGGATCTCTGTAAGGAACAGCAGTGTTTTAGGAAATTAAAAAGCTGCATCTTTGTCACACGTCCAGTAAACGGTTCCATCATTGGAGACAGAAGGTTCGTAGGTCAGAGTTTTGTCTCCCTCTGTGAAAAATATGCCTCCAAAGGAGATTTATTCAGACGTGCCAGGTAATGAGGAAGCTGAAGGTGTCACTTTCCTGCAGTACAGTACAGTCAGCAAATATTTACACTTCATATTTTACAAAAATAAAAAAAAAAACTCCCCATGAAGAAAGGTGACTGGTTGATGTTGTGTTTGCTGTTTAAATAGACATGAAGGAGGGAACTCTCTGCTGTCTTACACTCAGCAGAGCAGAAACATATTAAAGTAAATGCCACAGAGATACTGTGAGTCCACCATGTTGGACTCTCCATTACTGCAAAGGTCAACACAGCTGCAGCTGGTCAGTGAAGTTTCACACAATTTAAAATCAGCCAAACAACACATTTGGATGAAGAACATGGTTTTTTTTTTTACTTATAAACACGGTGACAGTGATGTTTTTACTCCAGCAGTTACTGCTAAATTCCACTCATTCATCCTGACATTTTATTACCTCAGTGACGTTTTTGTTTTCTCTCCTAATGTTTTTGTAATTGACAAAATCATTACATCTAAAGAACATTGATTGATTGATTGAAACTTTTAACCTGCAGTAGATTTAACTTCTTTTAATTAGTGGATGAACTGTTCAGTGTGATGTATCTGTCGTGAGGTGTTTGCACTCACCTTCTGACCATAGTCTTATTGATTTAATTTGTTACAAAATTAGCATCATTAAAAAGATATTAATGCAGCACTTGTGTGATCTTTTAGAAAACAATTCCTGCTTATTTGAGTCATTCGTTTGACTTTTCTGAATAGAACCCACCCTTTAGTTTAACCTTGTGCAGGAATCACTTGTCTTTGCATCAAATGATCATTCTGTCAGGCTGCTATTAAAACCTAAGCTGAAAATACAGTTTGTACACAGAGTATTTGCAGCAGTATAAGTATTACAGAGTGTAGTTTCCAAAAATCAAACACCTCAAACAACGAATCAAGCAATTCCATCAAAAAAATCAACAGTGAAAGAACTCCACACACACACACGACACAGACACAGTTCTCTTCCAAAGCACAGCCAACAGTAGCATTGTTTCATTTTTATCTCTTCTGGCCTTTCCACTCCTGCTCCTCTTTACCTGCACCCTCACTCCTCTGTGTAGGTGTCCACTCTCCTCTTCCCCACTTCATCCATCTCTCATCCTCTTTTGCTTTATACTGTCACTCTCCTCTGTACAAAAGAGACACGTTTGCCTAAGAGGAGTAACATTTTTCACCGTTTTCATTCGGTTTTCCTTCCCTCTTTCCTTCTCTCCTTTCACCACCTGCTTCCCCTCTTGGCCTCGACACCGGGGCTCAGTGCCAAACCTGTCTTGTTAAGTGATAATGTTAAAACCCTAAATCACACCGACTCTGCCTCCTTTCCTCTCCGCCTGCCTCGTTCTGCGGCGACTCTCCGGTTTCACTTTGTGCTGTCATCCTATCCCGTCGTGCTCATCAATACTCAATGCGGGAGCTCCATCAGCAGCAAGTGTATTTCTCTTCCCGAATTAGCCCAGGTGATGTTTGGGGCCTGACCAACGCCATGTTAATGAGTTTGAAGTATCAGACTTCCTTCTTTCCTTCAGTTTCATGTCTTTTTCATTTATTTAGCACGTTAAAAACGTGGGGTCAAATTCAGGGTCTCATCCGGTTCCTGCACTCTGAGTCCTCAACCGCACGAAACGTAAAGGAGAAATGGAGATTTTAGCCAAATTTAAATGCTAATTGTCACGTTCTCACACATTATAGCTACTTTCAAAATAACAGCTCGTGTCTACTACCTTCCACTGAAGTAAATTGGTATAAGTAAGGGATGACAAAGACACATTTTTCTTTAAGAATTTAAAGAAAAAAAAACTCTTTTAAAAGATGCCTAGAATTAACCAACTTGTAATAATGTAGCATCTAAGAGACTTTTGGTCTTTGCAGTTTAACCGGTTTTCCCCGAGTTCAGGGTTTAAAAAATGGATTTGCGAGATGACAGGGTCATCAAATCATTTCTCAACATTTCAGCTCAGGTCATCATGTAAAGGTAAACCCAAGAGGCGACCGGTGTGCTAACGTCGTTGTATCGGTATTGCACGAGGTTGTCTCTCCTATTAGTTAATGCATTTTCCATGGGCTACTGTACCACTGACCCACTGGTGGCCCTGTCACCAGCTTTGGGGCTTTACAGGATTTAGACTGGTAATGTACCTGGCTGCTCAGCCATTGCAGCTGTTAGGATAGAGTATCAGTGATTCATTACATAGGCATGATGGAGTACGCACATGGACTTGCTTGGCACAGACGCACACTCATTACAACACACACGAAGGCAATAGAGAGAATATAATCCATTCATAAATCTGCCCTTGTGAAATAATACAAATGTTACAAGGACATTAACTTAGCTCCTGCCATTAGTCATTAATTCAGCTGGAGTCCCTCCAAAGAAAACCTTGACTGAAGACTGGCAATGCTGTTTCCAGGATTATAACATGAGCGCGCACACACACACACACACACACACACACACACACACACACACACACACAGAGGCCGCTCCTGTGCCAGGCATTTACACTGAAGTTCTTGAATATAATCCAAGAATATCTCTATTTAAATATGGTATTTAAATTAGAACAATATTTTCAGACGGTGGAGACATCAATATATCATTATATTAGCAGATTGTACACAAAGACAATCTATCGAAGTTAGTCTGTGGTGAACTTTCCGCAGGTGAACTCAACGTTAAAGGTTCGTCCATTTTCCTCCACCTTAAAAAACTGAATTCTCCTTAAAAGGTGGGTTTCAGCTACTGGAAGTGAAGAAGTAAAGTGGAGGGGTGGGATCAGCCCACAGCCATCCCAGGGAAGAGGTCTACAAGAACATAAATGAAGTAAAAATAAAAACCTCAAAACTGCACTTCATTAAGGAGACAGGAATGTTGTGGCTAGGTTTTCAGGAATACAATTCGTATATTTGTATCAAAACATGCAGCTTTGTGTTTATAGCGACCCCTGCTGACCACTAACTCTTCCTTGTTTTTTGTCTTTACGATGGAGAAATCTGTTCTTGTGTCTCTAACTATTTGGATCTCCTCTCTCGTTGATTCATATAAAGAGTAATCCTACACTACAACTGCAGGTGTTTTTACAGTGGCGGGCGGATGATGACGACAGAGTCCATGCCTTATTCATGCAAACGTGTGTAAAATCGCTGGCACAGAGAGTATCTCTCTTTCTTTTTCCATCTTAGACATGAATATAAAAAAATAAATCTAGGCCCTGGAACCCACTGCAGTTCCCTGAGGATGATGATGGAGCCGTGGTTTGGTCTCAGTGGGCAGCGCCTCACTGCTGATCATGCAGCCCAGGCTGCTCACTCAGGGGAGTGGGGCAGGGGGGGAGGGCGGAGGGCGAGGGAAGGCCTCCTCTGCTGCTCCCATCTAATATTCATCAACTACTGGGAGACTGATGGAGACAAGTGAATTTGATGGAGCAACACTCACCCAGGTGGTCTCTGCTGCAGCTGCTGTTGTTGTTGTGTTCACATACCTGTGTGTGAGTCTGCAGCGACTGGGGGAAAACACCGAGCTGTACCACAAATACTTACTGCAACCTGTGAGCACTGTACTACTGTACTACTGTACTACTGTACCACTGTACTACTGTACTACTGTACTACAGTACTACAGTACTACTGTACTACTGTACTACTGTACCACTGTACCACTGTACTACTGTACTACTGTACTACAGTACTACGGTACTACTGTACTACTGTACTACTGTACTACAGTACCACTGTACCACTGTACTACTGTACTACTGTACCACTGTACTACTGTACTGCTGTACTACTGCAGTGCCACCCTGTATATATATAAACATATATATATACATACATACATACACACACACGCACAAATATATGTGTATATATATACACACATATATATGTACATTGATATAATATATAATTCAGACCTGTACACAACAAAACATTTCAACCTTCCATGACACAGGAGCAGTGTCCAGGGGGGAGTATTTAAGAATATTATTTGATCATGACTACTTGGGTAACACAAATATTCAGTTTAGTATCAGGTCAAAACAGAATTTTCTGTAAAAAAAATCTGTTAAAAGATAGTCTATATTTTAAAAATATACATGTTTCTTCAGACGATGAAGATGTAATTTAATTTAATGTGCATCATTATACATCAGCGGTAATAGAAGTTTGTTGCCACTCTGTGGATAAATGAATTAATATCTGTCTCATCAGCAGAAGTTGAACGAGGCCACAGCTGAGGAGTCGACAGAACACAGCTGTTTTCCTGGGGTTCATACAGATGCTCCTGTGTCTCTGAAGGGATACAAAAAAAAAAAACATCTAAAATTCAGCTGAGACTTTCCTCAGTATCGGACCATGAGCAGCGTATCTAAACACACACACACGACACACACGCACACAGCCGCACCCCCCTTCCCTCACCTCCTGTTTTTCATGTCCCCCCTTCTCTCTCTTTCTTTTTAACATCCATCACTGTCCACGACAATGGACTGCAAAACAAATGTCTATCACTATACATTACAGGTTAAGAAAGAGAGCTGGGAATGTGTTATATATGCCGCCTTCGATTTTTATGTAGTGTCTACGGACTCGTCCATCACCGCTCTGCCAGATACCCTCGTCTACTGGGCCCCTGACGAGATGTTGTCCTGGCACGGCTATCAATCACCCTGATCAGCCCTGCGCCTGATGTACAGGAGGTGGCATGTGTTATAGCTGCAGGACTCCTTCCCCTGTTTTTTCAGCCATGTCCCCCCTCTTGGCCTTAACCTCCACTGTGGCTTCACGACAGTGTGGCCAACACGCACACTCATTTGTATTTAGGCCGAGGTTTGTGGGACATGAGTTTGAGAGCTTTTATCCATGTATGACCACTGTAGCTGTAGATGTGGAGGAAACCAAAGGTTTACGAGGACACAGTCAGAATGGAGATCAATGAAGAGACGTGGGTTTCTGTAAATGAACAGGCTTTCAGCCCGTTGAAGTGAATGGTAACATGGTGAAGCACTGGGAAATACTGCTCATTAAAAAAAGGAAAAAAACAAACATTTTATTTTCAAATAAATTAAAATAAATTTTTATGTAAAAATGTATTTATTTATTTTATTTTTTCATTAATAAACATCTCTCTTATATCAAAGATTCAATGGAAAAGAAAGCAGAAGAACAACATCACTGCTCTATAACATCTACATCTGCTCTCTCCATACATTTATTTTTAATTTTTTTTAATGATCTACATATATGAGGTAGGAGAGAGTGTAGACGCTGACGTCTGTCCCTGCTCGGCTGCTCAGCTCACTGCCAATCTAATCTCTTTTCTCTCACAGTTAGGAGGATTATGATTTAAGGAATACTTCTTCGTCCTTCACACTCCACAGTGAAAGTCACCAGCCTATCAACCAGCACTGGGCAGGGGCTGCTGGCAGGGAAATTGGTGGGGAGTGAAGTCAGAGAAGAGGGAGGAAGACGGGGAGAGGGCTTAATTAGGCCAGATCACCGCCGCTCTCCACCACCGGCACCACCGGCCCCAGTCTCTCAGCTATTCCCTTAAATCCCATCCACTTAATGTTCTGTGAAATCATATTCTGCTCCCCAGGGAGGAGAAAGAAATTAGAACAATAATATGACACATTTTACAGAGAAGCAGCTCCGGCGGGAGCCGTTAGTGACACGTACGAGATGTTGGAGGCTGATGGATGGCAACCACATCTGGCCGGTCCTTCACCAACACAGAACGGAAGCCCCCGACATACATCAGTCTGCACTTTAATCATCCACAACGTTGTTTCTAAAATATTGGGTTGTGACCCAGAAGTGAGTCACAGGGCTAAAATTGGTCTGTCGTGGGACTGACTGTGGTTAATACCAGTTTTGTTCAGTCCTGCAGCACGACGTCCTTCCTCCAGCCTATTTTTTTTCCTTTTTTTTTAACAGCAAGGCTCCGTGTCTGTTCGACTGTGAGCCACTGTTTCACCTGCTCTGATCTCAGCTGCAGCATGTTGTTGTTGTTGTTGTTGTTGTTGTTGTTGTTGTTGTAGTTGCAGGAATCCATACGGTAAAAAAAGGACTGATTTCTTTTTATTACACTGCATTTGAAGATGATGAAAAAAAAAGTTTGACTGATAAAGAAAGAAGTCTGCACATGATGAAATAAAAAAGAGAGAAATATTCATCCAACAAAGCTAACGGCTAAATATTACTGTGTCACTCTGAGGTTGGAACAGCAGAGCCTGAAGATAACAGTCTTCTTCAGAGTTATAATCTGGAACATTCAGGGCACTTTGTTTAATGCTCTCAAATTGAATTCGCTTTAAATGCTTAATTATGAGTGTGACACCATCAGTGCTCCCTCTTCCAGCTCCGTTTTAAATTAGCCACAATTTCACGAGCGGAGGCATCGATACGTTTCGTGAAAAATTGCTCCTGGGTGTGGTTGACGCTCCCGGGTCACAGTGCGGAGACAAAGACGTGACGATGCCCAGGAAAATGGAGGTCGGCTCAAATATGTCACGACACAGGAGAGAAGGAGACAGTCGGAGAGGACGGACGCCCGGTTGACAGGCTGATAAGAAGTTGAGACGAGAGCAGAGGGAGGGAGGGGGGGAGGGAGGGACGGCGAGTCCAGACATCCAGGACCACCAGCCAGTAAAGTTGGACATGATGCCTCTCCACGTCTCAAAGACACTTTGGTCACGAGCAGGGACAAAGCTCGTCCCCTGTTGTGCATTTTCCGTTGTGCCTTCAAGTATGGAGAGAGAGACTTTTCTCCCCTACAAAGACAGAGGGACGGACAGAGGACAGGACGAGGTGCAGGGTTTCCAGCAGACAGATAACATCTGATTCTTTTCTTTTTCATTAGGACAAAAGACAACACTATCATCCAGAACATCTGAATTTCGCCTGATCACCTGCTCCAGTTCTCCTTCAGTCACACACACAGTCAGTCAGTCAGTCAGTCAGTCAGTCAGTCAGTCAGTGTCTCCTCAAACCACCCCCACAACTTCCACTTCCACCTCCCTTCAATCTCTTTCCTTTTTTAACATTTTCAACCCTGGTCTATTTTTCAACTTTTATTACCAAATAACTTTGTTTGTATTTTCTCATTTTAGCTTTCGCCTCCACTCTGTCGTCAGAAATGGAAACATCTTTTATTCTTAGGTTTGAGGGCGTCATTATTGTTTATTTTATAGAAACACATCAAAGTGTTTCAGTTAAAGCACACGAGCGATTCAAATTCAAGCCTTGAACTTGAAGCGTGAGCAGTTGTGAAAATGACGCAAGAGCAGCGACCGTACACACGTGAGGAGGAGAGTATTAGTATATTTGGACCTTTAAATACACAGTTGACATCCAGCTGCACTTTCTAGTATATTTGGACCTTTAAATACACAGATGACATCCAGCTGCACTTTTAGCCTAAAAACATAGGTATGAGACGGCTTACCCAGGGACACATCAGCATCCAGACCAAGATCAAACACCTGGTGTGTCGTTCATTCCATGAAACTGTTACACACTCAGCTGTAGACGTGTCACCACTGTGTTTTTCTAAAATGCTTATTCACAGTGCAGCAGTTTAGGGCTGTTTTTTTATAGTAATTCCATGTTTAGGAATAACTAAACATGACTGATGAATAATGGAGTTAGCTGAGTGGGTCGCGGCTGGTGCCTGTTTTTGTCTTCCACCCTCCCTATAGGCAAAGCCCAGGTTTTTCCCCCCGTGGAGTGACCCGCAGGTGACGGGGAAACCTGCCATCCATGTTCCCGGAAACCCCGGATGCCAGCAGGAACTAAAAATAATCTGCCGGTGATATCTAATAAAACTCTCCCCATATGCCAGGCCTCCCTCTACTTCCCCCCTGCGTGGATTTAATCTGTACGGCTAATTATACGACTTAATTTGTCACACAGAAATGTAAAGCTGTCGGGCTGCGGTCGGTGTGAGTTTAAAGACGCTCGCAAAACATCAACGCACACAATGTCCTGGAAAAGGGATATCAGATATAACAGGATTAGAGAATAATCCCTTCATACTGAAGGAAAAGAAAGAAGAGAAAAGTTATTCACGGATACAGAGGAGGAGACTCTGTCCCAGACTACAGGCCGTGGGATTAGGAATCTGCTCTGGGATTTTTCAATTTGTATGTTAAAAATAGAAAAAAGTAAAAACTCCAATCAAGTTAGTAGGATCTTAAGAGATTCCTTATTCAGCAGGTTATAAACTACAGGTGTGAGCACTCCTGTCTGATGTATAGACGGTGGATCTGTGTCTGTAGGCAGAGGTCTGTGGCTCAACACTGATCCTTCAAGGAATTCTTGCTTGTAAATTTTTACCGACTTCTAATCCATTTGACTGCATTAGAATGCACCATGATGAGGAACCTGTCATTTGACAGAGTGTAGAGACAGAGAGCTGCGCCACAGTCATCATGAGAGTGTGTGATCGTGAGGGCACAGCCACCACATCCACGCCGTTTTATAGGAGACGGACAGAAACACGGACAGTGGGACGTGAGGAGTACTGAGATGGAGAAGACCGTCCAGTCCCTCAACCAAACACGGCTCCATATGAAAAAACCCACGGCTCCTCACAAAGACCGACAACAGCAACCACAAACTGGTCACGACTCAAATCTACACTACAGTATGAACATCATAATTATATGAATGATTCATTCCAAATTAAACTACTTATTATTGGTTCTGTGTTTCTCTGCCTTTGCCCATAATGACAATATATACTGTATATGTACATAAATATATATTTTTATTTTGTTTTTGTTTTACCATTTTATAAATTCTCTCCCTGATCTGAGATCCTCTCATTTTTCACACACATTAGATCCAAATGTTTTCACCTCCGTCGTTTACTGTAAAGATCAGGTTCAAAATACAGTACGACAAAAACATCAGGCGGAAAATCAAAGAAAGCTGTACCGTCCTGTGTGGAGACAATGACACGCCGCTCCTTTTTCCACTCCCCCCGGCTGTCTGGTCACGATTCTAAGCCCCTCACACACACACACACACACACACACACACACACACATGCAGCAGTGTGGAGCCTGGTGTTTGTGCTGCAGCTCTCGTCTGAATGTTGGATGTGGGAACACCCCCTCTCCATCCTTTCATCTGTCCCTTCATCCCTCCATCTTTCCACCTCCTGCCTGCGCTCCTCTTTCTCCTCTCCTCTCTTCCATCTCTTTCTCTTCATCCTCCTCCTCCTCCTGCTGCTCTCTCTCTCTCTCTCTCTCTCTTCTCCACCCACGCATGGCTCTCCACGACCAGTGGGCTAAAAATAGCATCAGGAATCCCCGCATCAATTCAGAGGAGGGAGGGGGAGAGGAGGAGGAAGTGGGGTGGGAGGAGAAGGTGGAGAGGAGTGTGTGTTTTCAGATCTTGCACGCACACACACACACACACACACAGACACACAAGGTCATAAAACCGCCCTCTGGTGCTTTTCTTGATTTGTCACAGCTCCCATCAGCATTTTTTCCCCTCCTACTCTTCGTCTTCTTCTTCTGGTCGTTCTTCTTCATCTGGAGAGCCCGCAGCACCGTGGCCGATTATATTTGATGGCCCTGAACAGATAAAAGTCCAAATTGTATCGATCGCCCCTCCATTAAATCACATTTAACGCCCCTCCTGTACTTAATTTCATGACACACTGTGATGGAAATGAGATTTCACTGCAGACCTCACGGAACAAAAAAAAGAGAAATTAAATAGAATAAACATTAGGGAGGGTTTTACATACGACGGCACAAACAGGTGGAGGAGACGCTAAAAAAGATGGAACAGTCTGTGTATTGCTTTAAGGATCTGGTTTCAAAAAAAAAAAAAAAAAAAGTGAGTGTGTTTTCCCGTGGATGTGAGAGGAGAGTGCAGAGACCGGGAGAGCCCTGTTCTCTGTGGAGGACCATTGATTGCCTCACTGTCATTTCTAATCACTGTTAAAGTGTCTTCCAACAGCAGAGAGAGCACGTTCAACATCTGACAAAAGGTATGTCCATTTCACTGCCCGTCTCTTTGCTTCTCTGTCAGTATTACAGTTCTAAAAACAATATTGTCGGTGAGAAAAAAAAGAAGAAAAAAAAAAGAAAAATTGCATGATGGTATCTGCAGCCAATGATTTTATAGTCCACTTAATTTACATTTCAACAGCTAACAGCGCTGCTGTATCACTTTGTACACGCAGGGATGAATTATTATCTGGCAGAGCTGCACCTCAGGGAACCAAGGATGGAGTGTTTGTGTTTCTTCATGCAGTGTGGAATATAAAAGAGGTATCCCAGCACAGTTGGACTGTGGGCAGCCCGGTTTGGTCAGTCCATGCAGACATTTAAAATCTGCATTTGGCATTGAGAGGATTCGTAACGGATCTTTTATGTCTTTTTTTTTTAAATATAGCCCATCTCTACGTGCTAGGTTCTATATAGGGGGTCAAGCGTCCTGGTCTTTGTTTATATGAAGGCTCTGATGATGAGACACTGACCGAGGCTTTGAACCTCTGCATCAGTGATGAGGTTCCTCTCCTCTCTCTGTCTCTGTCTCTCCTCACCATGTTTTGCAAGTGGGCAAACTGAGCCTCACTTGTGGAGCTGGTGCCATCCACCCACACAGGTACACACACACACACACACACGTGGTCACACGTGCACAATGGTGAACAAGCAGAGCATCAGGCACATGTAGGAACAATCTCTCACTCACATCCTCTCTACTACACTTCTCAGTCTTACACTTCCTTTTTTTTTCAATCACTGGTCCAGTCCAGAGCAACAGAGTTCACTGAAGCTTTACTCTGAATCTAACAACAGTATTTGTTTTATTTCACTTCAACTACAGAAAGAGAAATGAGCTAAAAACAAGCAGGTGTGTGTGCGCGGTGTATCACCTTTGACGTCAGGCACATATGTGGAGCTGCAGAGACACTGCTGTCAGTGCTGCATTAACACTGCCGTCACAGTGATTAGAGGGTGTGACGCAGTCACAGCTCGTGTACGGCAGATAACAAATGGAAAAAAATGACCAATATTTTATGATCAGAAATCATCCATCCATCCATCCATCCATCTATCTGTCTATCTGTCTTCCATCCATTACAAACATTATTCATTTGATGCTTTCTCCTCCGTTGCATCCATCTTGGCTTTTCCTTAGAATTCTTCTATTTTTTTTTTATACCTTTCTATCCCTGGTTTGAGCCTTAAAAATTTTTTAAGAAAAATCTATCCCTGGTTTGAGCCTTAAAAAAATTTTTAAGAAAAGCGTCTATCCCTGGTTTGAGCCTTAAAAAAAAAATTAAGAAAAAAGCCTTAAAAGCCTTTAAAGAATTACGAGGACTATCAAAGATAACAATGCGGTCTGTGTCAGATTATATTGGATCCTAGTCCACCTTAAAAAGTTTGTGATGATTGTTGATCAAACGGATCATGCTAAAGTGTTGATTTCTCTCATTTCTAAACAGTAAAAGAGACCGTAGAAAAGCCCCATCTTTCCTGCTATAGCGGCGGCGTTTCCTGTGGAATATTGCCCTCTTGACTAATTGCCCTCTTGTTCATCCTCCAAGATAGATGAAAACACTTGCCCCTCTGCTCCTCTCAGCTCATAACCGTGTCTCAGGATTACCCAGTATGCCTCTCGAGTATCCCCTTATTCCTTCAATGGGATCTCATCACGTCTCGTCTCAGATGTTGCTCGACATGTTTCCGCATCACAACCGTCGCCCACTTCATCACTCGCCGCACCTCGGCTTAGGAAGCACTTCATCACGGTCGTCCACTCTGCGCAGGTCTTCCTTCTGTGTTGTGGGACTCTGGGAGGTTAACATGTCAGCTCCTCCTGTACACTTGTGTTTTCCTGAATGGTGGCAAAGCTGCTTAGTCATCTGAGCAGCCGTAGCAAATCTAACTAATGATCTGAGCTGTCAGAGATAAATTCCACCATTGGGCGCGGGGCCCTGCCACCACTGCTGCCATGGCTGGCAGCCTAGACCCCCCCTCCACCCCCCTGATGTGCTGTCTTAAGTCTGCCCTCAGTGTCTGCCTTCAACGCGGCTCAAGACGCGGCACGACTCGTCTCTTATCCGTGGAATCGCAGGTTGTTCGTCACGTGAAGAGCGTATCATGGTTTACAGAGGCCAGATGAATGTGTGTCACATTATTCACTGGTCAGAACACAGGCCTGCTGCTGTTGCTCCTCCTGCGGCGGCTGCTGCTGCTGCTGCTGCTGCTGCTGCTCCCACAGACTCACACTCTCTCTGTCTCTGTCCTGCAGGCGCTGGTCCAGTTAGTCATAGCAGTGTGAGATGACAGCCACAGACATGACATGCTGTGAATTGACAGGCCAATTCAAGATGGCCGCCTTCTACTACATGGCCGTCACACAGCAAGGCAGAGGAGAAACAATGATTGAGAATCTGCTGTGAAACAGGTTTCGGTGCTTCCTTCTTTTTTTGTTGTTGTTGTTGATTTTTTTTTATTTTTTTGTTGTTGTTGTTGATTTTTTTTATTTGTGCTCTGAACAGTTGCTGACTGCTGGAGTAAATATATGAACTAAACAGTCTCAGATGTACACACACACCTGGGGTGGACAGTAATCAATCATAACCAAGTTGACAAAGTGTCCAGCGATATGAAAGAAAAATATATTTTCATTTGTTGGTCGTTAGCATCTAAAATATTAAACAGCTACAACAATCTTAAAGATTTCTTTTTTCCTCCAATGATCTTTCCGACAGGATTATTAATAAGATATTGTAAATTTGGTCTCTGGTTTTTGTGAGGAAAGCCCAAAGAAAGCAAAGTCTCAGACTCTTCGTAGGTTGGTTTGTTTTCCTCGTAGGTCTGAGGAGGTGCGTGCAGCGAGGGGTGAAGAGAGTTTGGAGTACTTACTATGTGTGTCCCGGAGTTGTAAAGTTTAATTTAATTATTCATGTGGAAGCAGTAACATTGCTTCCCAAACTAGCAAATGAAACCCCATCTCGCCAAGGAACTCGCACAGGTCACAGCGACCAATTACTTAATGAAAATGATCAGGTTTCTGATGCAGCCCTGGCTCCGGCTCTGCTCCACATCCCTGCTTTACTTCTCAGCTATAAAAACAGTGTGCACCTCAGCTTTCTTTCTGTGTTTAGGCAGAGTGTGCCGTCGCTGCAGTTTTGAGACCCATCAAAACTCCAAATGGCTGAGACAGCTTAGGGGAAAAGGATTATTACTTATTGAGAGCAGCTAATCTATGATGTAACAGTTGGCTCTCCTTCCATCCCTGACCCCCACCCCACTCTTTGTGGCACTGAGCCTAATATCACCATGTTCTAGTTAAGTGATGGATTTAAGTGAATTGTTTTCTCATGTTATTTCATTTTAGAGTTCGGAAGCTGCGTCGATAGTCGAGGTAATGTGATGTTAGAGCCACGTACGGAGTGACAGGTTTTATCGTTGGCTATCGTGTACTGTACTCTTATACACTGTGTACATTTTTGACCACATACGTGGTGTACAGTCTACCATGTATGTCTGTCCCCACAGTGACACCCAGAGACAAGAGTCTCCTGTGGAGATACCATAGTGCATCCAAACCTGGGAACCTTGTCAAAAGAAAAAGGAAAAGAGACTAGAATATAACTTCAACACAAACAACAGTAGAGTACTTCAGAACTGGTAAAAAAAAACCTAAATGAATCCAAAGTAGCAGTTACAGATGAACTGAAATTTTATGGAAAATCTCCAAAGTTAAATTCTAATCTGCATCCATTTGAGAGATCCATTACAGTTGAAGAGATTTGAGAAAATGATCTCAGAGAGCACAGGAAAATTGAAAACAATCCAAGGCTGCTGTGTGTTTCATAGCAAAAGGTAGATGGATAGATAGATAGATAGATAGATAGATAGATAGATAGATAGATAGATAGATAGATAGATAGATAGAGAGACTACGCAGAGATTGTTTCAGCACCATGGACAGAGTCGCGTCGTGTTTGACACTGTCGTTGGTTGCTGCTCTATCTTTTCACTGATTATATGTAAGAGCAACACACACTCACAGAGACACACACACACGCACACGCACACACCCCACACAGAGTGTGTTTGCGGCACTCATTCTAAATATTTCTGCCCGGTAATGCGAGACCAGGCATATTCTAATCAATTATTAAATACCAGACTGCGAGACATAGGCTGCGTGGCATGAGGTAATCGTCACAGCTCGGTTCTGTGGGCCAACAAGTGGAAACGTGTTTTGGAAATTGAGCCTCATTATGACTCGTTGCTTTTATTATTGTGGAAATGCGGAGACGACGGTAACGTGGAAACACGAAAAGAGAATAAATGAGTCCCAGTGACAATGAGATGGGGTTTATTACAGGCTTTTCTGGTGGGTCTGTGGATGTGTTTGGATGACGTAGCAGTAAAAGTGATTTCTGATTTCGCAGCGTGGTTGTGACAACACTGACAAAGTCGATCCACTGGCTGCAAAGTGGATTAAGATAATCGAGCATGTGATGTGGATTCGAACACCTTTGCACATCTAAGTGCTCGCCGCGTTATAACACAGTGATCGATCCGCTGCAACCTGTGCGCATTGAGCAGGCAATGGGGCGACATTCAGTCGAAGGCGGGTGTTTTGGCTGAACAGTGACGTTTTAAGGCAGGTCCTGGTCAAACCTTCCAATGATACAAGTCGGTCCTATTCTGCTGGGACCGATCGCAATGAACGGGTGTCGGAGCTGTGCACGGCAAAGGAGCAACCACAGCGAGACGAGGCGATCAAGGGGATGCGGCATCGGTACGCTGGGGCTGTCTATCAGCACCAAGCCCCCGAAGAAAACCAAGGAAGCAGCAGGCAGAGCCGAGACCCAGACGCTCCTGTCTTCAGCCTGCCACCCCCGCCCTCTGCTCACCACCGAGACCGCACTTCCAACACCGCCGCTCAGCGCCAGAGTCTCCAGGAGCTCCCCTGTCTGAGCCTGCCCACCCGGGGACCTTTACACAGCGGCGACCCTCTACCTCTGGCGAGCAACGACACCGCCCAGCGACCTTCTCACCGAGCCAGTGAACTCAACACCGGGCAGCCGGCGCACCTGCGGCAGGATCCCCGGGCCCCGACCCGCCCCCAGCATCATC
>NC_024326.1:736529-747039 GCF_000523025.1 Cynoglossus semilaevis
CTTCCAACACCGCCGCTCAGCGCCAGAGTCTCCAGGAGCTCCCCTGTCTGAGCCTGCCCACCCGGGGACCTTTACACAGCGGCGACCCTCTACCTCTGGCGAGCAACGACACCGCCCAGCGACCTTCTCACCGAGCCAGTGAACTCAACACCGGGCAGCCGGCGCACCTGCGGCAGGATCCCTGGGCCCCGACCGGCTCCCAGCATCATCATAATCAGCAGCAGCAGCAGCAGCCGCAGTCGGAGAAGGAGCCTATTTTTCCGAGCTGCCACTGCAGTTTTTCCGAACAGGAGGCGAGCTTTACTAAAAATCAGCACCATCCTGTCGATTCTCTCCCACCACCGCAGCCCTCCCCACCTTTTCCGCCGCCTATACCACCGCCACCGACCTCGTCCTCCTCCTCCCGGCTCTTTCCCCGGGCATCTAAAAGAGGGGATCGACTCCAAAGGAGTGCCAATAATTACTACCAACAGGCAAGCATCGTGGAACGCTGCAGGGGAGGAGGAGGAGCAGAAGGGCACCAAGACCACAGGCAGTTGTTGCAGCAGCAGCAGCAGCAGCAACAGCACAGTAATTCAAGACTCCAACAGAGGGACCCCTCCCCTGAAGGAATCCGTGCAAACTCGCTGAAAGGGCGCTCTTTAAATGTATGTGAGTCAAACGAGGCAAACCGGAGAGTATTTGAGTCTCAGACTCAGCAACTGCAGCAACAGCAACAGCAGCAACAGCAGCAGCAGCAACAACACATCCCACAATTGCGAGCGCAGCAACAGCTGCTGGTGGGAAGCAGTTTGCCTATCAACTACTGCGCCAGCGGCTCACAAGAGATATGTAGGACTCATCAGGCTCCACTGCTGCAACAGCAACAGCAACAGCAACATCAGCAGCAGCAGAGGCAGCAGCAGCAGCAGCAGCAACAAGGAGCTCTGGGTTTCTGTACCCAACGTCCGCAGCAGCAGCAGCAGCAGCAGCACTGTGAACAAAACCGCAATAAGAGTGACAGCATCGCCGCGCATGGCCAACCGCAGGCGCAGCCACACAGCGTAACCCCCCCGGTAACACAACAGGCGTACCCGGGCAACTCTTCTGCGACTGGCAGCAACAGTAAGAGCAACAGCAGCAGCAGCAGCAAATACAGCCCCAACTACGGCTCCAGCTATCACCTGTGGCCGGAGAGCCCGCATAAAGGCGAGGAGAGGATACGCATCGACCTCCATAAGGTAGAACTCATTTGTCTGATTCCACCAACGACAACCAGTTGTTGGGTTTTTTTATTTATTAGAAAAAAAGAAGTGACCACGCCTGTCATATGGTTTGACAGAGAATTAGCCTGTATGTGTCGGTGTGTGTGTTTGAGGTGATGCATGTGTGTGTGTGTGTGTGTGCTGGGCGCGCGTATGCTGTGTTGCGTGTATATGTAAAATGTTGTGTTTTTTTCATTCATTCTGTCTTCCGTATATATATATATATATATATAAACCAGGCACCTGCTGCAAATACACTCCAGCAGTGCGTGATATTCTCACCTAACCTTCCGTTTTGTTTCATCTGCTCTCACAAGTGCGCGCCCAGAGACGCGCGCACACACCTGTTCCATGTTGCAGTGTTGTTTCGGGGTGGGTGGCCCACTGAAATGGTTCTAATGACGTCTCCCGACAGCTGATCTGTAGAAACACAGCGAACCGCGGTTGTTTCGGTGACTGTCGGTGACAGTCAGACATCCGAAGTCACTTTCTGCAGCTGCGGTTCAACTGCTTTCACTCTCAGGGCCGTGTGTTCACGCCGGAATGCAAGGATTTTCACTATACAGGGGGGAAAAAAACCAGGTGAGGGCCTTTTCAGGCCTGTTCAGTCACATGGCAACAAGAAAAATTAGCAGGATAAGCGATCTGATTGGGTACGAGAGTCTAATCGAGAACGACATAATGTCAAACAAAGGTTGTGGAGGGGGTCATGTGATCCCAGAAAATATACCGTTATGTCGTTGGCTGAGGTGGTGAAGAGTGGAGGAAAGTGTCTGTGTCTGGAGAAAGTCATGAAGGAAACATGAGGGGAAGTCAAATATCAGCAGCACACAAACACACAACGTATATGACAGTGTGAAGTGTGTGTGTGTGTGTGAAGTCATCTCTGTGTGTGTGTGTCAGTGAAGCCCAGAAAAAAAAAAAAGAACTCAACTGGTGCTGAAAGTAACTCTGTTGCCATAGTACTCATTTTTCACTTCAGTCAACATCTGCCTAAACTGGTTATGGTTTCATTTTAAATATATGTACAGAAGAAATGTCTCTTCTGTCTGAATAAGTCAGGCCATTCAGCTTCCCTCCAAATTATATCATCATTTTAAAAAAAATTCTGGATTACGTTCTTTATAACAACATCATCTGATGCTATATATTCTTCTAAAAACAACCCCTAACATCCTAGGTGAGAATACACCCAGTGGACTACTTTAATGGACTACATTAAAGGATCATACCTTAAAGACTGATCATCACTACTGTGACACTGGTCTGAAGGTGAGCGTCCTGTTCCACAGGAAGCTTTGATGTGAAGGTGCGAAGCCTCTGAGTAGGAGAGAGTGCTTTTTAAAATGCTGCTGCTGTTTCCAGGGTTAGGCTTCTATAGGAGCAGCAAAGGTGAGCAAATCAAACCACCCTGACATGACGGTGTTGAACTGTCAGCAGAACAGCTGAGTTTTCCACTGGAGTTGTTGACAGTAAAACAGTGAAACACAGATCAGCTCTGGGAGGAGGAGGAGGAATGTTCATCACATGTAGATCCATCCATCCATCCATCTGTCCATCCATCCATCTGTCCATCCACACAATCAAAACTTTTCCAGTTCACTCATGGCTTTGAGTAGAGTCTACAATCACACCTGGACACTGCATCCATGCCGTACAGTAACTTCCTTTCGGAAAAAAAAAAGTTCCAGAAAAACAAAGTTACGTGTACCAGGGCTTAACCTCTTGCACGATAACACTGTATTCTGATTTGAAAACAACCACAACAACAACAACAACAACAACAACTGAAACAAACCCATGAAGGCTGAGGTCCAGTAAAGCAGCTCTACAGTACACAGAACTATGACCCTTTTTATATGAAGGGTAAAGTAAGATGAAAGTCTGGGGGAAATGAGCTGGAATATGTATACGCAGCTGTTTGCAGTCCAACTACCCTTTGACTTTTTGACCAAAGCACGGAGCGTAATCTCATTTCAATTATGGATCTGGAAATCTGAAAAAGTGAAGAAAAACAGTTCTGGGGACCCACTTGTTTGCTCACATCAAACCTCTTTTTTTCCCCACCAGCTCAGACGCAGCTCTGCCGAGTTTGCGATATGGTCAGAGCGGCTTATCAAATCATGGATATTTGTGGGACCGCACTTACGTCTTTTTGAGTTGCCGCTAATGAGTGGGCCCCTGGCCCTGATCTCATTTGAAGCCCTTTAAACAAAATACTTGTGACAGAACAAGCCTGATAAAGTGTATACGATTACAGCATCCCACAGCACGCCCTGAAACCCGATAGCTAGCCCACTGAACTGATGGCAGGTAGTACGATATTGTGTGCCGCCTCAGTGACATTGTGCTCGGGAAAAGTGCATCAGTGCATCCATTGTGATAGGCTGTGTAAGTACTCCAAAGCATGCCACTTAACTGCTGTGGTGAAACTCACTACAGGGACACAAACACGTCAGCAGTGGTGGATTCATGGGCCACTTTACATGGTTGATTAAAAATATATATACGTATATATATACTCAGTTAAAGATGAAAGAAAAGGAGATCCAGCCTTTAATTTGTCATTCTTTGTGCTGAAGATCAGGGGTTCCCAACCTTTGGTCCGGGGACCATCATTGGTCCCAGACATTCAGACTCTGATACTAACAGAATAAAGTCTAAACGATGGAGAACATAAGGTTGTGTGTGTCATTGCAGAATGGACGGCTTGAAAGGGGAGAATAGCTATTACAGTAAAGCCTTTCGTGCATCTCCTGCCAAGCAGTCGCTCGACACGCATATAATCACCCCATATGATCTGAGAAAGGTCAACACAGTATATATCACAGCGCCACCGGCAACCAACTTAGTGTCCCTCAGACTGTGTCTGCAGGATTTGGAACAGTCTGCGTTCCAGAGTTGAATTCTGTCCCTTTGTCGCGTGCGTACAGCAGAACGAAGGAAGTCTAAAACAACTATTTTTCTTGCTTTAATAGAGTGGAATATTTGCTGGTTTCACTTGATTCTCACTGCTTACTTTGTACCCTATGACTAATATCATTTTTTAAAAGTGTACCCAGCGCTGACACTGGTGGTTTTTTTTGCGCATTCCTCTTGTCCAAATGAAGGGAAATGTTAGGGAATTGTGCCGGCGGCTGGCTTTAGAAAAGACGTTTATCTTATCAGTGGTGTGTTTATGTTGGCTCTGTAATAACGCTGAGGTAACGCTGAATGCTGGAGATTGGAACAATTGATGTGGACAGATCTGCTTACAGCGTTATGATTTACAGGCGGGCCGCTGCCAGCAGCAACATTATGTTGATTTAAACTTTCTCTATCGGTCATCTCTCTGCTGTTGTTGCAGGGCCTCCGTTTGTTTTCCTCTCATTAGGCGACCATGTTTCCACTGCCTTTTGCGCTTCGGACCGTGAGGGCAGCCAACACCTTGAAAATAAACACACGCCGGCGAACAATTAAATGTCAGACCAGGGGCAGATCCCAGTCCGCAGCCTCAGATTGAGTCAAAGGGAGCCGATCTCTGATAATAACGCTGTCTGAAGAGTTTGGACTGCAGCTGATCACACACAGGCAGTAAGTATGAACACAGAGATCTTTTAATAATTCATCGCTGTTTTCCCTATTTTTTTTTGTTCGCTGTGTGTGAGTGCAAGTCTGAGCCCCTGCTCTGAAATAGACTGGTGTTACCATGTGTTGCTATGGAGAGATCCGCTTGGTATTTGGTATTTCTCTCTCTCTCTCTGTTTATCTCTCCCTCCATTTTCCCCCTTCTCTTGTTTTTTTTTCTTTCTATCACTCTTCCTTTCGTCCCTGCTCTGGGTTTGGTCAGGGAATCGTGGACAACAAGATTATCTTGTGGATTTATCATTCTTTCCTCACTTGCTTCTGACCCGCAGTGTGAACTCACAAACAGGTCCTTAAAATGTCACACACTCACACACTCACTCACACACACACACACACAGAGGTACAGCTTCCTGCAGCAGTGGTGATGCTTAGATGACTTCGTTATTTGCACACAGTAGCCAAACAGTTTGTAACCAGAACATTCTTTATAAAACAAAAACAAAACTGAATGCCTTCAACCACACGATCACATATGACAAATAAACACAGATTTTTCTCACCATCATGGAAACGCTATAACGTCGTGAGCCCAAATTCCACCTTAAAAAAAAAAAAAATTACTGACAGGTAACTGTGTTAACTGAACATTACTGAGAGAAGTTGGTTCAAATAAATGTTTGAGCCTGTTTTTGAAGCCATCCCCTGCTGGTCAGGACAAGTATTGCCACCATTGGCAACAGATATTTGTAGAAACAGTTAGTAGAATTTTAAATTAAAGCAGCATGTAAAGGAAAATAGAGGATGAAGCTTGTGGAGCGCCACCTTGTGCAGCCTGGTGTTAGTTACCTGCTCCCAGCTAACAGCTACTGCACATTCCTCCCCTTTTTCCTGGTGTATCAGTGGTCTATAATGCTATTATAGTTCATTTCATTATAGTTACTAATGGGATTAAAGAAAGAGTAAACACACACACACACACCCTCGCTCTCTCTCAGACAGACAGACACACACACAGAGTTGAGGTCAGCCCACCAGTAACCCCGACGCTCCTGTAACTGGTGTGTTCATTTGCTGTTCCAGTTAGTACCGTTCATTCACTATGCGTTTCATTTGAGTGATCCTGGACAAAGGCAGAGATGTATTGAATTACTTGCAGTCCAGTTGAATACAAAGTGCAGAAAGAAAGAACGTGTGTGTGCAGACGTTTTTGCGATCAGTGCGGTTTGTAAGTGGACGGTGGAGTCTCCGCTGACGTTCCTCTGTTCTAACGTAACCTGCATTCTTCTCCCCATAGTGTTGACAAGGGGCCACCGTGCTTCCTTAATAAATGGCTGCAGTTTTTAATGTTGTGATTCGGGCGAGCTCCAGCGTGAGACCACGAAGAGACAACAGTAATGGAGGACAGACTCTCCAGATCTCCACAATCCTCTGATGTTTAGTTGCATATTTGTCTGTCAAGTTTGACAGTTTGCTTGCCAACAGCCAACAGCCAAACAGCTCAGAACAGCATTGTTGCTCCTCTTACTGTGCTTGGACCAGGAAGTAACTATAATGCACGGTGTGACACCATGGTTTTCTTTTTCATGGTTTCCCGATGTGCGTTTATGTGTGCACGGACGTTTGTGTGTGTGTGTGCAAATATATGTACACACACACAAACTCCCTCTGCTCTGCACTCAGATTTTGGCTGAAGATCCCCAGGGCTGGCATTGTGTTTGATTTCCAGCCCGACCATCACTCTGTAAAACTCAATCTCAGACTCCTCTGTCCAGCAATAAATATTCAGCAAGCGACAAAAAAACTCTGCACCGACGGGCATCTCATCAAATCCAGTCCACCTTAAGGAGTTTACAAAAGAACTGCTGTATTCTGTAGCAGTACAAGGGTCAGTCATAAATTCACAGGAAAAACTGAGATTTAAAAAAGTCTTTATTTTTAGAATAAAGACTTTTTTGGAATTAGATCCTTTTAAATGCTTTTTCCTCATACATATATATAAACAAGGCCTTTTTGTATAATAATATGCCTTAAACAGCGAGCTAATGGTGAAACCTTCTCCTCAGAATGACCTTCACTTTTCACGGTATAGATTCAAAATGATGCTGAAAATAACTGTCTTCCTTAATGTCAGTGTTCCGTAATGTTCCACACTGTCCCAAAAGTTCTGTGTTCATATCCAAGAGTGAATCTGTGTCCTCACACACACGGTGGTTCTTCTGTTCTGGCTCCCCTGCTCGGAGGTTTAATGTTTTGTACATTCAGTAGATGAAGAGAAAGTGCTGCTCACTCAAAATTTTCCCCTTGGATTATTCTCAGTAAATCCTGGTTGGACAGCAAATTCACAGCAGATCAGCAGTTTTTAAAATACTCCGACCAGCCGCCCTGGCACTAACGTAACGTAGCTTTCAGAGTCACCTTTTCTTTGTCCTGAAGCTCGGTTCAAACTCCAACACTTCATCAGAACCACATTCACGTGCTGTAATTCAGCATGAAGATTTGAAACCAACAGACAGACGTGATATTTTTGTCTCTGTCGGTCTATTTGAATTCATTCTTTTCTAACACCGACGTCTCCCCGTCAAGAAGACGCCCCTATTACGACACCCCTGCTTGTTTACACACAACTTAAGAAACCAACATTTTCCCGCCTTCGTGTGTGGCGTTGGAATCGAACCCGGAACCCGAGGCGCTGCGTGTAACACCACGCCACAGCCTTCTGTCCCACCGTGCCGTCTTTTCCCTCTGAGACAGATGTCGTTTGGATTTAAACAGTCGGAAAAACAAGCCTCCTCGCTGCTCGTACAAGACGGCACATCACAAAATGAAGGTGTGAGATTCCTGGTTTTAGCACGTCTTATTAGTCACAGATGTGTGACTCCTTCACTGTCACCATCCACTGGATCTTCACCAACACATCTCATCTTCTCTCGCACCTTGAAAGAGAAGATGAGATGAATGAAGCTGTTTTCCCTCTCCTCCTCCTCCTCCTCCTCCTCCTCCTCCGCCTGCCTGCCCTGCTTTGTTACCTTAAATCACCTAGCTGCAGAATGTGAAACAGACTTCATCCCTGAAGATGAGTCTGCAGGCAGTGTCGGCTGCAGAGAGGAACGTGTTCCGCGGGGCATTATCCTGACATGCCTGTGTACCATCCTGCATGTGTGCAGCACATTTGCATTTGTTTCCCTGTAACTCTGTGTGTGTGTGTGTGTGTGTGATGAAAGAGAAAGTGAGAGGAAGAAAATGAGTGGGAGGAATGGCTTTGGTATATTATTATTATTACGGATGCCACAGTCTTGTCTTCAGAAGATAGCGGCCACATTAACTCCGCCGCTGCCTGCGTTGAAGGGGGAGACCCTCTCGCTGCACCGAGGTCTCCTCCAAGAACAATTCTCCCGTTTGAGCCACAACATCTGCTCTTTGTGCCTAATTATGTATCTGCAGTCGTGCTTACAAAGACCTGGCATGTCTTCACAGCACATTAAAGGCAGAGGATAAAAGCATCCGTTATGTGACAGTGTATTTTTATTCAGCAGATGTGATGTGTCTGACTGCTACAAACACATATTGCTGACATTAGAAAAAAAAAACCGACCAGTGCCTGTTTCCCTGCCTCCTTCCATCTCCCTATGTTTTTTTTCCCTCTGGTTGATGGTTTCTATGGTGTTTGGCTCTCTCTCTCTCTCTCTCTTTCTCTCTCCATGCTTTTGTTCCTATACAGCTCCGCCAGCTTTTATTATCGGCCTCCCTCTGACTGTTAACCCCTTAATGGTCCACTGGTCCTCGCACTTCCTTCTTTTGTCACTGGCATTTTTCCTTTAACCCTTTCCTGACTAGAGATGCTCTCAGATTCACCTCTTTCATTCTCATTCTCATCCATTTCTCTTTCCGTGCCACTGCTTCTTCTATGTCCAACTAGGAAAAAGAAAAAGAAAAAAGCTTTTAGATCTCTTATCAATTTATATTAAAAGCCCTGTGGGGCATTAGAAAACTGCATCACTTCATTTTACAATAAGAAAAATACAGAGAGAAATTCCAAACACTTTGACCGATCCAATCTAACGGACTTGACATGACAGATGACAGACAGACTTTTTACTGTAGTACAGTCGGGACTGGTTGTGGTTCGCCGTCTTAAGTATTGAATTTCGTGCAGTGCAGTTAAATGCAGCAACCATTTGAGCGAGTATGTGTGGGTGTGTATATGTGTGTGTGTGTGTGTGTTACGTTTTCCTGAAGGCCTCTGTGGCAGAATATAAATGCACTGCTTTTTAGACTGGCCTCTGTTTCACTTCAGTGGAGAAAAATTGGGGTTCAGAGCCAGATAAGGATATTCAATTAGCCTGAGTCGAAGGAAGACAAGTGTGTCAGCAGAGGCAGCAGAGGCAGCAGAGGCAGCAGCTACTGGGCTAACATACTGTATAGTAAGGGCTCCCTGTAAGAGTGGAGCAGCACCGAAAAATGATATCTTCTCAATTCATCTTGTCTCTTTTCCAGTAATCCAACCATGGCAGTGTCAAACATAGACTCTGTTTGACCAGACACCACTGCTGACCTGTTTCTCCCTGTGACAACTTCATACTGGAAATAGAAATGCTGAATAGTAAAGACTAATTACATAGAAATAGGAAAACAATGTATTCAGGGAGTCCTCAACTTACATCAGATGTTACTCAATTTTCGTCGTAAGTAGTTTGAACTGGCGGCTCAGCAAGTCTGCTTAAATTTGTATCCAATCAAAATAGTCAGTTGTCCCGCCCCCGTCCAAAACTAAACCGTTTATTTGCCATTTAGCTATCAATCAAATCTTGCACTGGTGTCAACCTTGGTGAGTCAGTGGTGATGTGTGAAGAGCTGGAGTCATGATGGTGACCAAGCCAACAAGGGGAAAGGTTCCAAACCTACTAACAGCTCGGGAGAACTCGACCAAACACGGCAAAATCTAAGCCGCCGACTGATAATGCACAGAAGAACAAAAATAACTAGACATGTCATAACAGGTTACAATAGTATTTATATTTTGTCTTTTTGTTTTAATTTATTAAGTTTAATAATAGCAAATTCTCAAATCTGATCAATAATTGCTAAATAATAATTTTTAATTAATAAGTAAAAATTATTTAATAATATGATTTTGCCAATTTTTGGTAAATATTTTACAAATGCACATTTTGTTTCATGTTTTAATGATTTGTGTTTCTGAGACATAGGAGAAAATAATGCACATTCTCATAAGATGTTTAATTTAACAATCACTTATTAGAGAAATGAATGAAATGTTATGAAGTAAAAAAAGGGATAAATACATGATAAAAAGAGAGAAAAATACGATAAACATAGCGCCTGCTGAATATAAAAAATAAATAGAGTACTGTTAATAACTGTATATCGCGTGTGTTCTAGCAATTAGCTTGTGCATAGACACAAATGTAGATTTAGACTATATATACACTTATAATATCGTTATATACACATATAAAATACTTAATTAAAGTTATAAGTTTTAATACATAACTACAGTGCAGTGTTTTAGCTGAATAAGCGTCGACATGACGTATATCGTATGTTTTGTTTTTTTAATCAAAGATAAAATTGTGCGTTAACATTCTATTGTCTGAAAAAAGTCAATAATACTTGGCAAACTTGGTTTCATTTAAATCAATGATTTAATTTCCCTTCCCTGCTCATTTTGTGTACTCGCC
>NC_024326.1:747311-893132 GCF_000523025.1 Cynoglossus semilaevis
AGACAAGATTTCATCATAAAATGTGTTCCTACGCTAAACTGCCCTTGTGGAAAATGAAGAAAATAGACATCTTTCGACAGAAGAAAAGCGAATTTAAAAATATTAAACAACGATATAAATTCATGTAACTTTCTCACGTGTATCAACGTTTTAGTAGCTTTGCTAAAAATATATTTTTTACTACAAAGCGAGTGTTTAAACGAAGTGCGTTCTGATTTTCCGTCACCAGAGGGCGAGTACACAAAATGAGCAGGGAAGGGAAATTAAATCATTGATTTAAATGAAACCAAGTTTGCCAAGTATTATTGACTTTTTTCAGACAATCGAATGTTAACGCACAATTTATTAAAAGGAGATTTTAAGTAAAATGGCTGCCACGTTGAAATAGTGTTCCGAAGGGGTTTTCCCGCGACTACATTAGTCATGCGCCCTCCAGTGGCTCAAATATGCAACTACACATAGAGCAGACAACTAATGGCCGGACCTTGTTGTTGGCGGAGCTAAACCGAACAACCGACCGCATCACCAGACAAGATTTCATCATAAAATGTGTTCCTACGCTAAACTGCCCTTGTGGAAAATGAAGAAAATAGACATCTTTCGACAGAAGAAAAGCGAATTTAAAAATATTAAATAACGATATAAATTCATACAACTTTCTCACGTGTATCAACGTTTTAGTAGCTTTGCTAAAAATATATTTTTTACTACAAAGCGAGTGTTTAAACGAAGTGCGTTCTGATTTTCCGTCACCAGATGGCGAGTGCACAAAATGAGCAGGGAAGGGAAATTAAATGATTTAAACGAAACCAAGTTTGCCAAGTATTGACTTTTTTCAGACAATAGAATGTTAACGCACAATTATTTATCAAATAGGGATTTAAAGTAAAATGACTGCCAGGTTTATATGGTGTTCCTGGGGGTTTTCTCATGACTATAACTACAATTATATGGTGTTCCTGGGGGTTTTCTCAAGAGTATAACTATATTTATGAGCCCTCCAGTGGCTCAACCTTTTAGAGGGAACTTGATTATATATTTTGGCTAAATACAGTTAGCTCAAAGATAAGTAAAAGTCTTAACGAAGTTTGAAATTATTTTATTATATGTTATATCCAGATGGTGTACTATTTAGTAAAGAAAAAACAAAAAGAACTTATTGAAACATATTCTACATTTATTTCAAACATAAATGTCAGTGTAAATTTCAGCCTCAGCATCATCTGTTAGGTACAGAATATTTTTTATTTTAAATTACCTTACATCACACTTTACTCCGTGTACCTTCTGGTGTAGTACAAAAATGTTGTTGTTTTGTATCACAGACAGGATTCTAATATATGGTGTGCATCTCGTAATACAACGACAGAGTAAATCACAAAATCTAGGAATGAGTGGAGTGCATTGCAGGCTCCCCCCTTGTTGAACTTTAAAATAAATCACCTGGACAGTATGTTGGCAAGCTAGAAACAGATTCAAGATAGGACAGATATATTCTAGATATGTTAGAAAAACAAATGTCCCTCTAAATAATTATACTGATAATGACAAGTTACTGTAATCAACTCATTGCAGTGGAACATATATCATAGCATTGCTGTAGTATTTATCAGATACATATTTTACACCAGTAAACTGCTGAGAATTCCTCTTCCCACATTACTGTCTCTCCGCTGCTCTTCATAAGCTTCTCCCATTGGCTCACGCTCTCCTTCCACCATAAATCTCAGGCAGGACGTTTCTAGGCAACTCTCCAGTCAATCTTTACTGAGTTTGTTGTGCTATTGATCTGTCCTGTGCTATAGGTTGTCCTGGCTTCTCCCTCTGCTATCGATGTTTGTGTCTTCGGGGGTAGAAAGAAACTGCCTCAGCCTAAATTTACACAGGGCTCATTTTACAATGAATTACAATCAGTGCACAATAAAAATACAAGTTGTCACACAGTGACAGTTATACGTCGATGCAGTTGTTGCTTCTCACGGTGCTAAATGCAGGGGAGGAGTGGGGGGGGGGGGGGGGGGTGTTTCTTCTAGGTTATGGAGCACTTAAAGGTGATAATCTTTGAAGGATATCTGGCTACTCTGCTGCTGTCAGGATGTGAAATAGCCACCAGGGGAACAGCCACCTAATGAAGATGGTTTGCTCCACAGGGGCTGCATACACTCGGCTGTATTTCATGGATTTGTTTTTTCACTACCCGTGTTTCCTCACTAATACCAAAATCCTGTTAAAGTTATTTGGACTATTACTGTATGGCTATAGGTATGAGTGTGAGTGTTGATGGTTGTTTATTGGTCTATTGGTAATTGGACAGGTGATCTGTAATGACTGTTGGTAGTGTGGCTCTACTGTTGGCTCCGGTCTCCTGGTGATCCTAGAAAAGCTTAAGCAGTAAAAGATGAACGACACAAAGGGAACAATTGAGCACATTTTCGGGCACAAATCGCAACAGTTAGTTCCAGATGTGAGTTTTATTCTGAACATTCATTTTTTTTATTTTAATCAGAAGGAAGTTCTTCAGTTTGACAATACTACGCCAATTTTATTTTCAAAAGCCCATGACATGGCACACAGAGTGTAGCCACACGCAGGGCACAGAAAGTTGCCAGCGTGTGGTGATTCACGAACTGCAAAGGTTCCAAACCGTCTTTGGCATTAACGTCAGCGCACTAGGAGCTTCACGGCAGCAGTTTCCATGGCACAGCAGCTGCAAGGAAGCCGTACATCACCGAGAACAATACTGAGCTTTGGATTAATCAGTGTAATGAACGTCACCACTGTACTGAGGCGGTGAGGATGTTTTGTGACAAATCACACAGAACACTTTTAGATCCAAAACTGGTACAACTGTTGGCATGGGGGAGTTCTGGTACGTCTGCAGATCAATAAAAAGACAAGGCTGTCCTCCAACATGACATCAGCTGTGAAGTCATGTGAATAGGTTCTAGAAACGCACAGTAGTGTGAACCATTAAAAACAGAATCATCATTAAACCAAATCCAAGACATTTCTTAAAAGTTTCCTACGAGGAACCACTTTTCATGATGACAATTTATTACAACCCCATATAAATCACAACAAGAGAAACTTTGTGCTCAGTATACTTTTTACCACTGTTTTAGTTTTCATTTCAGCACGTATGCTATACTCAAAGGGGTAAACAGGCAGACATTTCTACAGAATATGCACAGGTTTAATGAATAAATCATAACACACAGTATACACATAAATCCTGGAACGAGGATTGAAAAAAAAAAATCTACATATTTATCTGGCAACCCAAATAAAATGTCCTAAACCTCTCTCTGGGTCCTGACCCAATCCTTGGGAATAACGGTTTAACCAAAACTAATTAGTACATGTTTGAAATGATCCATTGGTCCCATTAACATGTACAGTGTCAGTCCCCAGAAGAGATTCATCACTTCAGCAGCAACTTAAAAAAAAATTGGAGATATCCAGCTGATGTTACACCGTGTCCCAACACTGCTTTAAAATGGAACAGACTGTACTTAATATTCTTAAAGAGTAAAAGTACAAATACAATATTTAAATGATGTGAGTTATTCAATTAAACCTTCTATGGATTAAAGTAATAAATCCTACAAATCTAGAGCAAGTACAAAACTATATACTCTTGCAATTAATATTTACAGTGCTATTAACTTTTCATAAAATGTTATCAAAAGTATTTTGTAATATTAAAAATATAATAGGTTGACAGTCCCTACAGCGAACATAAACAACAAAGTAAAAACTTTTTTATCACTATGTTCACATACAAAACACAAGAAGTAGACCGAGACCCACCCTTTTAGCCTCCTCCTAGGACTTATGATTTATGCCTATCTTTTTTGATCACAGTGTATCAGTCAGTTATATTCACACAGAACAGCAGTCAAAGTTTACATCGTTTCCAAAACCAGACTCTCATTTGGCTCTGATTTTCAAATCAGGTCTCTGAAAAACCTCCTCCTTTAATTTGATGGAAATTAACCCTGCTTGTAATGAGCTGTGGGTGTCCCACAGGGAAAGTACCTCCCCAAATACCCCCCCTCCTCCCCCAGCTGAGTTCTCCCAGCAGGACCTGGATTATAGGACACACATGAGCGGGAGCATACATGGAGTAACCTTGTTTGCTCCTTATTCTAACAGCATTGTGTCTCGGCCAAACACGGCGTGTTCTTAGGCCTAACAGGAACGTGTTCCCACAGGAAGTACCTGCGTCCTCCTGGCTCCGCTGAGGTTCTGCCTTCTATCTGCTCAGTGCTCTAATTGAAAACTAAAAGAAGACAAGAAGGGCTCCTTAATCAAACTGCTGATATTTTTGGACTGCTGCTCTGTGAACCTTTACACAACAGGCAGACAGCTTTGATGTAACGATGTTTGTGACCCACACAGGAGGTCAAGCTAGTTGTTTGTTTGTCCGTGAGCAACAAACGGCACAAAATGACAGTTTTATTAGGGAAAACATCGATTCAAATCATTCTTTGCTGTCACAATCTTTCTGTTGTCTATTTCTTGTAGAGGTCCTTGGTTTCCTGAGACTTGAGTTTTAAAGCGGTGCTGGTTTTGTTGGTATAGTGAAGCAGAGTCCAGTTATTCAAAAACAGACTCTGCTCTGTGTCACTTTAACCCAGGTCCACAATGTATGAAGCCACATTAAACTGAATGTTTAGTACATAGTGACCCACTTCCATACATTATATTGGGCAACTCAATCGCTAACCTTTAGCCTAACAACAAGGGTTTGCTTTCTTTTTCTGAGGTCTAATAACTGACGTTTCTTCACCTTTATTAGTTAAATCCATTCATAAAACCACATTACATTGACAGCACGAGTTCACACAGTGTAATGCATGTTGAGGCCCCCACAATGCATCTGTTTTAGAAGAATCTCGTCACTGTCTGTTGTTGATAGCCAGCCTTTTAAAACACCGTTTTCATACTGTTAGCTACCGTTATGATTCTGGAACTCAAAAATTGCTAAAGGAGGATTTCCCTCGCTCCATATGGAGCTCTTGTTTTTATCAGTGCTGGGTTCTGACCCTCTCCCAGCTCAGGGACAGACAGAGAAGCCCTTGTGCCCACTGGCCTGTCAGAGAAATGTGACAGTGTCTCTTGTGCAGGGACAAACTGGAGAACGTAGCCTGCAGCTCTCCATCACCACAGGGGCTGACAGAGACACCCACAGTGAACTGTTCCTCTCTTTCATTCGTCTGTTACGCAACTCCCATCCTCCGTGCCCCCTACTCCCTATTCTTTAGCTCCAAGATTTGATTTTTTTTTCCAGATCCCCCTCTCCTGTCTGTTTGTCGTCATCAGTCCACCGTTAACAAATACTGCACATAAACTCGGTTCTTCCAGAAAACAACTCCAAGTCGTGCTTGTTTCCTGCTGCACTCTGTCTTAGTCAATATCCCATTTAATCCAACACATGATCAGGGCTCATTTGGTTGTGCTGGCACACATATGGACACATTCTTCCATCCAAACACACACACAAACTTCTACACGGCTGCAGAGAAGCTCCAAACACGACTAGAGAATGAGGGATTTCTAATAGGTTGGAGACGACCAGTGAGAAAAACAGAGAGACGGGGGTGGGGGAGAGAGAGAGAGAGAGAGAGAGAGAGAGATCCCTTCATTTAAACTGTTCTGCACTGAGGCTTTTCAATTTTATTATGTGGCTCTATTTCATAGAAACTGGATGTGGCGTGCTATTCATTCTGAAATAGAGCCGTTGGGCGACTGAACAGCTGGCCTCACTGTGGGTCTCCTCTGTGAGGGCACCGGGGGACAACACGGCCAGTGTTGCCCTGCCATGCCCTTCCGCCGTGCTGTTTAAGTCAGGTTGCAGGGGAAATGAAAAAATGGACGCTTGAGTGGCTGGCTAAATGGGCGAGTGCACGGTAAGTGATTGAACGCTTTGAAGCTTTGGGATATGAGGAGTCCTGCTGCAAAGTCGGAGGGAAAAGTTAGAAAGAAGAGGGGAGAAGCAGAAATACAGTTGCATGACATTGCCAGTAGTTTTTTGTTTTGTTTTGTTTTGTTCTTTGTTGTCTTGCCAATGCCTTTTCTCACTTCTGTAGAATCAACAATATATTCAATATAAGAGCCAGATAAATCATTTAAAATATTTATTTATTTATAGAGTCAAGTGCAAAAACAGTCAACTTTTTATGTTGTTATATTCCAGAAGCTGTTTCTTTAGTCTGTATAGAGAAAGGTGTGAATTTAACAAATCCATTCCAGTATTAATACCGAGGTCAAAGTCATAAGGCCCTGTATCCTGTATCCTGCCAACAGGCCCAGGCAACACAGGGTCCTCATCAAACTGTGGTAAAGGAGTGATCAGGGCCGGGGCTGGGGGACACATCTATGATTATCTCGTCCCCGGCCCAGGCAACACTGTCAGCTGAACTGTCTGTATCCAATACACTATAGTGTGTGTGCCGTCACACACAAACCCATGGAAACACAAGAATGACCTCCAAGGAAGGACCCAGCAGACGGCTGGATTGTTGTCTTCGTTCAGGCCAAAATCATTACGTTTTACCTCATTTATGACTGAAGTTCACTTGTTGCAAAATCACCTGACATGTCTCTGTTCCTCACCAGTGGGGCCCGCCCCACACTTTGAGAAGCACTGCTTTAGCACAGCACTTTCCTCCTGTATGTAAAAAAAAGGGAAATGTGAGAGGTATTAGTATTTCTCATAAAATGACTATAAAGCCCTAGTTAGCACAGACCTACTAGTGCAGATGTTTCCTCAGTCCTGACCTGACTGAGTGATGGGTAATGACCAGACACAGGTAACTAAAGATGTGGATGTAACAGCAGTACTCTGTGTGTCCTCCATCAGTCATCGTCATTCACACTGTCCAACTCTTCTCCGTTTACATATCAGCCTCCTACTTTACCCCAGGGATGTCAAAACATGGCTACAGAAGTCTGATTTATCCTCGTCTAATTGGTCATTGGAAACCAACTTAGGGCTGAAAACAGGGTCTACTTTTTCAAGGATCCTGCGCAGAAAATCATTCATCAGTCTGTGCAGGAAAAATATGATGGTTGGACACTGACTGAACGAGTACAAAAACAAAACAAAACATGTTTTAAATGTAGTCAATATAAGTCATGTTGAATGGCTTAAGGTTGTTAGAAAAGTACAATCTGAAACGCTGCATTACTGACAACAATACGACCAACTTTTTTTTTCCCGATTCCGGGCAGCCTTCGTCTGATTCCCTCGTCTCGTCTTTCTTCTCAGCCCATGACCTGTATTTGCACATCAAGCCTGTCAAAGTCACCGAGTTTGACGGAGTTTAAAAATAATACGGAATTATTTATTTCCTACACAAAAGCAGGATGTTCGCCTTTGAAAATGAATGACATGACGCTGTGACACTCGCAGGAATAAAGATAAAGTTCCGTTGCTGCAGATTCAACACATTTTAAAATAAATCAACCTGAAAAACGGGAACTTCTTAAAAAAGCTTCTCAAACGGCGTGAGCAGCAAACTTTACAGGTTGGGAATATCAGTGACAGGTCTACACACACACACACACACACACACACACACACAACATGGTTGTCAGTGAGTTAATCATGATCAAACCTGATTCATTGAGGTAAATCATAGGTTTCAAGTCTATTTTTAATCGTGACTAATCCAAATGATGAGATTATTTATATATTGATATAGAAAATGTCAAGAAGTGTCAGGAATCGGGACAAACCTCTACTACGCTCTCACGTTTGTTTTTGTTGGAACTTAGAAATCTGCACGTTTTCCTATTTGCTTAGTTTGCATAACTTCTGTTCTCGGTAAGCCGCTAATTTCAATGCCGGTATCCTTTTGGTTAAGTATTTCTTGTCCAGTTAAATTGAAAATTCACAGACAGCGGTCTTCAAAAGTGTAGAGGTCTCCTAATGGCAGAGATTAAAAAGCAATTTAAAAGAGAAAAGGGGATTAGAAACACGATGGGCCGCACTAATCCTTAACCTTTAGTCGTGTTCTCATGGAGACACAATATGTTTTAGATGATAGCATCACGGGACCAGGAGTTGGTAAATCTTCCATTAGGGCCAACTCCTCTTTATTCCCACCTGCACATTTACAGACATTAGCCATGCTCTGTGGAGGCTAATAAGGGAGCAGCATGTGTTATCATGCACCTTGACATGTTTCTAGGATGTGATGTTCTCATAGCCCATTAGTATAATCTGCTCCAGTCTGAAGGGGAAGGAGATGGACAGGCAAATCCATGCTAGAGGCCACGACTCTGCAGGATCTGTATGGAAGACATTTCTGTTTCTTTACAGGAACAATGTTTTGTTAGTTACTGCCAACTAGAGGCAGGGAGGAGGGGTAGGAATTGATAAGAAATGACCAATTGTGGAATAGATATTTTCTCTGCTTAAGTGTTTTTCACCCTGGGGGATCGTGATCAATACAAAAAGCCATTTATTTCAAAATAAATAAATGGGTTTATGAGGTATGTTTGTTTTCAGTTATTTATGACTGAAAACAAACATACCTCAGGAGCAGATGTCACCAGCCAAAATGGGCCAAAATGGGCCTCCGGGCCGTTGGTTTGACAACCCTAGTAACAAGAAAAGAAATTAATAAGTTATTGATAAATTGTCCTTTAGGCAATAAAAAGTCATTGTCAGTCAAAAGTCATGTTCTCTAACAGGCCAACAGCTACAAATGACTTCATATTTACATCCTTTACATCAGAAATAACTGTTTCCACTTGTTTTCACTTAAATATGGTGTGATTCTCACATTAGGTCCCTGTGACACGCCTGTGTTTTTTTCTTCCCTCCTCCACTGTCTTATGAAAAGCCTCTCACTCATCTCTGCAGGGGAAAAGTGGTTCTCTGACAGGAAAACAGGGTCACACTGATCATTAATCATTCATATCTAAATTTGTGCAGTGCACAGATTCAATTTTCTGCACTTTGTAGAGCCCTTTATTCGATAGATGGTTTTATTTATACTGTGGACCAATCCATTATTCAGTTGTTTTTAAACCATCCACTTCTAAAGATTTTCTTTAAAGTGAAAGCCTACACTCATGAACCGTACAGTCCAACACAACGTGAGAACACGAGAACATTTGTCGTGAGGTTCTACGGTATATAAAAGGTGGACGTTTTGTTCAGAGCCACCTAACTGCACTGAATTTAAGTTTGTTATTTCTAAAACAAACTTTCAGCATGATTAAAAAAAAAGATTATATAAACTGTCAGCTTTAGTAAATCCCTTGTAGCGTGTAACAGTGAAACGGACTCTCTGCTGTGGTTCTGAAGGACCTTGGAAAAGGACTCGTGGAGAGGAACTGTTGATATTTTGTGGTTGACACTGTGTGTCGACCACATGTCCTGCTGAGCACTAAATCTGTCTGCTTTTATAACCAAAGTTGTTTTGCCTTCCATCTCTGTGCCCTCTTCAGAGCCACAGCCATGGAAGAAACAAACTCCCACATTGAGGCTCTATTTAAAGTCCATTTGTGTGTTTGGCTCTTCACTGTACTCGGAGCTTCCACAACATTTTTGTTTTGATAGTATTTGTGTTAATCACTCATCTCTGCCCCATCTCTCTGTTTGTAGGCCACAACTGAGCAGAAGAAGCTGAGCCATGCTGGATCCAAGCCCTCCCTCTCCGAGAGCAGCGGGCGACTCCCTCAGATAGCCATGAACACCTGCAAGTACAATGGCGGCGTGGTGAGACCACTAGTTGGCAGCCTGGCATCCTCGTCTCGCCGCAACCTTGCAGACCTCGACTCGGAGACTCAGCCCTTGCAGACCCTGCACAGCTCCGGCCTGGAGGTGGTGGTGTCCAAGGGCAACGGCGGCGAAGACCCCAGCAAGACGTCCAACGAGAATCTAGTCAGGGAAGGCAGTGGGCGTGGCAGAGGCAGAGCGCCGCAGAAGAAGAATAGGGACATTGGCTACAAGCTCGGCCACCGGAGAGCGCTGTTTGAGAAGCGGAAGAGGCTTAGCGACTACGCACTTATCTTTGGGATGTTTGGAATTGTTGTCATGGTGACAGAAACGGAACTGTCCTGGGGAGTTTACAGTAAGGTAGGCTGTGCATGAGGGGAAAATATTTTTTCCTATATAAATCATATGCCATATGATATTATTATTATTATTATTATTATTATTAAGCTGCCCTCTGTTCACTTTGGAGACAGGTAAAAAGCAGAGGTCACATTCCGTTGTGTCACAACGACCAGTAGTCCACTTTCACTTTCATTGATGGTCGTAGATCACTATCAGTACAAGCATTTAAGATATTAAGGTTCAATTATTTTGTAATTAACAAGATAATATTTCCTTTCCATTTGATCCAGCGCATGTGTATGTGTGTCTGCACGCTATTAAGTCAGTGCAGTAATCTGGAGGATGATTGATGGGGTTTTAAGAAAGTCAATAGGTTTGTCTCTGACTGTTAGTGACTGAGCCTAAGTCCATTCATCAAGCCGACCTCAGACGAAATGGAAATGACCTTCCATCTCTGAGTGGCACACAGATGGCAGGTCATATCACACAAGTACCGTGAGCTGTGAACGGTCACATCACACGCCAGACACTCGAGGCTCTGCCTAGATTTTTTTTTATGTCCTGAAGGAGGAAACGCGTTGATAGGCAGCAGGCACAGAGAAGGAAAAAAGAATCCTTGAACCTCCGGCAGCTGGATTAATTGGTTTACTTAATGTTATTCCACCGGGGACTTCTCAAAACAATGTCAGACATTAGAATGTCTTGCAAACATGTTGCCGACCCAAAAGGGCAAAGCAATCTAGTTGATAGCTAAAAATACGCCCCGGAATATGGACCAGTGAAGGACGGAGAAATACGAAGCAGCTCTCACCGTCAACGCGCTGACAATTATGAGTGATATTTCCACTTGTTGTTTTTGTCATTTGTTGTTGGTGCCGTTATTATAATAACAACCCTATGATCGTTAGCTGGCTGCAGAGCGGCACTTTTACATCATGGTTGTTAAGTTGATTTATCAAATGGCATTTTACCAGCAAAAAGGGGGAGAGTCGAGTACTACAGGTTCTCATTTCCTAGATCTATGGCCTCCATGTACACACACGCACACACACATTAACATCCAGCTGGCCTATTTATCACGAGCGCTCAGCACTCACTGTGGTGGCCTCCCTGCTAATGCTAGCCTTGCCTTTTCTGCACCTACCATTAAATGGAAAGTCCCCCCTGTTAGCGCCGGGCTTTGATTAATTGGTAGTTTGGATGGAGGCAAACAGCGGGCGCAGATAATATCAGGCTGCACCTACACCTGCAGCTGCATTGTTTAGCAACATCCTGACTGCACAGTCAGTGTGTAATAGCACATCATGTGCTCTTGTACGGGTACAGTAGGCCGACGGGGGCCACGAGTACAGTAGTGTGTACTCAGACGTCCTAACTGTGTGTGCTTTCTGTTTACATGTATTTTTGTGTGCACTGAATTTTGACATGAAAACACTTCCATGTAGAGCAGTGATTTTTCTGAGACATAATGCTAGTAATTATTAAATTATTAATGAACTGACTTTTAAAAAAAAAATTGCGCAAAAACACATTGTACAATACTAGTGTTTTTCAACCTTGGGGTCGCGACCTCACGTGGGGTCGCTTTGGAATCCAAGTGATGTTGCCAGAAATGTCTAGTAATTTATCAAACATTATTATATAAATTTTAAAAAATACAATTAAAAACACTACACATAATCCTAAACCACTGTATTATTTGACTTTCTTGATTAACAACTAACTCTAGAAAATAAATGCGATTAAGAACCACAGTACTGCCTTCAGTTCAGGCCATTGAAGTACAGTATGCTGGAAATCCCTTAGAAATACAGCAATATAGAAACGTATTAAAATGAACTGTTTATTGAGACCACAGTACTGCCTTCAGTTCAGGCCATCAAAGTACAGTATGCTGGAAATCCCTTACAAATACAGCAATATAGAAACTTATTAAAATGAACTGTTTATTGAGCCGTTAACTAAAATTCTTTTCTTTTTTCCCACTGTAGGAATCACCATACTCATTTGCACTGAAATGCCTTATCAGCCTTTCCACTGTTATATTGCTTGCTCTTATAATAATGTACCATGCCCGGGAAATCCAGGTGAGTCAACTCATATAAATATATATATTTATATATATATATTTATAACTTTGGTTTTTTTAATTAAAAAAATGTGATGATACAAATTCCTTTCTTTAGTCATCGTTCCCTACCTACTTTCTCTTTTCCTTATGCCCGTGTGTTGAGCAGTTCACAGTGTGATATGACTGGGTAGGGCAGGTGCTAAACTTGGAAACTCTTCAACATTTTGCCACATGCAGCGCGACAAAACAGGGAACAACCCACACTAGACTGAGTGACCTTGACCAATTTACATGTAATCTGAATGTCTTTGACATGACTGATGGGCATAAGAAACCCTTCTTTCCTTCCTTCATCATTTCTTCTTTCTCTGTGCTCTCTGTTTCCCTTTTTGCTGCACACCAGCCTTTTCAACATTTTGCCATAATATAATGTCACAACACAATGTGGATGACTCATTCACCACATTGAGTGACCTTGACCGATTTACTTGCCCCGTGCTCAATGAATGAGACATGTGTTTGTTGACATTTGTGCTGTGTATGTGTCCTGTTTATCATCATTCATCAGTGTAAATATCTATGCTCAGCCCTGAGCTTGTGTGAAAATCCTAAACCATGACTTATACACACCCTTGATACACTACCCCTGTTTTTCTGTGCAGCTGTTTATGGTTGACAACGGTGCGGACGACTGGAGGATAGCCATGACGTATGAGCGGATCTTCTTCATTGTGTTAGAGCTGTTGGTGTGTGCCATCCATCCTATACCAGGCCAGTACGTCTTTACCTGGACGGCACGGCTGGCTTTTACCTACACGCCGTCGGTGGCTAATGCCGACGTGGACATCATTCTCTCCATCCCCATGTTCCTAAGACTCTACCTCATCGGCAGGGTCATGTTGCTACACAGCAAGCTGTTTACAGACGCTTCGTCTCGCAGCATCGGCGCTCTAAACAAGATCAACTTCAACACACGCTTTGTCATGAAGACCCTCATGACCATCTGTCCAGGAACTGTTCTGCTGGTGTTCAGTATATCCTCCTGGATCATTGCTGCATGGACTGTACGAGTCTGCGAAAGGTAAACGGGGGGTTCTCAATAATGGAGCAAGTCACGCCCGGTGGATTAGTAAACACCTTTATCGCTACTTCCTGTTCTTTCCTCACACACCTCTCAGTTTGATTTTTTTTTATGGTACTGGTCCACTGGAACGTGTGCGATCATTAGGATAAATCACAAGCACAGACAGGTCCACACAGATACTGTGTGTGTTTAAACACACCCTGATCTACATTTCATCAGCTCAGCAACCGTTTTGCTACTTCCCATTCATCGGTTTTACTGCTATTTTCGATGGCTCGTCCATAATTCATGAGCATTTAATTGTTTGTTTGCTTAGTGGTTTGTTTTGGTAATGCAACACAGCCTCCAGGGTTCCCCAACCTCTTTTTTCCCCCAGTCTGTTCATTGGGCTTTGTCTCAAGGGGGCGCAAGTGATTCGCGCTAAAAATGAAAGAGTCTGCCTTTTTTTTTTCCTTCTGATTTTTCATTTGCATAGGGAAATAAGACATTAATGCCAGCTTTGATGTTTTAAAGTCATCTTTGCATAACTGGAGTGGAGGAAGGGAATTATAAAGGGTGTCTTGAGAGAGAAGGATTTACTGGAACAGTTCTTGTCAGACCTACAGTACCAAGAGTACCACACTGCTAACATTCGGCTTTGGCCCAGTGTTTGCTCTCAGTTTTTTAGTAAAGATCCGATCACTGATGCAGAGGGTGTGTTCACACTTGCAGTTGGTGTGATTAAGTCCAGACAAAAGAGCACTGTACCAAAGAAATAATTTACTCTTACACGTTTTTGACACTATAGGTCTTTCTAGATTAGCCAAAATGAATGAAGCAGATTTAGATTTTTTTTTTTAATACAATTTTGAATTAATTGAGCCAATGAGAGAAAAGATGGGATAAGAACTAGAAGAACGTAAGAGGGAAGCATTATAATGAGAAGGAAATAAGTCATTTTATGTATATATTCACAGTCAAGGAAAGAAAATGAACAACCTCAGACGACAGCACCATGGTAGCTCCCCTAGCAGTATAGGCTTGGAGCACTGAGTCATTTTCCCAGTTGTGGTTAGTGTGTAGCAGAGCAGGAGTTCTTGCAGTAGTTTAGGCGTTAAACAGCTTGGAGAAGCTCAGGTTCACCTGGAACAGTCCTGAGGCCAGCCACCCCTGGAGGTTTACAGTTTGGGTTGTTTGGTGTCAGTTACAGATGCCAAAGAGAGCATCACCAAACACGACAAGTGTGAACACACCCTGTGTGTGATCCTGCAGCTGGTTTACCTAGAAACTCTTCTCCCTTTCTTTCCTGTTCCTCTCTTCTAACTCTCCCCCACTCACCCAAATTAACTCACTAACAGAATCCTCCCCAGCACATGTAACCCTTGACCCTGTCAGACCCTCAGCATCACCTAAATGTTTGACAGGTGCTGGTCAACCTCCACTGTAACTCGCAGTCTTGATATTTGCTATCGCTCACTCTGACACTTGGCTAATTTCAATACCACCAGTATTGTCTTTGCGGAGACCAGTTGTTCACGATCGTCGCGTCGCTATTTCTCCATTATTACCAGCATTAGAACCAAACATAAAACAGACTTTATTGCTATCACTTTATCTTAAGTGCCTCGTTACATAGAACAGGAATTTCTTATATTTCATTCATCCAAAAAAAAAAATGATGGCCATAATGAACTTTTGGCACTTTGCAATATTTCAACAATATGTTGGTGTCAATGAGTAAAAATAACAGAACCTTGGAATGACTGGTGATAGGCAGAGTGGAACACGTGTGTGTGTGTGTGTGTGTGTGTGTGTGTGTTTGGGTTAGTGCTAGTAGTGTTGGTATAGGTAAGTGTAAGTACATGTGGGAGCGTATGCGCGTGCATGTGTGTGTTTGTATAATGTTTTGTTGTACTTTCTATTTCCCCACTATGCTGCTCCGTAGGGATACCATGTGAGTCCTCGTCTCTAGCCGTGGAAAAACCAACGTACCATTTTTGCACTGAGCTGGCGCCACTGCTGTCCTGAAGGGTTGGGGTTGGGATATGGGGGGGGGGGGGGGATAGGAGGCAAAAGCGGCAGCTCCTCCAAAAGAATTACCCAACGATCCATTCTAAAATCACTATGACAGAAGAGGACGAGGTTGGCCCTCTAGTTGGCATGAAAGTGGCAACGTCCTAATGCTGAGAAAACCAGCATCGCAGCGGCTTTGTACTGTTCTCCTTAAATACAACAATAAAGGCTGACAGCAGGGTTGTATACTTAGACAACAATTTGCTATTAATCATATAGTCAACAGTTTGCTATGTAGGTTTTTTCTATATTAAAATCTTATTTATGATAAAAATCTGAATATTATAAATGACACAAACGTATGTTTGGCAGCACTTCGATGTTGGTATTTATGAATTTTCTTCTTAAATGTGTTGACCACATATTTCACTGTATAACTATCAACTTAATATAACTATTATACTGTAATATGACCATTTTTAAATATAAATAGAAGATATTATAAAATAATAATAATAACATAAATAATATAACCGTGGTAAATAACACAATCGTAGGGACCTCTACTGTAGTTTAGTCTGAATCTGTGCAGGGAGACTGGGAACTGACTTTACCTATTTCCCAAATGAATCATGCTTCCAGAAAGGAGGTAAATCTCCTAAGGGGACACAGTACCAACAGTGGGTCGATTGACAACTTGGGTATCACTCAGGCCTTCATGGATTCAGAAAGATCTAGAAACCAGAATCCACGTCAAGCAAATGAGAATAGAGTTAGGGAAGTTCGGACAAGAAAAATACAGACTCTACGTGATGGCCTAACCCTTTGGTGTTATAGATACAAGACATTCAAGGTCACAAATAGTTAAAATATGAGCAGGTTACAAATAAACAAAAAAGAGTGAGGCCATTCTTCGCACCCTTTTGATGGATCAACCTCAAATCTGTTATAATCCCTTGTTAAAGCTGATCCTGCTGTTTGATCACAGTACTGTGTTGTACTACGAACGTATAATAGTGCTGTTAATATATATTCTATTCACAGCAGTACGTCTCATGCTAAACTTTACAATCCTGCTGTTGGTTCATAGCAATTTTGGTTCAGTGGAGAACAGCACTTTGAATCAAGCGTCTCTTCGCAAACTGTTGCCTGTGTTTGGCAAGCAGGGACTGAAGGAGGAAGAGGAGGAAATCTGTGCTAAAATGGAGCTGCTCCTTCAAGTCACCTTCATGCGTCTGCCAGAGGGCAATTTGTCTCTTCTTATCCTTTCTCTCCCTCCCTTTATGCAATTGTTATAGATTTATATTTCACAAAATATGGCCTTTTCACAGCAACTATCAAAGATTGGCAAAGAACCAAGAGCCTTTCCCTTCTTCGTGTTTACACATTACCATCCCATTATGTGTCTTTCTTCATAAAATTAATAGGACAGTGTTTTCCCACAGACACTTGTTGATTCTACTATAAAGAATCGTCCCTGGCTTTAATTTTTTTTTTAAGATTAGTAAATAAACTTAGTCTTGGTAGTGAGTGTGTAGAAGAACATGATTTTCCTGTCGTTTAATAACAAGTTCAAAACAAGGACAACGGTCATACTGTAACTGTTTCTTAAATGGAGACACCAGTGAGGATGGAGTTTGTTTCCAGCTGAAAGCAGTGTCTCCAGTTTCCTTTTTTTTAACTTTCATAACTGAATTTCCTCAAACTCCTTTGTCCCATTCTCTGGTAAACATGGAAACAGCATGCAGGTTTCTATGTTTACCTCTCAATCTCGCCTTTTTAAATTAAATCAAAAAGGAGGGGAGGAAAGAGGCGCTTGTTTACCAAAGTGCTGTGTGTCATTTTCGTATCTTCTCTGAAATGCTCCGTTACACTATCACATTGACCACGCTCCCAAGCCAATCAGAGAGCAGCACGATGTGAGATTGGACGAGCATGGAGTCTACCTGGACAATGCCTAGATAGGGGGAATGAAAGAACCACAATCAGGAAAACAGAGAGAGAGAGAGAGAGAGAGTGAGAGAGAGATGGCAGAGTGGAGGGAGGATGGAGTGGAGAGGAATGCTAATGTTACAGTGGATGGATTTGACATTGATCAGTGTCCCCGTTCCTTTCTCTTCTGACGCAGTCTGTCTTCCTCATAGCTCGACCAAAAACCAAACTATTTTACTAAGCTCTTCTGACCTCTCCTTTTTTACCACAGAAGCCCCTTCCTCCTCCTTACTTCCTTCTCTCCCTTACTCCTCACTGACGGTCTTACTGTACCAGTCTAACCTGGCATGCCAGTTAGTTTTCCCTCATCTCTCCCCACTACAAACACCCTGTCCCTTATCCATTAGAATCAGGCCCACGTGGCCAAAAACTTCCTTCATATTTGCATGCATTGCCTGCCTCCCTCTTAACTCTCTTTTTCCTCTCTAACTATTATCTAATCTCTTCTTCTGTTGTGACCTTAAACTTGCGCTGACCGGTTGAACTGCGATAACTCGCCACATATAAGGGATTCTCAATAAGACAGAAAGTGTTTAATGTTCATTTAGTCTTCTAATACAATACAGTATTATAGGTATAAGTACAAAAAGTATAGTATGCTCCTATCCTTTCTTTTTATTACGCAAGTGGTTTGTGACCTGTGAACCAGGTCAGTGGTAATGTACTGTTTCTACACTTTGATAGTTGATTGGTCAAATACTCGCTGGTGTAATTCTGATGTTTAGGGGATGATGCGATGAGGTTGATGGTTGGATGTTTAGATGGCTGTGAGTGGCACAATGTGGGACATGTTATCAGGTGACAAAGAAGTAACACCATTTAAAGACTTTACGCTTTCGAACGCTCTTTTTTATAAGCAGCCCTGGTTTATTGCATGAGCGATGTCGCTTTAGATTAAATGTGCCACCGGGACCCATAATAAAACAGTCTGGCACAGACTCTTTCTGCACTGGCCTCCCCTGGATTTAATTAGTCGTAGAGAATTCCCCACATACAAGAAAGCTTCACTTTTTCTCCATTTCCATCTTGAACTTTGTGGGTGAGTGGAACATTTTGGTTTTAAGAAAATCTTTGACTGATACGTGCACGTTACAGCTCTAAGATGACAGCCCACCCTACTTTCCTCATAGACATATTATGTATACAAGTTACATTACTTAAACTGTCTTTCTGGTCTTTGAAAATTGAAACGTATCTGTATTTTGCCAGACAACAAGAAAATGTCCAAATTCTGGGCATTCCCACTCAATGAGTCAGTGTAGGTGAGGCCAGGTCAGCTATTTCAGATTTCCCTGCCTGTTTACAGTTACAACACTGTGAACAGACTTATGGCACATTGTAGTAGATTGTAGTTGTAAAAATCTGCAAACATGAAAAAGGTCAGATGTATTTAGAGATGGAATTTTAAAATATCCATTGGTTATGTTATAGCCTCAATCATTAACTTGAAAAAATTCTGCACATATGATTAATGAGAATACTGCTTATAAATTCAAATCATACACTTAAACTTTTCACTACAGTCTGCCAAGAACACGTTTCCAGCTCGGTTTCCTTTCAAGCTTCTTTCAGTGTTAAGAATGGCAGAGTGTGAGCCATTCAACGTATTCAGTGGAAAATCTCAAATTGAATACGTGCTCCCTGATAACCTTGTACTGACATAACCACACTCCAGCCTTGTAACATTAGGGTTAAATCTCGTCAATGACACTTCCTGTGTGTCGGTCTCATATCAAGACAGACACTTGGCACTAGATGAAGGGCCGCACTGACCTGGTCATCCATAAAACTAAAGGAAAAATGTCACAAAACATTGTCAGCAATGTGCATTAGCTGACATCTTTTATTTTATCAAGTGTAATTGAGTGACTTTGCAGGAAACCTCACCGGTTACACAACTGTGGTAATTAGTCTGAATGAGATTCACAAACACACACTCAATCATTTCTTGCAGCCGAAGCCTAAAGCCTCCCTCTGCTGCCTAAACAGCAAGTCAGCAAATGAAGGCGTGCCTCCGCCTCTAGATTCACATCTTAGTCGCTTGACTGCAATGCATTAAGCTTTGCTCATTATTAAAGTGCAATCTCGTTGCCATTGGTAAGACAAAACCATTTAGTTCCTGGCAAAAAATATGCAGTGTGTGCAACAGTAAGTGATATCATGCTACAGAGGTTCAGCCAGTTCCACTTAGTCACACAGCAGGCCCCTCATTTGGTTAATACTGTGCATTAAATGTGGGAACACTCACAACACAATCTCTCAGTCCCCTACAGTACGTTTGACTTTGTTGTTAACGTGACGTAGACCAAAACTGCCAGTCAACTTTGTTCATGGATACTTTGAAATATTCATTTCTTGTTGTACCTCCAGGTCAACAAAAAAGGAGGCTTTTTTGGTGCACCTTTAACCAAAATGTCAAAATGTGGTTGCCTTGTGGTTAAAGCTACTGTATATGCAATGTCAGCACTAATCATATTTTCTGTCAGGTTGAGGTAAAGTCCTAAGAGTTGCAGGTACACAGATAAAAAGCAGTAGCTCTTTGAGGACAATATGATGACATCCCTTTATCTAACAAGGAAAATGATAACTCAAATGTTATTCAAATGTTGTTTAATATCACATGACCCACAACCTACCCATCGTTTTACATATCGGCAATCTATTTCCTAAATGTTCTGCTTCTGCTTCTGCTTCTGCCTGTCTGTCTGTCTGCTCACTTTACATCTGGTCTGCCATGTAAAAACACTCAGTATCTAATTGTACACTGAGGGGCGCTGACAACTGCCACAGTATAGATTTGTGTTATTTGACTGGACACATGTAGAAGTATTTCTATCACTACTATCGGTTGGTGTTGGACGTCGCTTCCAAACAGTTAGCTTGGTTAATTAGCGTAGGTGTTTTTTTTTCTTTCTCTGTGCTCATGAGCTTATGTGCTATGGCAGCTTATACTAAACCCAGTTGGCAGTAAGCTAGAAGGGGCTGCTAGTGACACTCACAACCAGTGAATATTTCCAAATCTAACAGTTTATTTTGTGTATGCTGTACATTTGAATGTTTCCAGTTGGCACTCGAGTAAGGCTTCAACTAATGACACTTTTTTTAATATATAGAGTGACCAAAAAACAGTAGCTCACTAGAGCGGAGCTGCTTCAACGCTCAGTGGACAGATTTACCATTTAGATGTATAGTGTTCAGTTACATATGTAACGCATCACCTCAGAGTGTGTTGTTTTTAAAATATTAAGGAGATAAAACTGCTCTGTTGAAAATACTACCAACCTGTTGTCCTGGAACAGGTTGGAAGTGGTGCCAGCTCTTCTTCATGACAATGGAAAGCTGAACACAGTATATTGAGAGCCATATAATGTTGCCACTCAGCCTCTGTCTCTGTGCCCATCGTGCCAACTTCTATTTATTTTTAGAGTTGAGTTTTCTTACATTAATATGAACAATGTTAACAGATTACCTCACTTTCCTCTCTAGGAGGTAATAAAAAAGTGGTTGTTATATACTGGAACTATTAAACAATGACAACCCCGCTCCACCCAGTTCCCAACATCTACAATACTTAGTGGACTGTACTGAAAAAAGTGAAGCACATTTCTGACTGCCTTGAAGACATGACTCACTCTTTGGATTTCCTGATGACACGATGAATGAAATTAACATAGTAGTCACTTGTAATTACAATATTTAGCAAGCTGATCAAGTTTAGCCCCCTGGCAGTTATCAAAGGGCAGCTGCTCAAGTGTGGGGATGCAGGTAAAAGAGACAGGGGTGTCAAATTCAATGAGCTTCTTCCTTTGTTAACTCACCCAGTCCTACCCCTCTGAGAAGACTCACAGTCCCCATTCACCAGGTGATGTTTCTGTGTTTGTCAGAGGTGGTTTAATCTCAAAATGGACCCCCGACCCCCCGCTCTCAATATACTGGCTTTAAAGCATGCAGGTTTCCAATACGGTTTATTCCTGCATGGTATGGTTGAGACTGCTTATATGCATGCACCTTAAAGGAAGTTGAAATTACAGGGGCCACGCCCTTTTTGTTACTCTGATGGATGCAGGTTCAGGTATCGTTTTCATTTATTTTTTAGCATGAGCTGACATTTTAGATGTGCAGTTTTTTTTTATCGTGGGTAAAGACTTCATCCACTCCCCAAATAAAGACAAACAGCCATGCACTCACCACATCCACAGCTATGTTTTCATGGAAAGTCAACCTCCAGACAAGAGAAATATGCAGAATTCCACACAGAAAGGTCATCTGCCGTGCCGGGATGCAAACCAGTGACCTTCCTGCTGTGGCCTGAGAGCGCCAACCACCATTCCACTCTACAGTCTGCCGATTTATGACTTACAGAGTGACAATAAACTTGCACAAGAAATAGAAGCAGGTATTCCTGCGGGACCCTCTCTGTGTTTTCCCCCTCGGTGGAAAGAACAACTTAAGGAATTCATAGTCTGGCCCCCAGTGTTCCACTCTGTACTTGTGCACTAATTAGAGGTGATTGCTGGAGCCATTTTGAGTCCACATGCTGGGTCACTGCAGGATAGTTCAAAGTCATTAAAAATTCATTGTCCCAGTGAGAATCCCCTTCAGAGAAGCCTTAATAAAATCCCAAGAAACTGTATTTCATCTCTTTTGTCCGGTTAGAAGGATGTTTTTAAGAATTTGTCTCAAAGTGTTTGATGAGTATTTGATTCTAACCCCGAAAAAACGAACGTCACGTGATCTCCTTCTCGTCAATATTTTGAGAGTTGATAATGAAGCTATGGATTCCAGTAGATTTGTCTTTGAGAGATTTTGTCTTGCTGCATAATATCTGGTAATGTCATCCATAACCATGCTTTGAACTGTTTATTCAAACATCTTTGCAATGCACTCTTTGGCTGATGGAACATTCAAAGATGGCGACTCGTGTTTTCACCAACAAACCTTCGTAGATTTAATTTGGTCTATGTATTTTTTTTTATTCTATTTTTTTGCTTAAGAAACACAGTTTCACGTGCATTGACAAATATATTTTAGTTGAATGCAGCTTTAAAATGTTTATCAAACTTCCTGGAAATAGTTGTAAAAGTTGGTACTCCAATGAAGTAGTACTGGTGATACTGAAAATAGATTTAGGTACTGATATTACATTAAAATATTCTAATGTATAGGCTAAAGTACACAAAAAGCCAGTTTAAAATCATTTGTTCGACTTTCCTACCCCATTAAATATTACCCCCAAAATGTCTGGGATAAAATAACTGTACAAGCGAGAGCAAAAGTACAAAAAAAATAAATAAATAATCAAAACTGCATCTTCACTTCAGCCACTGTCTGACTCTGCTTCTCCTACTTCTGCTTATCTTCATCACCTCAGGTATCATGACAAACAGGAAGTGACCAGTAATTTCCTGGGAGCCATGTGGCTCATCTCGATTACCTTCCTCTCCATTGGCTACGGAGACATGGTACCACACACGTACTGTGGGAAATGCGTGTGTTTGCTTACAGGGATTATGGTAAGTCTCACTTCTCTTTACCCATGTCCTATTTCAATTCAAGAGGCCTACAGAATATTTTTTTCTCGATAAAAAAAGAACACTGTAGCTAGTTTTAATCATGTAGTCAAAATAGTCTGTCCTTGTATGCTAGTGCTGAGATTTCCCTGACAGTTTCTGCCAGAATAATCTCTGAACAGTGTCCAACTAAGCTCATGTGAAAACACAGCAGGGGCATCTCTGGAGATTCCACAACAAGTGAGACGTCCTGTGTCCTTCAGCCAGGCAGATCCCCCTTTCATGAATCCTTCACAGAATCTCCTGCTGTTGTGAATGCATTGTCCTAATGTACCCGTTCACCTGCAGGGAGTTCTGATATTGGCTACGTAGGCCGCAGGTCGGCAATGTCTTATATGACCTTGTAATTGTTTTTTACAAACAAAAACAAAAAAATCAATAAAGTTATTTGGTCTTGGGCTAAAAATAGACAAGGACCACCACCATGCATTAGAAATGGATGAGGATATATTGATTCACGGTAGAAGCCCTTAGCCCTACCCCTCCTTTAGTTAGTCTTTACTTTGAACTTCACATTAACAATCATATTAATATATACTGCCTTGACTGGGATGAACATAGGAGGAAAGAGCATTTACATTTTATTAGCAATTTTCTTAATATTTATTAACAAGGACAATGGCCTCTGTGTACAGGGAGCTGGCTGCACTGCACTAGTAGTGGCAGTGGTGGCCAGAAAGCTGGAGCTGACCAAGGCTGAGAAGCACGTCCACAATTTCATGATGGACACACAACTCTGCAAACGAGTGAGTCACTGCACATGACCACAAATACATCTGTCTGCATAGACGGCTAAAGTACTTTGCATGTCGTTAAAATCTTTTTAAAAACAGGGTGGATTTTTTAATAGTTTTAAAGCAGTTTAAAGGTAAACATTTAAACTTTGTTCAACAGGTAAAGAACACAGCTGCCAATGTACTCAGGGAAACATGGCTCATCTACAAACACACCAAGTTGGTCAAAAAGATAGATCACGCCAAGGTGCGGAAACACCAGCGCAAGTTTCTCCAAGCCATTCATCAGTAAGTCCCGCCTTGCCTCTTAAATCTGTTTAAATGGATTCATTTGACAGATTGATGACTTTTCACCACCAGCCACATATAGGAATTAGGTAACATGGTGAAAAATACATGAAATATGATTATTAGTTACACTGGATAAATTTACTGTTCACAATACTGTATACTATTTGAAACTAAATTTAGGCTCAGGTTAAATTAATTATTTATTATTATAAATTATAATTATTATTTATTATTATAATTATTTTAAGATTTTTAAGAACAATAGCTGTGTGGTTTGTATAGGAACAAATACAGGAAAAAACAGGAACCAAAATAGCTTAGTAGATTTTGCCTCAACTCTGCTGGCAACTTTATTATTATTGTAAATCTGTCTTATTCCAGTAATTCCAAAAATCAAAAGTAAGGAAGCATGATTTCTACTACAACTGTTCCCTATTTTTATAGTTGCAGTAAAACTAACTCCTGTATTCATTTGAGGTCATTTTCTTTCCACTGACATGTAGCGGTAGCTTTAGCAGGACCACTTCTTACATTGATTTCAACTCAAGTACCATCTTCTCTGATTGTAACATGCAGGCCCTCACAGAAACACAGCGACACACACTCTCTATACTCTAGTGTTAATCTCCTCCTTGTTGCCCTCCTTGTGCCCCTCTCCCTCCGACCCCCCTTTTATCCCGTGCTTACAGTGACAAGTGTAATGGTTTCACTCGTTTCGTGGATGTTGTGAGGTTAAAACTCTGTACTGTGTTCTGTCTTTGTTTTGCTCTATCACCGCAGAGCTCAGAAGTAAGTTGAGTCTTCTATGTATTCTCCACCTACTGTTTCCTCAACATCCTCCCACCTACCTCCTCCTCCTACTCCTCCTCCACTTCTCTACATGTCTGCGTTTGACATGCATGAAAAAAAGCATTCTTTTGAAAAAACAAAATCACTGGATGCTGGATTGTTTTTGGTTTTTCTCTTATTGAGTGTTTCATTTAGTCCCCTCTCCTTCCATATTCCCTCCTTGAATGGAATGACTCAGAAACAAGCATCAACATTGTGCTTGTTAATAGTGGAAGGGTTTGTCTTGGAGAGAAAGTGTGAAAAAAAAAGCATCTTGCACAGAATGAACTTGAAGCTGTGTTGACCTGCCCTGCGGTTCATGATCATCTGCAATCTACTGTATATTGTTGCCCATGATTAATATAGCTGCTCCGGGGGCTATATTAACCTGCATCAGCAGAACTCATCCTACACTCCTGACAGTGTTGTGATGATGTGAACACACACATTAATGTAATGTACCGTAGTTGAGTTTTGATGAAGTTGAAATGTTTGCTGTTGTGTTAACATTGATTTTGGCTTCATGTATGATTTCACTTGTATGCATATATTTGTTCAGTTTTGTACGAGATCATACGACGATGCTCACATATGACATCAATAAAGACACACTTTAAAAAGGCACGAAATGTAAATATGAGATTAAATAGACATTGTGGCTCATTAAAACCAGGGTTTATAGATAGACAGATGATCAGCGGTGGGGAAATTACAGAACAACCAACCGCTCAAACAGGGACTTACTGCTCTAAACTGTAACTGAGTCACAACAATATAAAGGTCACGACCTACAGGATGAAAGTAACTAGCATCACAAAAGTAACTTATGTGAAATAATTGTGTTATAGTTTTGTTATTTATAATAAAACTGAATAGTAAATATGTTAAATGACAGAAATTTACTAAAGTTTACTTCAGCGCCGTTATTTCCCTCACTAATTACCACTAACGACAACAGATGTCAGATCTACGAGGTGTTTCCATTGGCTACTTTGTTTCCTCTGTTGTGAGCGTGAACGCCGCACTAAGAACTACTCCAGTTCATGATCTCTGCCCGTTGTTGAACTAATTTCCATTTTCAGAGTGCGACCAGGGAATTCGGTTGAGGAAGTTACAAATGGAGCACACCATTAGTGTAATTACTATTAATATTATTATCTGCAGGTCTTCTGTAAATGTTTGAGGCGTTGATTTGAAAGCAAAGTAACAGCATTTTCACAGCCCGGGAACAAACCACGGTGTGTCTGCCGTCAAATAACATTCAAATAGAACTCAACCGACAAAATCAAAGATGATTTATGGATTTAGTCAAAAAAGACATGAAGATTATTCCTGCCTCCTGCCTCCTGATATCCAGGCAAAACTTTATCATTTTTAATTTTTTCATTCGATCATAACTGAGAAAACTGAGGAGCTTATCACAACCATATCACATATATACATATATGTGAATAATTTAATTTTCTTAACATACTAGGACACTGAGATACTGGTACAACGGTCTGCTCAGCTCAACCACGAATAAGAATGAAACTCAGATAAGCTCTCTGACTCTGATTTCTCCAATTGCCCATGAATAAATGCCCTTGAATGCCATTCTGTCTCCTAATGTGACGAACAGGGAAACGCTTCCCCGTGCACGTCCAGATGATGCCGCGCTCAACAATAGCACATTATTCATGTTAACACTTCCTCCAGCGCCACAATGTATTTGATTAGAGATAAAGAGGCACGGCGCCAAGGCATTACTAAATATGTCCCATGTATCATTGTGTAAGTTTTTCTAAATGTCCATGTTGCAGTGTGTGCTACAGTGTCATGAGACAGTTTATTACTGGCAAGCGTCATCTTTTATCTGTGACATACAGCGCACACTCACACAGACACACAAACGGCAGCACCGACGACAGTTCATTCAGCACAAAGTCACTCACAGTCACTGCACGCTTAGTGAATGACCAGTGTGTACCACTGAGCCGTGTGCAGCGCTGACTAAGGGCATGTCATCTGTCTGTTTGTTGTTGTTGGGTTTTTTATTTCTATTAACCATTTGACGTGAAGAGATTGAAGTGTTTTGGTTTGAAACAGGTTTTGAGGTTGTCTTCTGTGGAAGCATATTGCAATATTGGCTGGAAAAACACCGGCTATAGTAGATAGGCCAGGTTACTTAGGAGTAACTTAGTACACTTAGGAGGTAATCCATAGTCACGTTACCACAAAATAGCTTGTCCTTGAGCTAAAAACTTCTGTGAGTTGAGGTTATTGTATGTTACATTAAAACATTAAAGTGCACAATCATGAGAAAATATTCATTTAATGATCTCTTGGAAGTATATGGCATATATTTGTTTTTACATTTTATGTTTTCAATTTTTCCATTTGTTGTATGCTTCCACAATTTGCATGCATTGGTGTTGCATTGACAAAGTCAGGAATGCTTCTATAAACAACTCTACATATGTGTTTATCTCTAAGTATATTTATATGCACACTTAGATGTGTCTTTTTAAAACTTAAAATGCATGCTGATGGTCTACTCTCTACTGAGCATTTCACAGTCAAAACGATGCTCCTGATGTAACGTGTGTTTTTCCCTCCCTTTCCTTTTTCTTCTTGACCTCAAACAACCTCTTCTGAAATCCACCCCACACACTTCTCCTCCTCTGTCTACTTCTCCGGTCTTGCTTTCCCATTTTCCTTTGCCTTTACCCAGACTGCGCAGTGTGAAGATGGAGCAGAGAAAACTCAATGATCAGGCCAACACCTTGGTGGACCTGGCAAAGGTAGAGCTGGGTTTACTTTTTCTATTTTTTTATTTACATTTTCTAAATAATTAAAGTCTACTTCTATCACGGCTTAAATCAATAACTGTGTATTAACGGCGGCTTGAATCACTTTGTATAATGAGAAGGTGCTTTTTAGTGATCACCCCGCAGAGAATTATTGTCCAAATCTATACAGGCCCATATAATATTTATGGGATTTGATGTGGATTGTATTGTGTCCGTGACAGCGCCAAGGCCTCCGAGTCGATCCCATTATTGGTCTTTTATCTTAATTGAAGGCTATTAGGGCTGGATGAGCGTCTTGGAGATGCCTGGGTATCCATTTGTCAGGAAGGATTGGACAGGTGCATGGACACTAAAAGAATTCCTTCTGACACTACTGTTATGCAGCACTAAGCTGAACAGTACCCCAGGGTATGGTGCTGGACCCCTTTTCTTTTCATTACTTAGAAACAAACAGGATGTGCATAGCCATGCAGGGGGTGCTATAAACAGTTTGTAAGTCCTAATTAGTGAGTTGTGTGCACTGGAATATTATCATTTAATAAATATCTGAACTGAGTTAAATTTATTTTCATAACAAAGTGATAGCTTTCATGCGTGATTTTTTTTAACAAAGCCTTACATATGTTGAGCTAAAGAGACTGCAGCAAAATTAAACTCTTTCATTCAATTTAACACATTGCCATGCAGCAAAATTAAACTCTTTCATTCAAGTTAACACATTGCCATTTTCTCTGTTTTTAACTATAGAAAGTAATGTCAGAACTGGGTAATATCTATGCCTCACCTTGGAGATCCAGAACTTAACTGTACTGTACACTGTGGTCCATACCGGGGTGTAAAAGGGTAAAAGCATTCATGGCTCAGCAGCTTGTTCTGGACTTTCACTGGCCCAGTGGTGCAGATTATAAGGGGGGGTTCAAAGGGAGCTGCAGTGTCATTTGATGTAGGTGACATTTGCACTCCTGTGTGTATTTTAAAAGGTCCAAAGGGCAGCACCTTTAATGTGTGTTTGCCCTAACGGCGCTTGATGGGCAGATTCATCCGTAAACACCCGTCAATGGTTCAATGGCTTAGTGTCTCTTTATCTCCGAGGAGAAGTGACCCTGGCCTATACATTTTCTGACCTTTCACACCTTTGCACAAAATACTTTTAAGCAACATTAACCAAAAAGTAAAACGTTTTAACCCAGGAAAGAGGCTTTTTGTGGTGATGGGACTATTTATTATCTTCTAGGTGTATTGATTTAATAGAAAACCGTGGCCCATTGTCAAGGGGTCTACACTCTCCTCATGTGACGAGAGAGCGGCGTGGCTGGGGGGGGGGGGGGGGGGGGGGGGGTTCTACCACATACATTAACACTAGCAGCCCTCCTGCATCTACATTTGGAACAATAAATGCCTAAGTAATAAAGACACTTTTCATTACGTGAATAAGCTGTGTCAAACAAATACATAAAGCACTGAGAACCTTCTCTGGCTATAAACGGACTGAAGGAGCCGGTTGTTAAATCAGAGGGGAGATAAAAATCTGTGCTGACTCGCTTTAACCGTACAGCTCCCCCTGCAATCTGCTTCCTGTCATTATTTCTTCCTCATCGCACCGAGGAAGTCAGGTTTAAAATAACTACCTATGTGGTCTATGATCAGCCACTTCACTAAGGCTTACGTCGGTTTCTATACGTAGGTTTTCCCCCAAAAATACTTCTTTAATTGCCTCTAAATTAATGTTTTAGAGATCAGGAAAATGTTTAGCTAGGGTATTTATAATTTGTTTACACTCTTAGATAGATTTCCTGGCCTACAACTAAATATTTCAAAATTGTTGGGTAGATGTCGGAAACCTGTCAGCCGTTCCTGTTAGTGAGCAAAACTTGCATGTACAAATGCTATTAAAGTGTGCTTTTAGAGATGAGTTGAGTTGACTGTAGTCAGATCATAGTACTGTTACTATTTTTACCCTAAAGGCCAGTGAATTGTTGGAAGTTATTTTTTCTCTTATGCATTAAAAAGCAAACACTTCGAGGACACTTGTCTAAACAAGAATACCGTTTCTCCAGTTTGATGTTTTTGTTGCATTTAAATATAAACTTTCCTTCTCCTGATCGGTTCTTCTCCTCTATGATCTGATCATCTGAAAACTCTTGCTCTCTCTTCACCATTAGACCCAGAATGTGATGTATGACCTGGTGTCAGAACTGCAGGAGCGCAGTGAGGAGCTGGACAAGCGCATCGGCACACTGGAGGACAAGCTGGACTCTGTGACGGGCAGCCTGCAGGCTCTGCCCTGCCTCATCTCCCAAGCCATAACGCAGCAGCAGCAGGACTTCCTGGACGGCTTTGTTCACCGCTTTCGACCCGCTTCGCTAGCTTCGGAGCGCTCCGAACGCTCTGAGCGATCCTGGACTTCCACCGCCCGGAGGAGGCGTTCGCCCTCCACTGCACCACACACATCCTCTGATAGTGGATAGTTTTAACAAATACTCTACAATCACCTTCAAGTCACCACTTCCTCCCACATCTAAATTTGTCCTTGTAACCACTGGAGAGTCCATGTCTGGACTAATAAAGGACCCACACCTTGACATCTGACCTGATCCCTGACCCCTACTCTTTGCTTCCTATCCCCTTCCTCCACAATCAACGTCAAACCCAAACACCGATTCCTCTGTGACTGAGCCGCTCAGCACAGGACTGGATCAGAGAAACAACGAAAGGCATATAAAGACGCGAAGCAAGTTAAAAAAACACACACACACACACACACACAAATGCATCCAAAAACAGAAAAAGAGGGAAAAAATATCAAAAACATCTGAAAACCGAGCTAAAGTAGAGATATGGTTTATGTTTTAGCCATTGTATGGCTGTTCAAGTTAGCTTTTTTTGTAAAAGCCCTTGTATAGTTAATAAAAAAGACTGAGTTCAGGGTCGCTGGGGTGAGAGCTGGCTATCACACCGGAGAGTCCTTAAACATGAGGGGGAAGTTGGTCTGTGGAGCTGAGGGGCTGCGGATCGTCTGCCTGCCCCTCTAAAGAACATGGAGGACATGTGTCCAACCATCTGTCCGTTTATCCGTTTGTCCAGTGAGAGGAGTAAGACGAACTGCTGGATTTCCCTTTCAACAAAGACTAGAAATGTCATGGATTCTTTCCCAAAGTTAGGAGGAAACTGTTAAGAAGAGGTGTCGAAGGCTCTGACCACAGGTTGGAGGTAGAAGTGCACTGGGGTTGAAGGGAAAGTGCTACACTAAAAGGGACGCTTCTTGGCATTACTACTGGGTAGAAAAAAAAAAATTACACAATTTGCCAACTTCAAGGTCACAGATTCCTTGTTCTTACCAAGGAACAAACGAGAGCGACTATCTTTTTTAGTTACATATTGACATGTGATTTTTCAGTGCCTGAATGTATAAATAGTAGAGGGTTATTTAATTACTAATTTCAGAGCTTTTTTACGATGTTAACAGTCTGAATACAGCATTGCATTCCTTTTTCAGATACATTCCTCTCCAAAAAATTTCAAAGAAAATGTCTTAATGTGATGCATAGCATTGCCTCCATTACATCACACAGCAGCCCTAAATGTCTTTTGAAAACCTGGTTTTTCCTTTTTCCTACTACTACTAACACCTTGAGGAATGTTCCAGGAGCAGGTGACAGTGGGACAGTATGTACGAGTGTGTCTGTCAGAAAACAACAGGTTCACTTTTAGCTCAATGCTGCACACACCCATGCACACGACGTACCACAGTATGTACGTACTATCTACCTTTCTCTGCACCACTAATTAGAGCTTCCCGTGGTCTTAGATAATGGCATGGCTTGAGGTCTACTGGTATATTTGGCCACACTCACACACACACACTCTCTCTCTCACACACACACACACACAGACATCGCTGGTTGAACTGAGGAACCAAACCCGTCCTCCTCCTGCATGGTTCTGTGCTAAATTCAATGGGACACAGATTTTTCTAGGATTGCTTTCTGACTTTATTGAGTTTGATTTCATTGTTTTTACTTCCGTTTGTTTGATGCATTTTTTACGACTCAGATACGAGGATGAGGGGTTTGTCCATTTGCAGAACATAAAGAGTTGCAGTACTGTGAAGTACTTCAGGTTTAATATATGAGGTAAAGACAAATTAATAAGGCCTACTAAAAATAGTGGAGGATATATAAAAAATAATCAACATTGTTGGGACTAAGGCCTGCCTACCTTCTACTGCAGTGTCATTTTTGAACAGCAGGGTCCTGGGAGTGACATGGAGGAAGGAAAAACTCTGAAAGATCTTGCATAAAAAAAGTTACATTTAAAAAAGGGTTTGTGTTTAAGCTTTTTATCATTTCAAAGTGGAAAAAAAGTGTTATAATTTATGTACATCTATATGTAGTATTTTAACACGAATTAGGACAAAAATATACAATTCTTAAATAAACAAATCACTATAACTTACTTAAAACTAAACAGCGATAGAGGCATGAGTTTTTGTTGTTATGTTAAGTTTAGAGAATATTATACTAATATACATTTCCAACAAATGAGTTACACTTCTACACAAACTAATGACAAACTTATTTCCTCTCACAACTAAACAATGAAACTATGATCTATCTAGTGATTTGTGCAAGATCTTGCAGGTTGTTTTTCCATCCATGGCTCCTCAGGGGGTGCATACCTCACTAGATTAGGAGGGTGTTTAGAAGCTGCTATCCTGGCTGTAATCTAAACATAGATATTAGATAAAAAATGGGTGTAAAGATGTATGAAAAGTAAAGCCCAGGTCTGTGACCAGGAAATTACATGAGGCTCTCATTAGAAGTCGATAAACTGATAACCCCAAGTGGCCCAACGTAGACCCTTGTGTGGCCAACATAGACTCACTGGCTGGTGGCCGTATATAACCTGAAGTAAACCTCAACTGCTCTATTGGTGTCAGAATTAACTCTGTGTAATTGGTTTGAAAGTCTAGAGAATATGAGGCTTCTTTTAACATAATTTTCAATGTCAGTAACCGTGTCTCTAATGGTACTGATGACGCTAATGACCTAATGGTGCTTTCAGGTGTTTAGTTGCTGCCTGTGGCCCTAGATCGTCTGATGAACAGAGATCACAAAAGGAAATTACTCTTGTGATTGGGCTTAAAGACACCTTTGTGTGGTTTTCTGTCACTTTCCCTAAAACATAGTGAGCTAACATTAGCACTAACATTGGCCCTAGTTTGGGTTTATCTTTTTTTTCCACCAGCAATTAAAAGTAACAACACCACAACAACTCAAGGCACGGACAAAGTGCCAGTCCAGTTGCCTACTTTGGTTTTCTAATTTACAATCCCACTCTGAAGAAAATAGACGATTAGTAATGACAGACATTATGCAACCAGTGTCTAAACACGAATGGGTTTTCAATTTTTGTTATGATTTATTTAGAGAGGGGGGTGAACCTAGTATTTGAGACCAACAACTCTCGAGTTCTTTTTTTAAACCATTAACTTCCATTTCTACAAAGATACATGTACAACTATCCAAGCACTTCCAGTCTACTTTCAAGCATTAACTTTGCAAACACTAAACCATTTCCTATTTCTGTTAGGTGTACCAACCTCATTAAAAGTGTGAGAAAAAGTTCCAAAAATTACCTTTTCAAAGAGATGAAATATATTTCAAAAGAAACTGCCAATAAGGAAGTCAGCAGGTGGGTGGCCACGCGGCCCGTCCAAGTAGATTAAGTGATAATTACTAAATGCTCTTGTTAATACTTCTTGCAGCTTTAAGCTTAGCCAGGTCTAAGTCAAATCCTGCCAGCAGAGGGAGAGTGCAGTCTCCTGCTGCTCCTCAACTGGACAGAGAGCACTTCATTTAACACAACAGTGAGACGCTACAAGTAGAACTTAATCAAGCATGAATATTAGGTTGTTTCCTTTATCCTTTTTTGAGGTGATGAAGCATGAATCTTGACTTCCTCCCCACCTTCAGCCACTTCACTTCTCATACAGTGCTACACTCAACTCTTCCCTTTAGACATTGTAGTCTACTTTAATCTGGGTCAACCACTGAGCCCTAACAGCGTTTATGAGACTGTTGACCTCACCGTCATACATTTGTACCCAGTGTTTCCACAACTTTATTTTACTGGATTTTTCTCCTTCTGTTTGTCACCTGTCATCATTAAGAACAACCATCCTTCTGGCTTACGGTGGCTCACAGTAAAGACACCTGGTTGGTGTTCATGTAAACACGCAAACAAAAGCAGTGGAGGAACCTCCCTCCCTCCAGGTCCCCTTTCCATGTTGCACTCAGTGTATAATATCCTGTTACACCAGATACTGTCCAAAGTTTTTCTTCTCCAGGCAACATGAAATAGTAGATTAGAACAAAAAGAAAGATGAGAGTTAAAGCTCATTAACTGACAGATGTCTGTTTTGGCCTCAGGGTGTGAACAGCAAGAGTGAGCGTCCTGTAAATATGACCACATGGTAGATGTAGTCTAAACGGAACAAATGGTGAACTGAGGGTAAATGGGTCCAGTGCACAGCATGATGCAAGAGTAGACAACCTTGAAAGGTCGAATTATTCTGGAAAATAAAATATTTTTGTCTGTTTTCCATTTGATTTTTCTTCTCTTCATAGAGCCACGGTCATTTGGTTACGTTTCCATCTGTCATTTCACTTTAGAAAGTTTGTTCTCTTCGCTTCTTCTTCGTCCTGTCACTGCAAAGTCCTGCCAGAACACCATTCCAATATTGAATAGTGACCCAACTGAATCCACTAGGAAACAGAACATCATGTAGTATTTTGTAAAGAGTAAGTGAGGGACATTCATGATGTGATTTCGATTATGGTAGATGAGTCTAAGTGATGAACCCCACAATCTTAGAGCAGGCATCAGAACACGCCTCAACTGAATGACACCCCCCAAAAGTAAGGAATTGTTCCCCAACCATTGTTCTGTGTACACTGCCACATGATGCATTATGTACGTAGTAACACTGGAATAAATCAACTTTTAATGGATGGCAAATGGATTTAACATATTCTCTGTAAACTGTTTGGCTGTTCCTTCATTTACAGGTGAACTTTTGTCCTAGCAAGGAGAGAAGGTGAATCATTAAAGACTATCTTCAGCTATAAATGTCACCCTGCTCTCTTTCTTCACAGCTGCTTTTCATGTGCAATCATTTCTAATGTTTAACGTCACCATGAAATCATCAAAACAAACTACAGGCACTGTAATTTCCCACAAACTATAGTCCTGCACTGCATGTCCTTCAACTTTCAAACTATTTTACAGAAGGTTCCACCCCACAGCACGAAGAGGAAGTCGCCATAACTTAAATCTAGTCTGGGCGGGTTTCTATATTCAACTCCTGGCCTGTGGGACCACGTCTGGCCTTTAAACTGGGCCCCCCGGATCTGGCTAGATGTCATTAATGAAGTGCTTATTTTTTTGTATCAAGCATAGAACGCTGACCCTTTCTCTAAAAGTTCATGACCAGATACACCAAATGTATTTTTAGTTTTGAAGTTATGGTCAAAGTTTCAGTTCTCATGAACTTTCAAAGCCAGGAGAAACAACTGTTTTACTGTGAAAGGCAAACACACAAGAACCCACTCATTTCACCGTGACAGCCATGCTCGTGTTGCAGTGTTGTGTTGTGTTGTATCCTTGCTGCATGCTGCAGTATGTGCGGTTGTTTGTCAATGCTCTGGCCCTAATTACAGGTTAAACCTCTTCAATGTCTGTCCTCTAATGTCAGGCACTGTCACACAAGGTCCAACCCCCAGAAGTAAAGCGAAATGGCAGTAACCTAAAGCTCATTTGGACACAAAGATCTAAGATGTCTTCCTGTACACCAGTGGAACAGCAGCGTCTGATTATAGCAGCTTACAGTGATATAAACACAAATATACACACACAGCTGCTGGGTTACCGTTCCAAGATGAACTATGGGACGCACACACACACAGACACGGACACATACACAGCTATTAATGGTCAAATAACAAGCTCCTACTCATGTCCACATGCACAAACAAGGATCATCCTGGTTAATTAAAGTCAAACCACCAGGGAGTTGGCTGGAGACCCACATCCCGCAAGACTGGCAGACTCAGTCACCCTGTGGCTGTTGCTACACAACCCCATAAACCTGCATCAGTGGAAATACATCGTACGGCTGCTCTGCAGATGATATCTCCCAGGAGACATGAACAGTTAAATTAATAATTGCTTTAATCTTACATTGTGTTAAAAAAAAATCACGTGTGGTTTCCTATAATCACTAATCATTTTCTGGCTAACAAAAACGTGACCGAAGGGGTAGTTACATAAACCTGGTTTAGATAATCTCCTCCTCGTGTCCTCTGTTATAAATATCGCTCTCTTAATAAGCATGGTTAATTCCATATATCCAGCTACGGCTTATTCTTGTGTTTAAAGGAAGAAACTTGTGAAAAATGGTCTCCGATAATCAGTTCTCCCAAAGGGGGAAATGAAGATCGGAGCAAGGTGAGAGGAGAGGAGAGAAAGAGACAGAGAATTAAAGACGACCCCTGGAATGAGGAAGGACACTGAGGCAACTCCTCACTGGTTGCTGAGGATCACCAGCCAGAATCAGTTTTTTTTCAAGGACAGCTCGTGGCAGGCAGAGAAAGACATTTTACTCAATTTATTACAGGGCCCCGCTTTCCTCACTGTCTGCCCTGGGAGCGAATAGCTCACGGCTGCATTATGCTTAATGCCCTCACTATCACTTTCAGTTAACATGGTTTGGCATACACTCTGGGAAATCAGAGAGAATGCGAGTATTGATCTTGGTTTCGGTTAATGCATAGTGCTGCACTGGTGGTGAGTGGGTGTGAAGGGCCTTTTCATTCCATCAAATGTTTTTGAGTGACACTTAGTTCAGGATTCAAGCATTCCTCTCTCTCCCTTTCTCTGTCTCTATCTCGCACAGATCTAATGGAGAACCAGCTGATTGTATGTTAGAGGCTGTCATAGCTTCTCTTCTTCATTTAGCAAAACACAAGAAAAATGCTGTCAGCGCCCACAAGCTATGTAAGTTGTTTTTTTTAACATACGCAGGGGTAATCACAATGTTCACAAACAAGTCAGTCTCCATTAAATTTTCAAGAATTACTAATTAATTTTTTTTTGTCCTGGTCTTAGTTTAACTATTGACAGATTTCTAAACCAAACAAAAGAATCCTGAAATTTATATCACACATAACAGAGAGAATTAAGCTCTTTGTTCAACTAGAAAGATAATACTGTCAATTTTACAGCAGTCCTCGCCAGCTGTTGTGGACAAGCACCAGAGGACTGAGCCCCAGGTCAAGGCCATCAGTGGGACTCACTTTACACTTGGGAGAGTTACTCACAAAATATGCTTGCTGCACTGTATTAACAATTAGTACTGCAGTGTGCGTGTGTGTGTGTGTGTGTGTGTGGGTGGATGGCTTGGGAGGGTGGGGTGTGGAGGTGGTGGTGTTGGTGGGGAGACTCTCCAAATGTCCTTGCCCTAAGCTTTAAGAGTCAGTGGCTCAGAATGACATCACATACGGCAGAGAAAGACTCCTGGAGTCATTTGTGGAAATAAGACGAAGCTGAGAAGGGACTGAGACTGTGATTTCTAAAGGAAAGAATTTTAAACGCAACATGGAATGATAATTAAGTTCCCTAAAAACCATATACTATCTCCTTGTGTTTCTTAATTATTCAGCTGCTACCGTTTTTGGTTGTTTTTCTTTGAAAGACAATTAAGAAAAATGCAAAACAACTAAATAAATAAGAGTAGAAAAATAACAACAATAAAAAAGATGGAAGTCAAAAAGACAAAACTGTTTTTGAGCTGAGGACGAGCGGTGACGAAGAAACATGAATGTGCTGCCACCTAGTGTCCAACATGCCACTTCCTCTTACAATATCAACATGAAATATTTGACAATGAATTATTCATAAAAACAGCGATTGCATCACAGATATGAGATGTCTAAACGTGTCGTCAAACAAAGTAAGGAGTATTTTAAAGAAAGGACATAAAAAAACAACTCACTGCCACATAAGAATTACTGACTCAGGGGTGGAGCTAGAGAAATATTTATGGAATATGGGAACATATTGCAGACCTATATATACTGAATTTAATCACAATTATCAAGTTGATGACAAATAATATGTGTACACACAAAGAATAATTTGTTTAATTTTTTTAAAATATAAATTACTAAACATTTCAGGTGACCTTATTTAGATTCCTAATCCCACAGTTGAAAAGCACTTACCCATGAAGATCGATGGACTGAGCTGAACCAAGGTGATCACAAATTCACTGTGGAAATAAAAGGGTAGCACTCAAACAAGGTACTGGAATTCACGTCCATTTTTTACTCAGAACACACATCCTCCCCATTTGTCTCTCAGTAGTTTGAACTGTTTTTTTTTTTAGATGAGGTCTACATACAATATTCACAGCAGTTAAAGGGACATGAAAGGAACATTTAACTGAACATTAAATTCACAAAAAGGCTCACAGATAATAAAAAATTACATTAAAACTTCCACACATTAAAATAAGTCATACAAAAACACATTTTGCTCCCAGTCTGAAAGTTTTTTTTAAAAAAGTACAAAAATAAAGTTCATACCGGTTGTTTCTGGATGGTTTTATACTGTGTATACAAATGAAAACATTAAAAAAACACCAACAATAACAACGGCAACACTGCTTCGCGTTCAGTAGAGTGCAGTGTCACATTTTAAACTTTTATCTCACACTATAGGTTTTAATAAAGGTGGTATCAGTACTTAATAAAAATAAATATAAAACGAATATATTGTAGCCTACAGAACTGACGTCAGACCTAGCTAACGTCACATGTATAGTTAGCGAAATAACGTTGTTTAACCTGATTTTTATCAACTCAAAATTAACCAGCAACCTTATTTATTATCCTAGAACTGTACTTTCATTATAATTTAATTTATTGATAGATAGTTAGATAGTGAACCTTTTTTTTTTACTTGTGTGTTTACCTGCGCGTCTCCCACGCCCATGCTTTTTCCACTTCAAATCAGTTGCAGCCGCACTAACGTTCTCTCATGTTGCATTCACATCAGTCGGACATTGGATACGCCGTGAAAAGGTTTATATCAGCCAAAACTTTTATTTTCTTTCATGTCGTTGCTGCCAATAGAGGTTACAAGGGTTTCTTTTAGGCCACTTTATCTTAGTGTACTTTTCTTTGATGTCCTGCAGGTTTGGGATGGATCACCATTTTTCCACCTGTCTATTGGGGATAATAATAATAATAATAATAATAATAATAATAATAATAATAATAATAATAATAATAATAATAATAATAATAATAATAGAAGCTGAGTTATGACATCAACTTTTATAAAACTAAAACTGTGGAAAAACAGAACAAAATGCACGTGCAATTTGTCAGTCATATTTGATATGGTAACTCGTTGACATTATCCATATATGGACAGTTTGAACACAGGAGCCCAGTTAATGTTTAAGCTGCCCCTTCCACACATTCTAACCGATAGTCCTGAGTGTGTGTGTGTGTGTGTGTGTGCGAGTCACCTGATAGACCATGGGTTCCAGTCAACATGGCTGACATTTAGCAACACATACCAGTTCCTGCTCTACAGCGGTTTGTGGTGTTCTACAACAGCGATCCGACCAGAAGGAGAGCATTTATACTTGGTGAGAAAAACTGTAAGAATTAGACCTTTTATTATTTAAAGGACTGCTGTGTTTTATTTAGACATGCTATAACAGAACCACGACTGTGCCTGTGTGTAAATGTACAGCAGTTTCCCTGTGAGTCACAGTCCAAGTAGAACTCTTCTGTTATTATTGCTTTAAGTAGACATTTTGTCTCTTTGTATCTGTGACAAATAATCCTGGTGAATGAAGTGAATTTTTGAGCTTCATAATCTGAGATGTAAATAAATGTACAGTTTTGGATGTTGACATTAGAGTTTCCCTCTAACGTCAGCATGCTGACTACATCAAATTAAAGCCGTATCTTATATTTCTCACACAGCTTCCCCTTCTTCGCACAGTCATAGAGACGCCGTGATAACCCGTTTCTCAATAAATGACTTCTTCGCACAGTCATAGAGACGCCGTCTCTATGATCGCCAAAACTATCACACAGCATGAAGAGCTGGAGCAGGAAACTCAAGGCACAGGAGTCTGACAGCGAGGTAGGAGTCTCTTCTGGTAAGAGGAACTCCATTAGTGAACCAGCAGTGCCTGTGTGGGTTAATCACTCACCCACTCCCAGTAATATCACAGATGAGGATGATGATGAAGACTCCACAGGCTGCACATCCAGCTCTTTACCAAATGCACCAAAGAAGAAAAACAAAATGGGGAGCATGAAAGACAGGCTGAAATCCATCATACCGCCATCATGGAGGGGCATCAAGCTCAAACCAACAGGACAATATGATAGTGATGCAGAAGATAGCATTAGGGGGATTAATATTCTTCCAAATGGGACTAGAGTAAGCCCGCCTGTAAGTCCCCTGTTAGGGCGCAAGAACTGTACAAGTTCACTTGGAACCGCCAGCCAGAATTCCCATAAACGTCTTCTTGTTGATGAAGGCAGCAGAGAAGAATCTTTTATTTCCAGCATCCACCCTGCAGAGTACTACGCTGAGAAGCTGGAGGTCTATAACCTGAAGTACTCTTATCTAAAATCATGGCCAGGTCTGCTCAGACTGCTGGCAGGACTTGAGCTCCTGTTTGGAGGAATGGTATTAGCATGTGTCATCGCCTACGTTAAGAAAGACAGCGAATGGTCCAACACCTACGGACACTACAATGGCATTTACAACAATGGTCTCAGTGTGTCTGGGTACAGCTACAATGGCCCTATGACCCTCTTTGTCCTGGTTGTAGCTGGTTTCTCCTGGATACTCACCTTCTGTCTTCTGGTGATTGGAATGTCTATGTATTACCGCACCATACTCTTGGACGCCTCCTGGTGGCCCCTGACAGAAGCCTTCATTAATGTGGCACTGTTTCTTCTCTACATGGCAGCAGCCATCACATACCTCAACGATTTAAACCGTGGAGGTCTGTGCAACATGACAATAGGTGTTCACCCCATCATGGCCCATCTGTGCCGGGTTGACGGGGGCCAGATGGCAGGAACAGCATTCATGTTCATCAACCTGGTGCTGTATCTGGGAAGTTTCTTTGGTTCCTTGAGAATGTGGAGGCATGAGGCGGCACGCAGGGAAAGGAAGCATTTTGAGAACCAGGTACTGTTAAGTTGTAAAATAAATAAATAATGAAATTCCCTAAAAGAAGATATAGGGTAACTTGTAATTTAATGGGAGGAAATAAATATACTGACAGCTACAGTTACAGTAAAACCCAGACAAAAGTGACACATGTAAGGATAATGCAGTCCCAGTTTAATTATCCTATTACATTAGATGCCTTGTTTACTGAAGGAAGCAGCAAGAGACAGAGTTATTGATGAAACACCATCAAAATAAGAGCAACAGACCCAGTCCAATAGAAATTAGCCAGTCAGGACAATGTGCAGTGAGCTTGCTGATTGTCTGTATTGATTTGTCAGCTTTTTCCTACTGGTTGATGTTAAAGCATTTGATCAGGGTTTGTTCCAAAACTGCTTTTCTTGATGTTATTGACTTTGTTGGTCACTTTGTATCAGTGTGCCAGTGAGAGAGTGACGCTGAGGGAGTAAGTATACTTGACCTACTGCCACGTTTGACTTTAGTCTATGTAGCGTAACAACACATTTGAATGAAGTAGAAGCAACACAGGTGTACTTTCAAATCACAGCAGTTGTTGTTAATGTAAACAATGGGCTCAGCCTGGTAAATTAGCTATTTCTTTAGTTATAATTGGTTAATGAGATGCCTTTTCTGTTGTTTTTGACATTCAGTACCAAGAAGAGTCCATCCCTCTGGGGTGTCCTAAAACAAAGCCAATGTCATTCAGGGATGAAATGGACAAGACTGTGAGAAAAAATGACATCGGTCCTGAGGCGACTGTTCCTGATGCACATAAGAATCCAGTCAGCATGATGAGAGACACAGTCACCAAATACACCCCCAGCACACACGTAGTGGCAGACTACATCATGTGAGTCAACATTTTAAAGGTTAAATGCACATTATTCTATATATGATAGATTTTTTTTATCTGTTTATCTCTCTGCAGAAAATACCCAGAGGTCAGTTCTTTACAACAACGGGAAATGTACAAAGCTGTCTTCAATGATCAGTATCAGGAATACAGAGACCTTTACAGAGACATCAGCACCAGCCTGGATAAGTTCCGAGAGCTAGATGCTATGATGGCACAACTCATTCGGGATGGAAAAAGCCAAGAGGTACGATGTGAACTTAAATAAAATAATATAAATTATCTTAATTCAAATATGTCTTTCTACTCTTAGGATCACCAGAGGATTCAAATAATTTTGAAAAACTATCAGCAGAAAAAAAATGTAAGTGTTCCACCAAGTTCTTCTAAGTTCTACATGTGTAATTTTCCACCCTGCAGCACACTGTCAAACAATGCCACTAATGTTTTCAGCAGCCCTTTGTATCAACCACCTGTACATTAATTACCAACATCCAAGTCTCAAAACATGAAAATGTGTATGCTGTTTTACAGGATCCTGCCTTACTGGACAAAAAGGAACGCTGTGACTATCTGAAATCCAAATTACGCCACATCAAAAACCAGATCAGCACATTTGACCAGGAAATACTAAAAAATGATAACAAAAACAGAAGAGCACTGTCATAATTTCTACCACTGTTTTGTGTTTGTGAATTCCCTTTATGTAATGTAAATTAACCTGCCAATAATTACTGTTTCATATAAACATTTGTACAATAAAGTTTTTATTTTCCCAAACATTTTCTGCAGCGCCCCCTTGTAAATAAAACTATTGCATAGACCTCACGTTTCTCACTAATTGGTTTATATGGGACCTACATTTTCTGCCAAAAATAATGCCGCATAAGAACGCTGATGTTGATCATTCTAATGTGCTTCCTTCTGCTGCCTATTCATACCTGCAAAAACTATGGACACTTAGAAACAAACATGTAAAATTCTGTTATCATACAGCGCCGTATGATACCAGGACGAAGCATAGCTCAACAGCGCCCCTCAGAGTCGGACTTTGAAACTGTGTTCAGGGAAGTTCAGAATACATTTGTTTCGATTTTATTATTATTATTATAATTATTATAATAATTATAATAATAATAACAATTATTATTATTATTATTATTATTATATAGATTAAATACACTTCATTGAAGATTCATGACCTCTTGCTGTAAACTATTATTGGCTTTTGCTTAATATGAATCAACTTCAGGAATATTTCTGTCCTTAATGTCATATATATTTTGCGCTTGGTTAGGCTAAATATTAGCAACGGAATAGCTTAAAGGCAATGCATAGTTGTGACGGAGGCATTAGAGTTTTAAATATGAATGTGCTGAAGCTGACACTGTCAGAGGAAGCAGCAACAGGTGAACAGGAGGCTCCGTCACTGCTGGGAGTCACAGTCGTCTGTCGGTTTCATTTACCAGCCTTTATTTGAATAAGGCAAACAGACTCTCGTTGAAATAAACCATTTTACGACACATAACAAGGATTAACGGGAACACGTAATTTTACGCTTTCTTAAAGGGCGACACACCTGAGAGAGGACCGTGGAGCCGCGGTGACGGTTTTCCGTGTTAGTGGGTGAGTTATATGATAATGCACTTAGAATAGAAGTTTGGTGCTTTTAAAGTAATAACTCTTTATTAGTATTTTAACTAAAACGCAAGAATAACATTAGCCCAGTTAGTCAGAAAGACTGCAAGACTAAATGCGTGACATTTAGTCTTGCAAAGAGTGACATTTGGAATGGTGTAAAACAGAGATCATGTGTTATAACATTGAGAGAATATAAATATTCATCTTTACATCTTTGAGTTATTCTTAATATTATTTAGCCACGAATATGTCATCAACTGATGGTGTATTTTGGTATTATTTTCGTTTTGGTTGTTGTTGTTGCAACTGCTCTTGGTGTAGTGGTTGTTGTAATTGTAGTACCCATGTAAAGGATGATTGCTGAATTACTTAATTACAATTGGAATTAGATTAAAAAAAATACATTTAAGGACTGTGGAAGAAAAAGCAGAACACATCTGTGCTCTGACCCTACTGTAAAGCCCTCTAATGGCTGCCCCAGCTCACCTTTTACCTACTGACTGCTGTCTGAATTATTGAAGGCTTTTGGCTTAAGTTCCTCTATAGTGATGAAGAGTGGGTCAGGGTTACCATGCAACGGGTTCAAGGAAGGGCTAAGTTAGTGAGATGAACACAAACCAAAGTTTTATGATGTTGTACATTGAGAAAAAGATGCAAATATTTAGTGGTGTGTTCTTACTTTGCTCTTTGCCAATATTGTCATTTTTCTTTTGCAGATACAGTTGCATCATTCTCCATCATGTATGACAGCCCTCCTGTGTACAGTCCACCTTACAGCACCACTTCCCAAAACTTCTTCCCTGTGAGGAGCGTCAATTCCCCCCAAAGCCAGTATGCTCCGTACACCTACAGCGTCCCTCCAGACTCCTACTACATGGAAGGAAGGCCTCAACACTTCTACCGATGGTTTTCTCCTCCTGGCTTGGTCAAAACATTCCAGGGCCTCACTGTGCTCCTGTGTTTCCTCATCTTTGCCTTTGTTGCTTCAACCCTGGTCTGGGACATGAATGGATTTGGGTACGGGGGTTACGGCGTCGGGAGTGCAGGAAGTGTTGCCGGCACGGGGACGGGCTATTATGGAGGAAGCTACGGCTACGGCGGCTCCTACATGACGCCGCACTCTGCCAAGTCGGCCATGATCTCCATGGCGGCCATCAACTTCTTGGTGTCCCTGGGTTTCCTCATAGCAAGTTTCTCACGGTCCAGGCTGATGAGGGGATGCAGTTTCTATCTGACAGTGTTCATCTGTGACATCATTCTGGCTATACTTCAGGTCAGTAATTTATATTTTAAGTTAATATTTGTATTTAAGTGAAAAGTAGCAGATACATATAAAATAGCCCAGGTATATGGAATCCTTCAACACAAACAAAATTCACCCTCTCGTCTTTACCCACCCTGTTTACACATACATTGTACAGTAACATTACACTTACAGTGTACACGTACAGTAGCCAGCTGCTACCAAACTTGCTTGTTGCCAGCCATTTTGCTAACACTAACACATGCCGACTAAACACACGTCTTTTTACTGAAAGGCATCGTGTTGCAACCTACGGTAAATGTGTCAGACGTATAGATTTTTTTTTCCACTTGTAAACCAGGACAGGGGACAACGGTCTAAACCCGTGACCCAGTCAGGGTGCAACCATGGGCTGACCTAAATGTGCAAGTAATTGTCCTGACTGGGTCAATACATTTTAAATACTTATTCTGTCCACAGCTAGTACAGCATTAACTGGTTGGATTTGTTACCCATGCTGTTCTTCCACCTCAGTTTTTACCCAGGACTGTATTTTGTTTTTCAGGGAATCATCGACATCATATTTGTGATTGGAGTGAACCCCATGTCTCAGAGCTCACAGAGCATGCTCTATAACCCCATGCTGATGATGTGTCAGAACTTCCAGGGTAGCCCCAGCCTGAGTGGCAGCGTGGGACCTGGGGGGCTCCCTATGTATAATCAGTACCTGAAACACTACTGCTACATGGATCCTGAAGAGGTGAGCTCCATTCTCCATATTTATTCCAGTCCTTAATGCACACCCCCATTCTGATGTATAATTGACATTCTTTCCTTAGGCTGTAGCCTTGGTGCTGGGTCTGCTGGTGGTGGTGGCCCTGTCTATATCTGCTTACTATGCATATAAGACCCGCAGCAAGATATGGAGGCACGGCAAGGCTAATATCTACTGGGACGACCCAGTTGTCAGACCATCAGAGGGGCAGGATATACAGGACTGGGTGAGACAACTTGATAAAGTCATTATTATTCCTAAAGAAGCAAAGTAATGCTTCAGCAGCAGGACAGGAAATAGTTATTTTAATTATTTTGATTTGTTTGGTTTGGTTTCTCTGTCTCTGTGGTTTACGTTGTTTAGACCAACTTTTGGCTATTATTCTGTCCAACTGTCAGTGTAATATAACATGCCATACATTTCAATCAATACGGGAACACACTACTGAACCTCAGCTGGTCAATTTCCCATTCATATTTTGTGAAATGCATATTTTATGGGGTAGTAAAGCCCCCATCTGGAATATTCCGAGGGCGAGCATTAATATTTTAAGGCCATTTTCCTGGAGCTCTCCCAATTTTTGACCCTGCTCTGCAAATGTTGCTCCAGAAATGTTTGTAACCAGACTATTAAGTCATATTTCTCCAACGTTTTTCACTCAAGAGAAAAGCACAAAGTAAATGAAAAAAGTGTTTCTCTTCAGTTGACCTATGCAAATTGAAGACTATATCCAAACTTTAGCCCTATATGTATAAAGGCTCATCTCTATACTGTTCTTTGGAGTTGTCATTTCAGTTTCCTGCAGTTTCACTATTGTTCTATGGCTGAAAGCACAGTTAAGGTGGATCTGTCTGAGCAGCAGCTGCTGCAGCTGTTGACTCAGTGGATGTTGGTGTTTTCTGTAACACACCCAGGTATCACTCTGACTGATCATTAACCATTCTGCCTGTAGGAGTGACGCACAAACCCAGGGTGAAATGTTAAAGAGTCCACGAAGGAGGTCACATGACTTTAATGACAGAAACTGACCTCACGATAAAGTGCAAGGTTTCACATTACACGCTGTTCGATCACACAACACGTTTCCTGCGCCGACACGAGTGACTCTGTAAATGACTAACTTTGATGGTGACAGAAGACGAAACCAGATTGAATGGCTGTGGTTAAAGAGTACTGACGAGAAAACTAGCTGTGAGTTACACCAGGTGAAATGTAGCTGTGTAACACTTTCATTACTGGTGATGCTCTACTGGCTGGACACAAAGTACTGCCCTAAAGCTTAGCAGTGAAAAATACACAGTTATTATCATATTGTGTCTGCTGTGTGTCATCATGAATGAGAGAAGAATAATTAGCCAGTTCGTCCATGAGGCCTCGGCCTCGACACATCAACCACATATCTTCATCAGAATGCAGACCCTCCTCTGAGACTCTCTTCAACTACAGGGAAGCTGCTTCTTTTTTTTCCTGCCATGCAGTCATTTATAATGTATATGGAATGTATAATACATATGAAAAAGGGGTTGAGTTGCCTCCGAGTTGTTGTATGAAACCTTACAAAGTGTGGAGGCGCTGAATGATTCAGTTGGTGTTGAGGCTGTAAGACAAGATTTGTTATGATTTTTATCTGAAACCAAACTAGTAGGACAGTTAGATTAGCGGTTGTCCCAGTTACAGCAGTGAAGACGTTCAGGTTATTTATAATCATTAATGGGAATAACATGTATAACTGTACAAAAAATCTGAACAAAACATAGGAACCAATGAATTTCAATGAAGGATTTTTAAGTCAAAACAAACCTTTTGCTTCAGCTACTGCAGAAAATGTATGGATTTACATATTATTCTGTGCTTCACATTGAGCATTTAAGTTAGAAAAAAAACCCAGAATCTCCATGTGTTGAGCACAGCTGTGATTAACAACAGCAGCACTATTCCTCCTCTGTGAATCTGATTCCCTGCAGTGTGCGTGAGTTTTCCAGACAACATCCCCTCCTCCTCCTCCCCCCGGTTGTGAATTCATCAGATCCATTTCACACGCCGCGTTTTCCAGACACTCACATCAAGTCAATAGACCCTCATCCTGTGTCACTGCACTCTCAACCAGAAATAGGTCAGAGAGCAGGAGCTGTATAATCACAGCAGATTACAGCAGGCCTAATCCAGTGAGCAGGGTCAAACGTAATCTCTGGGTCATGCATATTGTTTTATTTATGCTGAATTTATTAGCACATTGCTCATGGAATAGTGCTTCAAATGCACAAAATGCTTTTGTTCTCCATCACACTCTCAAGATGGAGGAGGGCTAATGTTCACTTTCCTGATTTGCTGCTGTCCAAGACCCATTCACTTCATGTTGTCTGTTACACTGCAGCAGGCACCAACTACTGTGGCATCAGAGCAACCAGCACCTGACCTGAGGACAGAGAACAGTGTGGTCTCCTTTGACAACGCAACCGTCAGCATCCACAGCAACGGCAACTATAAAAGCAACTAGTGAGTGACGTTCTTACCCTGTTCAACCAGTGTTGCTGAGAAGAAGAAAGGAAGAGATTTGCACATCAAAGTCAAACTAACTTTGTCCTCCTCAGCTTCTCTGCCAACTCCAGTCACCGTGAAGGTGCTGAGCCACTGTGTCAGAAAACTGAAGTCACAGTTTACTCCAGCAGCTCCTCGGAGGAGGTGAACAGCTTCCAAAAACCCCCTCCTCCGTATCACGTTGACAGGAAAGCGAGGAAGAATCGGGAGCCACGCGGTGCTGCTCAGGCGGCGGTGGAGTCTCAGTATGAAACTGGATATACCACAGGAGACACTGGCAATGAGCTGGACCGGGACCACACGGAACATCTTTACAGGCAAGAACCAAATCCATGAGGCTTTACAATCCTGATAAGGAGTCGTGCATGAGTTTGACTCCCTGGATTGACCATTTAATCCGCCCTGCTTGATGAATTTGAAAGTGAACAAATCTATCTATCCATCTAAGTATGAATGTCCCCCTGCAGGTTGTACCCAGAAATAACTTCAGATGAACAGCGACAGCAGTACAAGAGGGAGTTCGACTCTGATCTGTCCCACTACAAGAGTCTGTGTGCAGAGATGGATGACATCAGTGACCAGATGAACAAACTGAGCCGAGAGATGGACACACTGGACGAAGACTCCATCAAATACCAGGTATGGAGGACAACATGTGAGACAGATACTGTAGTGCTGAAGCATCCTGTTTCCTTATTGTGCATAATAGAATGTCAGTACATTCAGGTGATAGAGGTTGTGTTTGTTTTTCTAGGGTGTGGCAGAAGAGTACAACCGACTCAAAGACTTTAAAAAGGTGAGTGCAGTGTCAACCTGTTTTTGTTACTATTTTTTCTTGGTAAATAAGTTCTCATTTATTCATTGTTTTTCTTCAGACACCAGATTACCAAGCTAAGAAGAAGCAGTGCAAACAACTTCGACAAAAGATTTTCCACATCAAACGTTTGGTAAAAATCTACGACGAAGGCATGTGTTAATGATTCTCAGTACAGACAGAGCTGGACGTTGACATTATTTTCTGCTGTATATACCACAACAGTCTGACAGTATTGGACAGTGTTGTTTACTCTGGAATTACTTTGTCTAAACTACTGCATTTCAGAAAGAAAATAATAATTGTTAGAAATCACTGTCCTGTTTTATCGTTTGATTTGACCTGTGTATAAACTGATACATCATGAAACACACATCTGATGAAGCTAACTGACTATACAGTATGTAGTCTTTGGTTGAGCAAATATAATGTGTTCACATTTGTTGTCATACTTGGTTTTGCATTTTTTTTGTTTTATGTGTAGAAAATATTTTATTTTTATCATTTATAGAAGGAGCATTTTTACAAGATGATTTTATCAATGTACATAAGAATGTAATGCAATTACAATACACATTTTAAAATAATTTTCAAGTGGAGTATGTGGACTGTGTGATTTATCTGCGTGATAATGAATTTTTCTCCCAAAAAAAAACAACACAAATGAAAGAAGACAGATCCATCCACTCACTCGCCTACTAGTTCCTACACGGAATTTGCTTGAATGCCGTACATCAGATTGATAGAAGACTTTGTTAATGAATTTATAGGAGATGGTGACGGAGATGGAAACACTGTAGGTTGAGGACGTCGTTTAAATATGAGTACACTCGTACATGTTGCACTGTTTATTTGGCATTTTTCATACAGATGTTAGAACAACACTTCAAGTAATCTGAAAAAAAAAACATAAGACACATCTGACTTTAGAACTTTTTTCTCATACATTTCCATAAACATGAAATCAGTAACACAAAGAAAACAACAAGAGTATATATTTTTTTCCTCTTCTCCATATTTGGTGAGCGTTTGTCATAGAGAAGAAATTCCCAATAGGCCGGCGGCAGACAAAGCAGATTTTTTCAAATGTAAATGTTGAAATGCATTTGTGTTTAGAGTTGATTTTTGTGGAAACCAACTTGATCTGTGAATTTTGTGGACTTGCCATTTGAGGTGAATCCCTGGAGGTAGGGAAACCAGGAGCCTCTGAGTCTTTGATCACGAACACGAACTAATTTTGGTGTGGTTGAATTTCATCCAAGTGCATTTTCATTTACTAAAATGTGGTGTAAAATCACTTACTAGAGTAGAGACATCTCTACGTCACAGCTGCAGCAAAAGCACGAAGATCAGCTTGTGTTTGCACATCTTAAACAGATGACAGAGGTATTTTTTCCATAGAAATACAGATAGAAAAAAAGGTTTAGGAAATAACAGAGAGGAATCACTTTAAAAAGAACCATTACTTAATGTGAAAGAAGGAAACTTAGCAACATTTTCACATGCAAAGGACAAACGGTTGACTGTTTAATATTTATATATTTATATATATACACACAATGCATTTTTCAGAGGATGTTTGAGCAGAGGCTGCTGTCAAAAAAAACTAATCACTGACCAAATTTGCTCATTACTGTAAAGATGACATTTTACAAAAACGCCGACTCAAACAACTTTTTTTCCTTTATCTTAATCTTCCCCATAGTCCGTCAATCAAAATTAAACAAAAACTGATACCCCCCCCAAAAAAACCCAAACCAGATGAATGTTTTCAACACTCACAAGACACAGTTGACCATTCATTTAGATTTTATGAAATTTATAGCGAGCACAAAGGCAGTTGAAAAAGGCGGTTTCTGGTGAAGGACATGTACAGAGGTTTGCGTTTAGGAATTATCAGATTAAAGCATTCTGATGTCGTGAGGTATACGTCACCCTGGCTTTTTCACTTCTTAGAAATCTTAGAGTCGAGTGTCAGTGAACTGTTAGTGAAACTATAAGTGTTGTTGACTCGACTCCTTTCTTCTACGTCAGGTACTAACTGTGTTTTAAAGAAGTCATCAGAAGATGAAGTGACAGACTTTGGTGAGATTTTCTTGTTTTTTTCTTTCTTTTTTCCTTTAGAGCAGTTCATTGGCGTCGTCCTCCACTGTTGAGGTAAGAGCAGTAAAAGTCAAAATTGTCTTTTCCTACAAAGAGGCCCTCACTGTCGTTATATTCAGTTCACGCTGCACAGCTCGTTCTTATAGGCATGGTCAAAATGTTGTTGGTTGTGTGATATAGTGTCACAAATGCTGAGTCATGGAGAATTGTGTCCAGGGAGGAAAAAAAGAACTCTCCCAGGTTTTGAGTGACAGGACAGCTTTCTAATCTGGATGTATTTGTAGCAGAAGCTGTGCCATCTCTAGTCACTACAGCATGTAAGCTGTGACATCTGCCTGTGGTGCCCGTATCAGAGCCCAGTATGAAGTACTGTTCTCCAACCTTAAGACCTGGCATCAGAACAATGTTGCTGGCAACACGACAGTCCACCCAACACCATGCTTCTTTTTCTTATCAGGAGACAGAGTAGAGCGCTTACAGCAGAGAACATACGACAGCCAATCGCTACTGCAGTTTGGTAACAACACAGATGGACCGTGGTGAGTCAGGAGGTTTCCTGTGAGTCCCTGTCGTCACTAATCCCACATGGAAACCTAGTCCATTTGGACATGGTATGCTACTGTCCCGGGACATACGGCCAGCTGATGGAGCTTCCGGAGAGCTGCATGTCACGGATCAGCGTCTCAATGGGTGTCTTTCCTACCAGCCGCATGAAAAAGAGCTGAGAGATGAGGTTGGCGGGGACTGCACGCAGGGCAGGGAGGCGCAAGAGCAAGCGGCCAAAGCGCTGTGGTTGAGTGGGGTACTGCATCCTCTCGTACTCAGTCAGCGCCACCTGAGCCTTCTCCTGCAAAGACTCCACGTGGACTGGATCTGTGAGACCACAGGCATCTGCAGAGGCGAGAAAGAAGGAGATGGTTATTTGAAAGTGTAGGCAGGTAGGAAAAATGCCTTTTGCCTATTCCCTTAAACACAGGGAGACCCAGGTGTATGGTCATGATCTGTACTAGCACTAATTACGCACCACAATAAGAGATTGTGGTGACTATGGCACCATAGGAGATGGTGCCATAGTCTGGGAACACCAAAAGTAATACAAGTGTCATTTTTACACCATGATAGCCCACTTCTCTTTCAGGTTTTATCTTGTGAATTCCTAAACATCTAATAAAATCCAGTTCATTAGTCCCAGTCACCTAATAAACATATTGTCTTCTTTGCAGCCAAGGTGGTAATTGTGCTTAGATACCACAAAAAATAATGTCACTATTTAAGCAATAAAAAATAAACTGAGAGACAATGCTTTCCTGAGTGTTTCTGAAATTGTTTTTCCATTTTGTTTTATCAGGGGCAGAAAAAAGAAAATCAGCTCTAGGTTTATGAAAACCTGCCAAACACCTGAGATGAAAAATCTCAAAGATTGGCTCCTCTGTGTCACCAGGGTTTTGTCGGGTTGCGGAAGACTCAATCTGTGTGACCTTTTAAAAATGGCAAATGAGGGGATTTGTATCCATGCAACCATAAAAGCAAAGACCATTTACCTGGTGAGAAGAGCGCAATCGCCTTGAGACAGCTGTACTCAGCCGAGTCCACCTGCAGCCTGGTCAGTTTGTCCACCTGGTCCTGGAAAACCCTGACTTGGTCCATGAAGGAAACCACACGCTCTGCAGACATGGGGGAGGAGTGGAAGCCAGCTGCAGCCAACAACGGTGCCATGTGAAGAGGAAGGGCAGACTGGGCTGCATTGAGGATGAACAGCTCGCTCCAGCTCAGCCTCAGCAATGCCACCTGGTGGATTTGTTATGTTCATTAAATCACTTTATAATTTTCAATAGTCCATTAACACATTGCCTAAAATCTTTCATGTCTCCCAGTCTTTTTTTATGGCTGTCAAAGTGTAAATACCTTGATATGAAATTCAATGCACTGACCTGGTCTGAAACAGGCAGCTCAGGGAAATATGGGATGGTTCTGGCCCATTCCACAATGCTGAAGAGCAGGCGTGCAGCCAGTTCACAGATGTTATCTATGCCCATGGCATTATCTGGACCAGACTGTTGGTTGTACTGGTGCCCGTACCGGCCACTAGGATATGGCTCTGCTCGCAGAAGCTGAGAAATGAGCTCAGACACAGGCTGACCGCCACTTCCTCCATTGTTGTAAAACTCCCCTCCGAGGCCACCAGCGCCACCAATTGGAGTAATGGAGGGGCTGAGGCTTGGCTGAGGGGGGATGCGACCGCGTTGGACTGCTGTAGTTTGGTTGGGGGGCAAAGGGGGGAGGAGGGGGTGGGAGAGGACCAAAGAGAACAAACATGACAAAAGTGTAACGATAGGGGAGAAATGGATTGGGAGGTAAACACAGAGAGAAAGAAAAGTTAAAACTGGGTTCCTCTAAAGAGGTGTCACTTCTCTACCAAACTGTAAAATGCCAGATACTATCAGAACAATGTAAAGACATGAACTGTAAGAGACTTGTTGGGCATAGTTAAACAGCATTACCAACTGAAAAGAGGACACACAGCAGTCTAACTTAAAAGAAGCCCAATTTGGGAACAACAATTAACAAGACCAGTTTCCATTTCCTTAAGCACAATATAGTCACTTCCAATCAGAGGAATGCTGCTTTAACACTCACTGTGTCCTCCCAGCTCCCTAAAGGATAGTCAAGTAAACCAAATCTCACCACAGGGAGTCATAAAGTGTCCAATTAGCAGGTTTCATGAACTCTTTGAGGTAAAAAGACATAAAACCTCTAAACTAGGTCTAAAACCAAAGTATATATTTTATGATATGCAAAGCCTTAACGGTGTCTTATAATATATTTTATGATATGCAAAGCCTTAAAGGTGTCTTATAACCAGTGAGTCCAAACCACTGTGCCGTGGCCTTTAGTGTGCCGTGAGAGATCATCAGGCGTACCATGTAAAATTATCCAATTTCACTTATTGATCTAAAATTCTTATTTATTAGCGTCCAATATTTTGCAGTTATTGTCAATGAGACAGTGAAAGGCAGAACAATTAGATTATCTTCAACTAGATGGCAGCAGGTGGCAGTAAACAGTAAAAAAAAAAGGATTCAGTGCTTTTGAAAAGATGCGTGTATTTCTTCAATTCATGCAAGTATATCAGGGTTTTGTCCAACTCAACAGGCCAAGAGTTAGTATGGTGCAATTTCGTTCAAACTTAAATATCATTGTATTTCATTCTATATATTTTTGGGACATTTTTGCTTGATAGTATGCCATGGGTTTTGTACAATGCAACATACTGTGTGTGCTAAAGGTTGGAAAACAGACATAGAGAATATGTCTGTGTGTTTCGGCTGGCGGGCTGTTACATGACGTGTGTTCTGAGCTTCACCATTTAAGGCGAAATCCACATATTGGATTTTCCTCGATGCAGCCAACATGTCAGCTTCAATCAGAGGCTTACAGCTCGGGGACGCAGGTGTCTCAGCACAGTATTCCTCTCAGTCCCACTTACACCGACACTAGATTAAGTCACTTAGTGCATGACATGAAGCTGACATGCATGACTGGCTTAGACATGATAGGGTCTGGACATCAATGTGTGGCATTTTCTGTAAAGCTCTTTGAGCAGAGAAGAGAAGAGGAGTGAAGCAAACCTAACAATGATTGATTTTTTTCCCAATTGAACAACTAATGGGGATAATGAAGAGCCTCTCCAACATATTTCACTGCAATTCTGCACAATTCTTGTCAGTATTAGCTTGAGTTCAGAATTTCTAAGACTCCACATGTATATGCCCACTGGGTCCTGGTGTTTCATATTCTCAGCACATGATTAGGATGCATGAAGGATTTAAAAATCATAAGAGACAGTTACCTTCTTTACGCATACCAACGCGGAAACACTTCTTCAGACGACAGTATTGACATTGGTTTCTGTGGTGCTGGTCAATCTGGCATTCTCTGTTGGACCTAAAAATACAAATATTAACCAATGTTAATGGGTGCAATCATGACAACTACCAGGTTTTTGATCTGTTGTAAGGTTATACCACCTGCTTTCAACACAGTCAGGGTAATTTATTGGTTTTGATACAGATTTTATCAAGCATGAAATATTGTCCAAATCACATGGAAAATGAATGCCACTGCAGTGATAAACATGATTTATCACCAAGCACAATCCACCACAGGCTCTTCTGCTTCAGCAGCATAACAGTGTAAGTCTTTACCTAATGATCCATTGTTTGTGATCATTTATAATTATTCGCTCATCTGATGATTGGTTCCTAATTAACTGATAAGTTGCTTAAAGCACAAACCATGCAAAAACTGTTTACAGCTGCAACTGTATTGACTGGGACTGAATGCCATGGTCCCATCATTCTTATCTAATCTAATAGAAATACAAAGCACATAACCATTAAGACAAAATAAATCATTTTAATCAATTATAATTTATTTTGAATGACTATGTGGATAGATATGTAACAAAGCAATTTGAAGAAACTAACTTTTATAGCAAACAAGTTGCAGGAAATTAGGTTTTCATACCTAATTTGTTCCTTGTTGGTTACTCAAGGTTGAGCGATTGGGAAATGCTTCTTTGAGTTCAAAGACTTAGACACTGCAGAAAAGATGTTTATCCTTTATTATCAACTTGATTATCATTATTAGTCACACTGTGGATCTCTTGGTCAAATTGAGATCAAGGAAAAAGGTTTTACAGAAAACTTTAAGAATGCAGGGCCATTATTGTTGTGTGTTTCAACTACATCCTAACAATTCTTCAAAAAAGGGCAAAAAACCATCTCCAAAAGATTGAGGGAAAACCTGTAACCTGACGTGCAATGGGCCTTGAAAATTAATAAAATAAAGCAAGACCTGAGTCCATTCCTGGAAGTATCAAAATGGGAAGAATTTGACAGAATCTCCAGAAAGAAAAAAAATATATAAAATACTACCTGAAACTTGTTCAAAACCTGAACAATAAAATCAGGGAAGCTGATTATTCTGACCATGACACTGCAAGATAAATGTATTTTGTATAGAAATAAAAATACCTTGAGTGTGTATAGAGTTGTATGAAAATACTTGTTTAAGAGTTGTCGTTAAGTGTATACTGTTTGCCCTACCATGGCTTAAAAATACCCAGGATTCCGTTCTAACCTGCAAGTGTAGCTCAGGTTGCGTCGGACACTCCTCTTGAAGAAGCTCTTGCAGCCCTCGCAGGTGAACACGCCGTAGTGTTTCCCGCTGGACTTGTCCCCGCACACCACGCAGTCCACCACGCACGCCTTATCTTCGTCCCCGGCCTCCATGTCGCTGCCTCCAGCCTGGGGAGAGCCGTCCTCCTCCTCCCCCTTCAGGTAGCCCTTGTCCCCCAGCCCGTTGGTGCCCCCATTGGGATCTCCCCAGCCCCCACTCACCATGGCCATCGCTTGGTTAGCGAACCACCGCAGAGGAAAATGGGACAGGCAGCCAAGCTCTGTGGTTGCTGTCAAAGTAACATAAATATGAAAAGTCCCGTGTGTAGGGGAAGCGGACACGCGATGTTGTTCACCCTTTAATGTCCTCCGTGGTTAATAAAGTCTCAATTTATACTAAAAAAAAAAAAAATTACAACCACAATCCTTGGACTGAACTCGCAGATGTCAATGAGGAGGAAAACTGGCCGTGGCAAAAAACACAAGACCAACCCAGTCTCCTCCCACTTCACTATGACCTGGAAACAGTCTCCACTTTACAAACTTTTAGTTTGGGGATTATTTTAAGTGTCTCCCTTCCTCTCTTTTGTCCTGTTCTATTTTTTGTCCTCTTCGTTCTTCCTCTGAGACGTTCTCCGACCAGACGCCTTCGGCCAGGAAACCTTTACAACAGGAGAAAATTAAGTCAAACAAAAATGGCTTCCAAAAAAAGACAAATAAATAACACGAGGTTAAATGCACTGTCTTGACCGTCCAATCTCGGCTTCGTCTTCGTTATGGAACAACCCGAATGGCCGGAAACCGACCTCTGTGTTAGCCTGTTAGCTCACCTTAGCATGCACGCCGTTAAGCGCCTGACCAGTCATTTCTGATGAATTTCGCCCTCATACTCGGTTAATATGCCCTCGGAGTAATTATTTCTCATTTTAAACAGTGGCCTGTCTAAATATTAACCTCGTGTAAAATTGTCAGAGCTTTACCTGACAGCGAACACTTCGATTAAGTGTGTTGTCCGTGCTGCATTCAAGTACGGCGGCGCCTCCCGCAGAAAAATAAAGCCGTCTCTTAGAGCTTCCTTTGGTCCAGCGAAAATGAGGCAACAGGATTTTGCCTGCTCTGCTGTAATCCTATCAGCGACATTTTGACCCACATCGAAGCCAACGTACGCTAAATCAGTTATACATGAACAGCAGACAACACTTTTGCAGAGTGATGCTTCAACGGAACAGCCGTTGACACAGCTGCAGTCAAAGACAGTGCAGGATTCAGACTTCCAACAGACGATGTTCCCTATCCGCGTTTCCCGTTCCGTTTTTGCGTAACAGTGTCCCCCATGCTACCAAAAAGAATAAACTAATCGAGTTAAGTCCCCCTCGGTTACTCCTCTCATCCAATCTCCTACCTCCAGTCTTTTGTCAATGATTGGCCACCAAGAACTAATGACTTGCAGCTTGTGTGTACTGCTTCCTATCCGTGTTGTGTTTGTGTGAAACCCTTTTCTCTTTGGCTGTGGGTCACAGGAGGTGGGGGTTGGAGTGATGGGTGCTCCTCCGCTCTCCTCTCCTCTCTTCTTCTGTCATGTATCCCTGTATTTCTCTTCCACAAACCGAATTATGATTAAAGAAAATGAGCCTAGGGGGACCCGAGCAAAGATTTTCTTCTTTGCATTTGCTTTAATTTTTATTCCACCATCCTCAATAAGAATATGTGTGCGTGCGCGCTTGCGCGTGCAAGGGGAGATCAAGCAAAGGAAGGGGAAGGGGAGTTTCTCTCTCTCTCTCTCCCTCCCACTCAGTGTTTGTATGTGTGCAAGTGAGCAAGCTCCCAGGGATTTGACACTGCTATTCAAGCCCAGTAGTTACCATGGAGCTGGCTGCCTTATATGGCTGTTGAAGTCAAAGAGCAAAGAGAGTGGGCTGCGTGGGTCAGCACGCACACACAAACACACACACACAGAAAGAATGTGAAGGATCTCTCACCGCAGAGATGCAGAAAGCTTGACCCCCCAAGGCCACAAAGCAACCCTGACAATAACAGATCCCCCCGAAGCCCTGCAACAAATACAAACACGCCAATCTTCTGCTTGCCTTTGTCTTCCTGAGAACAGATGAATGCTGGAGACAAAGGTTTTTTAAATTACAGTGCATGCAGAGTAGTGTATGCAGGAATTTAAATCATGAGACCCCTGCAGTTCATTTCACACAGCGTCAAATTCCATATAACAGTGTATGCAATAATGCAAACTCCACACAAAACTTGTGATTTATGTGTGTAATAAAAAGGCATCTTTGGAGTTCTGTCCCCATATTGACAGAGGTGCTCAACTATGCAAATAAGCCACCTAAACGAGGCTAACACCTTTGTCCATTCAGCTTTGATTAATCACACAGTCTTATCATGCATTTGTAATAACCAATGACCATGTGATTTTCATTCATACACTTTACCACTTTATCCTGGTTGTGGCTGAAGCTGAGGTCAATCATAGCACACCACTCACACAAGGTTGGACAGAACTAGGATAGGCCGCCAATCCAATTTGGTTTCTATCAACTTAATCTCACGTGGACATGTTTTTTTGTTCTGGGCCAGTGCTTTTGCCTTTCAGCACAAAGATTAAGACGAAGTTAGCATGTTCTGCCCGCGTACAATACATGCAGATTAGGTTAAATGGACACTCATAGCTACACATGTGGGTATGAATGGTTGCCTGCCTACATGTGACCCTGTAATGGACAGGTCAACTGTCCAGGGTTTGATCACCCAGTGCTGGGATCAGCTTTGGTTATCTCCCTGACCCTATAAAGGATTTAGGAGTAGAAGATAAATGGATGAATGTATTTCTGACTGTTGGCAGAGCCAGAAGTACTGAACTACCATAAAGACCATTTGACTCCATGCTAAATGGACGTCTCCCACTTGACAAATGGGACAGATGATTCAAGCCACATATGCAGAACCCCCTGCAGAGAAAGCAGGACGAGCTACATAATCTGTGTTTCAAAACACTTGCTGCATATTCCACATTTGAGATGTCAGACGCAGCATAGGTGAGTTGGTCTTTATGTCCCCTCTGTGATCCTGCCTACGTGCAGTAGGGCTTTCCTTCAGAAAGGCTTGTCGTGCAGGTATTGAAGGTTAATGTTTTGTGCCCATTGCTCAAAGGGTGACGGCCTCAGCGCTTTGTGGAAGCACATGGTGATTTGTGTTCAGGGTTAACCCAAGAGGTCAAACTGACTTTCACACCCCTGTGGTGGTAAAAAGCCCAGGGTCAAATACAGATAAAAGAGGGGAGAGGACACACAGCGACCCTGGATAAGAGCCTTAAGAGATAAGTGATGAATCTGCTTGTAAATGTGCAGCAGATTGGGGGGTTGCCATCACAGACGTGCGGGGATGAAAGTGTCTGCGATGCAGAGATTCTCTACACGCAACTTGTCGTCTTATCTACAGGGAGCAATTGCAGAGTTTTTTACTGACATTCCTTTCTCTCAAGACATTTTTATGGCATTCCTAAATCTGAAACTACCCCCCCCCCACACACACACACACACACACACACTCCTACCCCTGGAGGAGAGAGTTTGTGAGCAGGAGCATTGTCGTGCCTTTGTGTAACTAATGGATCATCAGAGGGCTGTATGTGTGTGTGTGTGTGTGTGTGAGGGAGTGTATGTTTGAATGAAAGTCCCTTTAATTAGGGCTACTGTGCCTTCTTGTGCTGAGAAAGATTAGTCTTGTTGAATAAAGGGGGGGCGTTGGGGATTATGTGTTACTTTGTGTGTGTGTGTGTGTGTGTGTGTGTGTGTGTGTGTGTGTAAGGAGATGAAATATCCAGCTGTGACACTGATGAATCTCTGTTTACATGAAAATCATGACATTTGTGTTAACCCCTTCATTACTGTCCTGCAGAGGATAACAGAGAAAGTGGGATGATTAAGGTTCACGTTCTTGAAATGACCCAAACAAAGGTTTCAGGGGGTCAATCTGTGGGACAGCCTTCTATTTACACTGTATTAGTTTCTCCAGCTGTAAAGAATTAAATGTACTACAACATGTCACTGTGGATCCTTTGTGCACTACATCCGCCGCTAGTACAAAGTACATACAATGATATTACCTTTTTCTCAGTTCCACAGACATTCAGAGTAATGAAACCTTCACCATAAGTACTATCATGTGTCAGGTCGTCTCTCATTTCAATTTGGTGATACTAATATCATTTATTTTTATCTTTTAGAGTGTATCCCTCATCTCTAGTAAAACAAAAAAAAACATGTTTATTGCTAATACTACTAACCCTCTGGTGCATTCGCTGACAATTTGAAAGTTGAAATTGGCACCGAAAACACATAAAACATCAAGAGAGTAAACAGTGGTGACATATTCCTGCATTGAACAGGCAATGTTGAGGTTATAATTACTAAGAGCGGTCGTTTTCTGTTCCAGGCAGCCCTATTAGCCAGGAGTGAGATGGCACAGAGGGCTTCACTTCCAGGTTACTCTGAATGTCCCCAGTGTTTGTGTGTGCGTGTTTGTACTTGTGTTGTTTTGTGAGAAATGCCTCAGTGAGCAGGAGTGATGTGACCTTTGAACCATCAGTCACAAATTTGTTTGCTCAGATTGAAGAATCCTGAAATGCAAGTCTGCAAGAGACGTCTGTCGCCCTGGCAGAAGGACACGCACAAAAACAGCTAGCAGTGTTCTAGCCTCAGGGTGTAAACAAACTGTCAGCTCAGACAGAGTATGAACACGAAGAATGAACTGTACAGCCTCATACATATATATTTATATATACATATCTATTTCATCATGTGTTGAAATGAATATAAATAAATGTATAGTTAAACTTTCTGTTTCATTTTATTAATCTAGGAAAAATAAAGCGAGGAGAAACGCCTGCACTTTTAGATGGTGCACATGTTCCCATGATCCATCATGTGTGTCTAACTGAGAGTTTGACATTAGCCTATTGTTCAGGCCTTTAACATCAGTCTTCTGTAACTTGTGCTTTTGTTGCTAACATACTGTGTCCTGAGCACAATGTTTTCAAAGCACACAAAACCTGCAGCTTAGCTTTTCGCTCTCCCAATTTTGCCTTTGTTTAGTTTCCTGCCTTGCTTTATAGGGGTCAAAGGTCACCCTGTAAGATGTGTAATGTGAGAAATGTAATTAACAAGTCGTGGTTGTAACTTGAAACTTCTGTCTGAGGGCGAGCATGTGGGATGCTGCAGTATCCATCCATCCATCTATCTATCTATCTATCTATCTAACTATCTGTGTACGTAGCTATCTATCTGTCTATCTATCTATCTATCTATCTAGCTATCTATCTATCTATCTATCTACCTATCTATCTATCTATCTATCTACCTATCTATCTATCTATCTATCTATATATCTATCTATCTATCTATCTATATATCTATCTATCTATCTATCTATATATCTATCTATCTATCTATCTATCAATATATCTATATATCTATCTATCTATCTATCTATATATCTATCTATCTATCTATCTATAATAATTAACAAAATGCTAAATTGCTGGCAAAAGTAATCAGTGAAGCAATAATAAAAACAGAAGGCCAGCTTAAACCTTTTCTTGGGGCAACAAACTGGTCTGCTGACTGGTTTGGTCCGCCTTCATTGTGAGACCTCTTTGTGGAGTTCAAATCTGAAGATGAAAGATTTGGTCTCTACCCTCAGGCACTGCTGTTCAGGCACAGACATGAGTGTCTGGTCTACAGATAGAATTAACATTTCAACCACTGACGCTAACCTTTTAGCTGATGTGCATTAAGCCGGCACGTTCAAGGCTCTAACGTTAGGTCAGCTGTGTCACTGAGGCAACCACTGTAATTCAATATCAGGGTGTTAGCAGTGTGCTCTCAACCACATCAGCATATGGAAAGTAGGTCTTTACGTGAAGTCACCGTGAGGCGTCTGTGAAGCCTCTGCTGCGTTTCCATCACGCTCCGATGGCTGTCAAATGTTTGGACATTCGCAGTGACAGCTTCACCCTGAGACCAGCATGACCTGTGACCTCTGAGGAATGGTCAGGCCTGGAAACAAAAACAGAGGCCTTTTGTGTAGGTCAAAGAGAAAACATCTGCTGGTCTGAAGACACGGAAAGGAGGAGGGATTAACTCTCAGCTATTCATCATTCTGCCTTTTAACCACCTCTGATTAGAGGTGGCTGAAAATAAATCCACGTTACGTCACATCATTATGACTCAAATCTTTCTAATTTAACCTGGTTACTTCCACGGCGGCCTCCTCAGCTCAGCAGGCAGAAGTCATTAAAAGTAACTGCAGATAAATACAATATTAGGGTCAGTTCTTGATATTAATGTTGTCATGTCTCTTATCACACACCAACAGGAGTCACTGGCCTCGGATTCCATTGCTTTTCTTAAATTGAATTTCAGGCTAAATTAACGAGCTGACAGAGGGACACATTACAGTGTCTGATGAGAAAATCATTTGGACAGTTAAATTAACTTATGTTTTTTTCTACTAAAGTAGAAGCAGTAATATAAACCATTCATTTAAATGATGCCATATTTTGATACAAAACTAAAAAACAATGAAAGCACCAAACGAAACTAATATTGCCTGTTTAAAAACGCTTCCTCGCTTGTCTCGTGGACGCTGGTCCACATGCAGTGATTTAGCACCACATTGTTTATTTGTCTCAGTTCAGTCTGGTGGACAGCGCAGGTATTTACCACTTCCCCTCTGCCCTGTCTCTATTCCTCACCAACAGAGGCCTCTTTCTTCAGGCTGACTCTGTGATGCAGCGCACGGCTGTGGCGTGCACGACCAGTCTGTCGGAGCAAGTCAGCAATTACCCAAGTGTCTTACCCACAGATCACCATCTCAGTCTGATTCCTGGTTATTTAGGCTGCACAGACAGTGGATGGAATGTCGTACCGTGGCTCAGCAGAAACGCACACAGACTGTCACAAATGTGTATGTGCATGTAAGGTGTTGAATGATGGAGAGTTTATGACAGTGTCATGGCCACAGTAAGTGTACATTTGTGAATAGATGTAGTTTTAACAATTCAGGAGAAAAGACGGTGTAGCACATTGGCTTCATTAAATTGAACCGTATTAATCAGATCGTATCTTCAAAGAACATGAATAAGTAAAAAGCCTGTTGTGTTCCATCATTTATTCACATTATCTCTGTTTCACACACTTCATTACTTCAGAGATCATTACCTTCATTTCCATGATCTCAATGTTCATGTTGCTCATTAATTACAGAGTCTGCAGCTACAATAGCACAGTGTGACCACTAGGTGACAGCACGCCCCATGATAATCTTCTGTGTACGTGTTTGAGTACCGAGTAAACGTTACCAGTGTTTTATTTTTTAATACTGTCGTTGTCAGGACTTTAACAGGAGCCCAAAACAGAAGACTATTTTGAGGTTTAGGATTTAATTTTCAGTAGACTGAGTAGAGTAAACTTTTATCATATATATAGCGGGAACAGAAAATACATAACAGCAGGTAGGTTTATGGCTGTTTTTATCCGTGACTAATCAAAGGGAATTATTAATAAGGAAAAATGTCAAGAAAATTCGTTTAACATCCAACTAAAATCCTAAACAAAATTTGCACATCTCCTTTTGACTTAATGGAAAAAATTACAAATGGGTAATGTTAGCTCAGGTGTCAATGATCAATGCAATACGGTTTGCATTGAGGTGATAAGTAGAGTAAATCAAAATCAAGCTGTTTTCTGACAGGAAACCAATTCCCATTGGTTTGCATTGTGTCTCAGAACATTTCATTGGTGAATTTGACATGAAGAATGTTAGGGGTGACACCCAGAGACCCCTAGGTAAACAAACCATTGCATAACTTCAGCCACAGCAATGGGTTCAGCACATGTGCGGACAACGGCGCTCCACGTGCTAAGGCTTCCTATGTACTGTAGATGCTAATAAGCTGTAATTCAGAGAGAAGAAGACAACGTTTAAACAGAAATGTATTTTCCCAGTGCAAAATATTTTTTTGGAGAATGACTGTTGATAATTTAAACAATTATGTCATCTTCCTCAGAGTTATAGATTTAATTATTTACTCCAGTTTCCTCCCTCAGTCAAAATATATGTAGATTAGGTCAAACAACAAATCATAAAGAGTTATAAATGATCGTTTTTTCATTTATATATATTTATATAATTTTTATTTTTTATAATTTTTCAAGTCCCTGCTAGGTTTATAGTTGCGTCTTTATTGTTGAAAATAAAACCAAGAAGACAGTCTGGAGTGGAGTATGGAAATATCTCTTATTTGTTTGAGGCAGAATCATTTTAAGAGACAGTAGTGTGGCCTGAGAGCGTGTGATCGTTTCAAGTGGTTAGCTTTTTAGATTAAAAAAAAAAAAAACCCAACACATTCAACTCTCATAAATCATCACTGTAACTGTTTATGTCCTATATTTGTCTCTGACTTCCTGCATTTGTTGGCGCCTTAGATCTGGAGGCTCAAATGTTGCCACATGTTTGGCCAGCAGTCCACTCACTGCTTCCTGTCAAGAAACAAAGGCTGACAGGAAAATGTTGTGACTGTTACTGTCACCCTCTCAGACTTGATTTTCAATTGCGTGCCTGCGTGAATGTGTGTGTCCTCTGAGACAGTCAGGCATCTTCGTACCCACGTCATCATGTTGGACTGAGACTTGTGGCATCAAAGGAGCAGAGAATGAATGTCGGAAACACAACATGAGCCATTGTCCTCCTGTCCCACCGTGCACCGGAAAATTCTGTGCATGATCCCATAAAAGATGTTTTGGGCACATTTATGGAGGACCCAGGCAGCAAAGGTCCCCGCAGGTCGCTATACATGTTCTGAACACGATTCTCGTGACTTTTACCTCTTCAAGCTAGTTAGCATATATATATACAGTATATATATCATATACCCTACATCTTGAGGTTGATTGTGACCCGCGCTCTGCCCTGTTGTAATAATATTATTTGTCCATCGGCCTTCTGGACTTATCTGGGGGGGGGGGTCTCCATCTCAAATGAGCTGTGGGCCACTGCTACCACAGCCACCTCATAGAAGACCAAATAAAATGGCCACAAAAACCAGACTTCATTATTATTGACATCTAAGTTTGGCCCCTTTTTGCGAGGCCTGTGAGTCACATGTGGCCCGCGTGCCTGGAGTTTGTCATCCCTGGTTAATGGATGTGGTAAAACATAAAACATCAGCACCAGAAGTTTTTACATTTAAATAATCTTGATCAACATTTTCAACATTGTCTCCATGTTGTGTTCCTAAGAGACTCTCAGATTCACTTCATGCCAACTAATTTTAAACTTAATCTATCTAGAATTTAAATTGTTAAATTTAAATTGTTAAATTGTTGTTGTCCGTGCTTGTACTCTAAGCATAAATAGTATTAGAATGGATTGGACTGACTAAAAATGATGAAATGGTCTGTGTACATGTTCTGGTATGTGATACTTTAGACACTGATAAACATTTCCTCCAAAAGTCCCTCAATTAAAATCTGCTAGAGGACTTTAACCCCAAAGGTTTAGGACAGTGTGTGCTGAAGAAGGACAAGGACAAAGGTCATCTTTGTGATGTTAAAAGTTCATTTTAACTGTGTTTTTGTCTTCATAATCTCTTTTTTCACACATTTTTACGATCCATTTCTTTCAAACAAATCTACGACAGAACAGAACAGCCATCCGTGTCACTCAGGAAGGATACATAGATTATTAAAGTGGTTTGTCATTTTAACAGAATGTATTCAAATCTTAAGTGGTGTCACTGTTATGGGTTTTATATATTATCCATTTTTCTTATTTCACTTCAATGCCGGCCAGTTGGATTCTCAGTATATGAGTGAGTCTTTCCATATCAGATCATTCTTCAATTGTGTCCAAACAGTTCTTTAAGGTCGAGAACAATTTCCTAGTGATAGCCTTCTGGCCGCCATCAATATTTTTAGATGTCAGTTTACATAGGTATATGATTTCACGTCTTTGGTATTTCATACCCTGATATTGTTCATAAGCTCTTTTTAAAGGACGCTCCATGTGCAGGGTGGTAGCTGATGGAGGGAGGAGACTGAGGCTGAGAGAACAGCCCATTGTGGTGTGAGGTAAGAGAAGTTCATAAAAAAAACATCCCTATGTTTACACTTGCCCACACACTGATGAATTCTCGTGGTATCAACACCACCACCACACAAAAGTGATGTGATGGAGGACGGAGAACAATAAAGAAGCAGGGGTTTCTGGTCCGGCATCACTGTACTTGTTTCTTTGAAGAGTGCTGAGGTAGAACCCTCACCCCTCACCCCTCACCTGGACTTTGTTTAAACTTGGCTTCTCATAGGGAAACTCAGAAGTCTGACTTTTTTTTAAAAAAAACGTGTCATCCTCTGGCTACCAGCGACCATGTACAGCAGCGGCTACTCGCATGTGTCCAAATACAGTCCTGCTTCGCAGAAGAGAAAGCAGTTTCACTCAAAAAAGGGCAAAAGCTGCGGTTACTACATGCGAATCGTCTTCTTCTTCTCCTCACTTATTCAGTCTCTCATCATCGTCAGCCTCGTGCTCTTTCTCGTCTACGGTAAGACGCAGGACTCGGCTTCTACAACACGCATTCAGGACCTGGAGGAAAGTTTCAGCCGCCTGTCCATAGAGAACGTGGCCCTGAGACAACAGAGGAAGAACCTGACCAACTTACTGAACTCCACTCTGACCCAGAAGGCTCGGAATGACTGGGACCTGGAAAAATTACGCTACTACTCCAACATCTCTGCTAACATCATCCGGGACTATGACAGGAAACTGGTAAGGACTGAGTTATACAATTTTTTAAATTTAAAACTCAAATAATTGAATACATACCTAATCTAGTAGTAATTCATACTTTAATTTTTTTTAAATAATTCTTAGATAATTCTAAGTGTATTTGCCTATTCTCAGATTATGAAACACATTAACTGTGTTTAAAATGACCAATTTTGTTTATATATATATATTATATATACATTATTTCGATTTCAATCTCCATCCGTTTCAATTTTTTAATTCCCAAAAACGAATTGTCAGATTGATTTTAGATTACAACAATTTCTGTGAGAGTTAAAACACATAACTAACGCCACCTTTTCTTGAATGTGAACAGCAACAGTGTACTTCCAACCTCTACGTGTGTAATGCCTCCGCCCGTTTACACTGCAACTTACCGTCACCACAGAGATGTAAGTCTGACCGTTTTCTTCCACCACATTACCGCATGTAAATTTGTAGCATGTCTTTGGACGGAGATGATCTGAGCATGCAGTTGTTGGACAGCGTTGTGCTGTAATGCTGAAAGTGCATGTACGTTGTCTTAAGTTTCTGCAGGTAACTGTGACTGTGGGGCGTTTGCGGGCCAACTGAAAGCCCACCTCCAGCTGGTACAGTCCAACTTCACCCAAACCGTGCAAAAGCTGAATATGGAAATGGATCAAACTGCTAAAGAGAGAGACTACATCAACCTGGAGGCCATCCTTCTGAGGCGAGAGAAAAGCACCAAAGAAAAGGAGCTGTTGTACCAGAAAGAAAAATGTAAAAGCGACTTTGCCCAGTCCCTGAGTATCGTCACCAACGTCTCCAGGGCTCTCCTGCACAAGATCGACTCCCTCTTCCCGACTCACCTCCCCTTTCAGCTTACCTGCGAAAGACAGAGGAAACACCTGGAGCAGATCCAAACTAACTGCACCAATCTGTCCAGGGACGTGGAAAACACGCTCCAGCGTTACCTGAACAGCGTGGGAGAACAGGTTTCAGACATCCAATCAGAGAACAGCCGGCTGAAGGCAGAGAACGAGCGAGTGTCCGACGATTACCGCTTCTGCAACCAGAACCGGACAGGTCTGATCCGGTGGCACAAACTGGAACTCGACAAGCATCAGCAGAAACACGATCAGGAGAAGGAGAGACTCCTAATGGAGAAGATGAAGCTAACTGGAGAGAAGGAAGTTCTGGAGAACAGCGTCAGATACAGAGTTAAGGAAGTGGAACATCTCACTTTGCAAATCAATCAACTCAACATGTCCTGCATGCATAAGGTAAGAAAACAACAAGGATATCGGAATAAATAAATATAAATCCATAAATAAAATAGCCAAATTTGAATCCATTAGCATAAATTTAAGCACATACTTATTCATTAGTCAAGAAACTGTAGCAGAAATATCTGTAATTTCACTAGAGTTTCTCTGTTAAATTTTATAAGTGGCCCCAAAAATAGCATCAGGCCAAGCAAAGCGACCATGTATTTACGTGACGTGCTGAACACAATTCAGTATGTCTCCATTCAGAAGAGTAAAACTGAATCATATATATTTTACTTTACTATTATTTCAGACACCATTTGCTGTTCCTAACTCACGGACAAGCACATCAAGTCAGCAGGGGTGGGGCTTCTTTGGTGGTGGATCCAGCTCCTCTCCATCTTCTGGTAATAGTCAGCTGAGTAGGTCAGGATCAGGTGGGCTGAGTTCAAGCCTGGGCTCCTCAGCATCCTCATTAAATAAAGTGGGCTCACCCTCCACTGGATCAGGTTCAAGCCTGGGATCCAGTGGGTCAGGCTTGAATAGGTATGGATCAGGTTCTTCAAGTTCATCTTCCTCATCTGTGTCAGGGTTGAATAGGCTTGGTTCAGGCAGTTTAGGATCTTCAAGTTCGTCTTCCTCAACTGGGTCCACTTCAGGCCTGGGTTCTACTGGATCAGCTGTAAATAGGCTTGGATCAAATGGGTTGGGTTCAAGCTTAGGCTCTACCAGTTCAGGGTTGAATAAGTATGGATCCACTGGGCTAGGCTCGTCAAGCTCAACCTCAACTGCATCTGAATCAAGTTCAATCCTTGGTTCTAGGGGGTTAGGAGTGAATAAGCTTGGATCTGCTGCAGGAGGTTCATCAAGTGTTGGAACCACTAATGCAAAACCAGATGCCAGCTCAACTGGGTTGGGCTCAAGTAAACCAGCGTCGAACACCAGAAGCTCGTCCGGTTTGGGTTCATGGTTTGGGTTCAGTAGCTCAAGCCAGAGTAAGACTGCAGGAACAGGAACAGGAACAGGAACAGGAACAGGAACAGGAACTGCAACTGGAAGGGGAACATCCAGCAGCAGTGCTAGCACTGGGACCAGTTCATCGTTGAGCACAGGAAGGACAGCAGAATCTGGTGAGAATGAATACGACACAATTCATCTGCATTTTATTCTTTTTTTTAATTATTATATGAGGGATGTTACCATTGTGGCATTGGTCATGTGACAACAAACTGCTGTTTTTATTGGTCCAACAGTTAACGTGGCTCAACATCTCCGAGATTTGCATCGTCTCATCAACCCCTCTGCCCAAGAGTGAGTAGAATTTGTCCTTCTGTCTAGGTTTTATAATATAATTGTAAATTTTACGAGAGTTAGACTGTACCATTTGATAGTGAGACGTGGCGCAGTTATCAGAAAGAATTCTTGTGGAGTTAGTTAGAGGTTAAATAGGAGGTAGTGTCAGCAGAAAGGTTGCGTGACGGAAGCTACAAATTTGTTTCAAGGCAACTAGCTAATCATTGGTCAAAAACAATAAATATGTAATATATATAATATAATAATTACACAAATACACTAATACAATAAATTATTAATTACTATGTATTATTATTTATTTTCTCCCTCTCTTTCTCTCTCTCCTCCTCCAGAGAAAACGACGATCTCGCCAGGATGATCGGTTAGTCTTTCTTCTCACGATGACCCACTTTTTAAAAATGTGATCTGCTCCCCACGATGTAACTCTATAAAACACATGAATGTAAGTTTAGCCAATAATATGATATATTCCGTATCAGATCGACGTATGCACTTTTGTTGAATGAATGTAAAATGTGAAATATCAGTCAACAAGTTGTATCATTACTTCATGAAGCAGCAGCAGGAGCTGCAGTGGAGCTCTCACAGTCTAAATAAAACCAAAATAAAGTTGTGTATTAATGTAAGCACGTCCTCTGCGCCTGTCTCCTCTTTATAAATAAAGATATTAATCCTTCACAGAGGCGGAAAGAAGTGTTTGTCACTTCATGCGTCACCTATTGTGAGGCTAATTGTTCACTGGTGACTTTTACGACCCCTCCTGGTGGAATTTTACTGGACTTGATATGTTTATGTTTACCTGCCAATTGTATGAAACGCACTCGTATGAAATATAAGCAGCCGTTTCAAAACAATGGTTCGTCACTTGACTGTATCCATAACTCAAATGAAATCCAAACATATCTGTGTGAAGAATGAACACCCAGGGAGATGTGGCAAATGTGCTGCCGTCTCAGGATTGTTCTGACCTTTTCCTAGATGAGAAACTACATTCCACTTAAAATGTTTATCGGTTGCAAGTCTAATATTAAACAGAGCTACATGAGCTGCAAAAATGACTGGAAATAGCTTAAATACAGCGGAAACTAATCTTTTTCTTAAAAATTCGGCAAATGTTACCAGATTACACACGCACAAAGTGACATTTTATTTTCCTAAATCTTTTAATGAGCCTTAACTAATTCTCAACAAAAATTCTCAATTACTCGACATATAAGGGGACTCCGTCTGAATTCAAGGGGACCCGACGTGGGGTCGCAACCCAAAGGTTGAATGACACTTGTAAACCGTATTTGTTTGTCATCGTGTTATTGACTTACTGAATGTAATTAATTTCCAATCAGAACTAGAACTATTTGCTCTCACAATAGTGCAGAGAAACAATGAATCATAAGTGCTGACAAACATCCTGTTCACTGTGCAGTAAAATTATGGGAACAGTTAAATCCAGAACCAAGAGTGTTTTGTGTTGGTGCCAATTAATAAATACAACACTTAAGCTGAGGTACAGGGAGGGTTCTTTCCCGTCTGATGTCTGTTCTTTTGTTTAACATCAAATGTTTTTCCACATTTGGGATGTGCCCCATACAGCAGGGATATACACTGTAGTGTGTGAGTCAGGAAATCAAAGCTGAGATGTGTTTAAATAAGTGACTGATGAAGCTTTCTGTTTCCTTTTTACAGCTTTTTTTTTTCTTTCTGACATTTTCATGACATTTTGGCTGTGTTTTAAGTGGCCTAGAGTAAGAAGGCAAAGAGACCGGAGTTTCAACACACATGGAATAATCATTGTTGTTGTAAAATCCACCACCCAAGAATAACAATAACAAGAATTTCATGAGTGGCGTTTAATACCATTTACAGTTACCGTTACAGGCTGTCCTGGTACGTCCCTGTCCGCGCCCAAGTGCAGGAAGAGGCACTTAATGATTACGACGTCCTTCCTCACCTCCAATTGCAGGACTCTAAACTCTTTTGTCTGCTGCTCCTACAGTCGCCCTTTTTTTTTTTTTTTTACTCTGACTTCTAATTGCATTTCCTAACTGCCCCGTTTCCCCGACCCTGTCTTCTCTGTCTCATGACAGTCAAGGGCTGGTGAAGACATCTCGGGGGGGCCCACAGTAGGGGCCAAAGTAGGAGGAAAGGGTCTGGAAACAGCTGGAAGGCCAAACGCCCCCCATCAGCAGGGGACCTTTTGTGTTTTAATTCCTTCAGCTCGACGCAGACTTTTACCTTGACCTCTGTAAGTTATGTAAAAGTAAACACAAGGTCAGTATAATAGCCTAAAGAGGATGGGATTCACTACATAAACTTCAACAATACCCCAAACAGACGTAGTAAAACATTATTTTAGGAAAAATAGCGTGAGGTCTATCGATAATGTAAATGCCCAAGGCAACAAACCATGATTTACAACAATTTCTTAATCGCCCTACTGTAGGATGTCTTAAATTGTAGCTTTTCACACGTTGTGTTACAATCATTTATGTACGTTCACGCCCAGTAGCATTACATTGGGGAATTTACCAGCTGTTTAAGAGTCAGTTAATCTATATTATTGATCATCCATCAGACGCTGAGAACCCAACAGCTGCCTCGCCACAGACAAGTGTATTGACGGAGTTCCTGTTTATCTGTTTTTACAGTAGACGCAGGTACTAAAGCTGAAGCCTCTGCAGTTATTTAGATTTGATCCCTTAATCCCCCTGAGCTCCATCAGCCATGACAGCTTTGAGCGTCACCACGAGGTGAAGGGACACGGGTGACTCAGCAGCAGGATGTTCACTCTCTGGCCCCTGCCACATTATTAATAATGAAGAATAAAGATTAATAAATCATAAATTACAAAAATAGGTTATAAATCATCCTGAAGGTTATCAGTTGTCTTACTGGTCATGTTAGACTCCAGTGTTAACGGCAGCTTCTCTGCAGCTGTTAGTTGTGAGGTATAAATTTAGTAACTTCTAAGAACCTTTGAATTGATATAAAATACAACACACCATTATTACATTTTTACAGCAACCAACCACAAGAGGCAAACAGACCAATGTTCACAGCTTTAGGGGTTAAAACTCTACAACAGGGGGTGCTGCACCTGACACAGGTGAGCTTGATTTGAAAATAATTGTACATATACAGGGCACACTTCTCTATAAGCCGCAGGTGTCACTGTGTCATTTACACATATATTTTTTTTTTAGTTTTAATTAAATAAATGTTGTTGTTTTTTCCGAACAGTGACTGTAACACGGCTGGTTACATGTTAGCTCCTTCCTGCTTCGGCGCCCCGACCATAGTTGGAATGTACAGGGGAGACTTAATGATCTGCTCCAAGGGCGAAGCTAACATTAGCTGTGGGGCTAACTCCCTTCACTTTGTGCTTGTCCGCAGCACAGGTAAACAGAAACAGGGAAGTTTGGGTCTTTATTATCAGCCACACGGAGCAAAACAGTAAATAAACAGCGTTTTAACAACTCCTGTATAACCAACTCACACTTCAACATGACAGGGATCAAATTGCTATCAACTTCCGCTTCCGTTCTTGCGCTCACGCACTCCCCACGCACATACAGTATACGCACACAGCCATTCACAGACAGATACGCTACTAGTATAACACACAGTAGCCTACCAGAAACGTCATTGATCAGGAGCGGGATGAACTTCGTTAGCTCGTAGAAATCTATAAATTTACCGCATCATTGTTTAAGTCGCAGGGTTCAAAGCGTGTGAAAAAAGTAGCGAATTATAGTCCGGAAATTACGGTAATCACCAACATCATTTGTCAGACCTTATAGCCATTATGCTTCAAAGTTTAAATATATTTTCAAGCTAGCGTTAGCGTTAGCCTGCAAGAACAGTTGATTAAAACAATGACGATGATTTAACCATCAGGTTTTAAAGTTTAAACAGGTTTAACTATCTTTCTTGGGACCTCTGGTCTTGCCTTTACAGCAAGCTTCATTTGTTTAAACCCACGTTTCCTACAGTTGGTGTGGAATTACTACAGGTGCTCATGTTTATGGTTATGTTCATTGTCGAGGATTATGTAGGGTTGGGCCAATTGTTCACTGTAATTTGAATATAGGTATGACTGCAAATCGGTTTTTAGTCTTTCTGTGTCCCGGTAATGTACTGTCCACTGTCCAGACTGTGCCTCATCCTGCCAAGGTGACTGCTGGGAATGGCTCCACCTCCTCTGCTACCCGGAAAAAGGTTAAGTAGCAGGAGATAAAATCTACATTATTGTCTTCTGATAGTTTCTACCCTTTACCTGTCGTCTACCGCCATCTAGTGACCATAGCAGGAACTGTCATACTGAAATTAAAAACCAACGTTTCATTAACTATGAATTAAATTTCCTTTTAGATCCATTTCCTTCACAGGTCTGAAGGTTATAGTTACCCAGTCTGTAGATGTATGTGGGCCACACGTGTTTACTTCATCAGTTTTCAGTAAACAATGTCATTTTGTTTCTAATGTTGTTTTCTAATTTTGTTACACAGGACTGTAGGTAGATGAGCAATGTACAGGTGCCCCAGGAGGATGTGACGTATGTACATGCCACGAGCTTAGACTAAACCTGTTCGAAGCTCTAATAATAATAATTATTATTATCATTACTATTATTGTTGTTGTTGTTGTTAGCTATTTATATTCTCTGAGTTGTATGAGGACCATTTCTGCGTCTTACTTTTTTTTTATGGTGAGCCGTTTCACCTGAAATGTTTTTTAAGGGGGCTCCGTTTGATTGGTTCCATCGTATGTTTTAGGAAACTTACGTAACTCTAACTGACGTGGCGTGAACGTGCACCTGACCTGTACAGAAACCTGTGGGCGTTGAGTGTGCGGTGTTTCCCTCCACTCTGTCGTCATTGGCTAATCAGTCACGACTGGTCTTGTGTGTGTTAGCGTGAAGATGCCATGATCCTCCTCCACCTCCATCTGGTGCACCAGGGTTTTCCCTCCACATGCATTAACAGTCAAAAAGTGAACGCCTCCTTCTAGCGACTGGTTTCTGTTATTCTCCGCAGCAGCAGCAGCACAGCTCGCAGTGCTTGTGCAGCAGCATGCAGGTGGCAGTTGATGCCGACACTACTGTAAACAGTAGCAGCAGCAGCACAGACGTCGACGACAGGGACGGGGCAAAGGAGAGGATGGAGAGGACGGTGGCAAACGAACAGCAGCAGCAGCATCACCACAGGACCAACACCAACCAGCAGCAGCAGACGTCCTCCACAGTTCTCGGTGAGTGTCACAAAATAAGATGAATATACATGTATTCATTGTGTGTGTGTGTGTGTATGTGTACTGAATCCGTAGTGTTTGGGCATATTTAAATGTCCACGATAGGACGGTACATGCTCATAACGGTTCCTTTCCCATCGCGGTGCGCATTCCGATTCAGACAGGCCCGGAGAGAGTGATGCGTTCTGGTCCACAGGTGAATGCGGTTCATGTCCCAGCAGACAGAGTTATGACTCTGTGGAGAACAGAGACTGTGCTGCAGGCTCTGATGTCAACTCTGTTTTTCAGGTGTTTCAGGGTTTCACAGGCGAATGAAGTGAATGGTGAGTAAGCAGAATACTATTGTGTTGTGGTTATTTATAGAAAGAGTAGCGAGCAGCATTGTCCTTTCTTGCAGGGGTATTGAATTCATTTTCACAGAAGTACAGATTAAATATTTTATCCTTGGGCAAAGTATGGTACTGTCTAATTGGAGGTTTAGCATTTCATGATGAGATCACCACCCCAGATCTCTCCTTTTCCATAATTTAATTTGGGCTCAGTTCTGTGCCCCCTCTTACTGGGCCTGGGAGAGCAGACCAATTTGTCCCCCCCATCGGTGTCCCTACACACATTATATCATATTATCTTTTAATTGTTAGACTATAATAAGGCCGTAAACATGACATAGGTTACACAGGTGGAAATATATGGATTTTGGTACTGTCTAAGAAACTTGACATGTATATGAACAAAGAGACAGGACAGGTTCGATGCAATGATACAAGCAGAGAGGATGACACAGTTGTTCATAAGGATTGTTTACATCTGATAAGACAACACACTGCAAAGAAACCCAAAAACACAGATAACTTTTGCACTTCCTCCATTCTTAAGAACCTTCAGGGAACTACAGTGGACTTTGTCTTTCAGCCTGTTAGAAACACAGCAGAACAAAATGGTGGACTTGGACACTTATGCAAGTCTAATTCAAAGACTACACATACAAAATATTTTTTATTTTAATTGTATTATTATTCATTTACCTTTATATTTATACAATTGTGCAATTCTTCAGTGATCAAAATTCAATGCTGTCCCTTGTGCAAACACTCACATGATTTTAGTCACACCTGCTTCTACTGTTTTTAACAACACCACTGCTGAATGGATAGAAAAATGTATGTTCTACATCTACATACATACTAAGGTCTACCAAAATTGTCTCTTGATCCTGAGGCATCTGGAACATCTGCCAGACAAAAGGAAAAGCTACATGACGACTCTAAAGATGTGCATAAAGGTCGGCCCGTTTGCTGTAGATCTTGGCATATAAGCGGGTCATGGGAATGGCAGCAGAGTAAACTGCATTAAAATGCTTTTATTAAATCCACTAAAACATTCTTATCCCACTTAGTTTTTCACTCAGATCCAGAGACTCCACTTTCTGACAGATGGCTTTTAGGGATGAAAAAAGGGCACAGACATTTTCTAGTTAACAGTTTAAAAAGTCTGTCAGTCAAACTATGTTTTTCATGATTTACACTGAAGTTACTGTTGTATAAATTTATGTGTGTGAGATAGCTATTCTTAAAAAAAACAAAACATTTTATCACCACATCTCACTAAGGTGGTGGTTCTTAAATTTAGATTAAAGGTCAGTGACTGTGGCAACAAACTGACCTTTGACATCGACTGGTCAATTTCTTTGTCACGTCTATAAGTTTCTTCTCGCATAACTAATGATAGAAGAAAAATATTCCATGGTGGGTGACACCGTGCTGCTGCTGATCCACCTGTCCTCTGTTTCTTTATTCATTATTCTGAGAACTTTCACCCTCTGTGGTTGTCATTAATCCTCTTTAAAGGCTTCAAACCCAACCTCACCTTCCAACCATTTTGACCTTTTTTTTCTCTTTTTTCAGATAAATTATTCGGCAAGCGCCTGCTCCAGGCCAGACACTACATTATGTCTCGAAAGTCCTGGTTGAAGATGATGCCAACCGAAAACTGTGACATCATGATGACATTTCCAGGTATGGAAGAGTCAGCCCTGTCCTGCCTTTTGAGAGGAGTGTGCCCTCATGTGAGGATGTCAGATCTCATACATTTGTGCTCTGAACTGATGCCACAACCCTTTGACAGGATTTGTCCACAGATCTCTTATTCTACTCCCTAATCCCATCTCATAATCCCACACATTAACATATAACAGCTCGGTCTGTTTTTGTAAAGTACACACCATTACCATTTATACAAGTGTTGTTGTTTCAGAATTTTTGTATTATGTGGAGCCACCTTATGAAGATGCAAACAACTGCGAATTAATCAACATCACGGTCGTGATCGCCATTATCATTTTCAACCTTTTTACATCTACCTGTTACTATTAATATTTAAATAGTGAAATAAAGAGATAAAATCAGGTGTTAGGTCGAGATCCAAGCAGATCAGTCCAGGCCTAGACCTAAGGCTTGGTTAAAGCCTGGCCGCTATAATTTAGTAATACAGATCCTTAAGATTAGTGTTAGTGGTGTACTTAATCTACAGTGCAGCATTTGGACTCTCAGTAATGAATTACAGAGTCAAATGTTGTCTGCCAACACCCAGAGAGTGCACTCAAGTTGATTAGCTGCACATTTCTAAACAGAAGTGGAAGTCAATCATTTCATTTCCTGCTGTCATGTCTCCAGCTCTTTTCTCTTTGATCGCTAAGGAAGTAGTCTCACTGTCTGCTAGATGTTTTTAATTCCCTTTAAGATTATTGTCAAAAGTCTAATATATGATATCATATCATATATATCATGTCTAGAAAAATGAATAAAGTGCTTTAATTGTTGTTTTTCCCAGATACCATTGACGACCACACGATGCTCTGGCTCCTGAATCAGATTCGAGTTGGAATCCCTCAAGTCTCTATTCAGATTCGGCAGCACAAACACACCCAGGCTCACGCCTTCTTCATCACCACCACTTTTGAGAAGTAAGAATCTGTAAACTTTGGTGGGAAAGAACTAAGCTGAGAGCACACATCAAGACAAACACAGACTCTCAGACACAATTACCCCACAGATAAGAACATGCAGGAGGTTTTTCCCACACTGACGCTGCACATAGTGGAATTATGAACTCTAACGTCTCTTATGTCCATGGAACTTTTGACCAACGACTCTCATAGCGTACACTCCTAGTGTGCAGGATAAACTCGCGTCACTCTGTAGCCGTACATTTGCAAAAGGCAACAAAAGTAGATGTAAGCAGCTAACAAAACCGTCTCATGTTAGGATCAGGGTGCAGGATGTCCTTAACAAAGTCAGTTGTGACTTTGTTGCTGTCAGTACACATAAAAGAATTTGCTCATTGAAGTTGATCTGAATTGATTTTACCCTTTACTACGATTATTTCCAGCTGGGAAAATGTATGGAATATTTTCAGCATGCTGCACAGCTTGGGGCTAAATAATAACACAACAATGTCAAAAGCTCTAATTTACTGTTATTAAATTAACTTTATGGAAACATAGGACTAACGAGACATAAAACAACTTTTACATGTATTGGGGATGATAGATAAAAAAAGCAATGATGGCTAAGACTAATGCACACCATCGTTTATGTACACTTCAGCTCCTTTCTCTGGTTTTAGAAACCACACTAAGGCAGATACATGACTCACAGCTGTGTGCTGTGCACAGTTTGTTTGCTTTATAAGCTTAAATGCATTTTATTTAAACTGACCTCTGCTTGGATTTGAGAAATAGCTCCATCTGTTGTCCATTTCCTCTGTCTTCACCCTCAGCTTACTGCGAGGAGCAGAGCAGATGGGCATGCACAAGGCCGTCAAGCCTCACTTTGGTGGAGGGATGCGACGCTTCTCCTGTGAGGAGGACAACATTTATGAGAACATCGAGAGTGAACTGTGCTTCTTCACGTCACAGGTTAGAGGTCAAGGGTATTTTATCTGAGCCTGTTTATCGTTCTTAATTATTATTATTATTATTATTGCATCATTTATTAGTATTTTTCTGTAACTGTCTTCAGGAGCGCCAGAGCATCATTAGGTATTGGCTGGACAATCTGCGGGCCAAGCAGGGAGAGGTGCTTCACAACATTCACTTCCTGGAAGGACAGCCAATCAGTACGTCTGTGTTAACTGACTGTTGTCACGTCATGTCATGTCTACCTGTAGACCCTGTAAAAGAGAATGACAACTTCTATGTCAATGATTTATCAGAATGAGCCAAAAATGCTTAATTGTAGTAAATAATATATTTATTGTAGTTATAAATCAAATGTGAGGTGGTGTACTATTAATGGTGTGCTATTTTTGGTCATTTCTAGTTCCAGAGCTTGTTGCACGGGGGGTGATCCACCAGTTGTTTCCTCTACATGAGCAGAGGATTCTCAACCAGCTGATGACATCCTGGGTCCAGGCCGTGTGTGAAAGTCAACCACTAGGTGGGAAGCGTCACATATGTGTTTTATATATAATCAGGTCTCTTTTAAATGATTATATAAAGGGATGTGGGGAGAAAAGGCCCCTGACTAAAGAATCCGTTTCAACCGTTTGATCTGTTTTTTAGATGATATCTGTGACTATTTTGGAGTTAAGATCAGCATGTACTTTGCCTGGCTGGGTTTCTACACCAACTCCATGCTTTATCCTGCTGTCATTGGCTTCCTGCTCTGGGTTCTTGCCGAAGCAGATCAGGTACCAATACTGTTTCTGGATTAGAGTTGTTTCTCTAACTGGCCTTACGTGTTACTGTGTGAGAAATGTTTTAATTCTAACTCTAACTGGCCTTACGTGTTACTGTGTAAGAAATGAAGAAATTCTAGTGCCTTTTTAAAATTTTATTTCACAAATTTGAAGAAAACTGAGATTTAATTATTTCCTTCTCTAATATTTACAAAACTCTTCTTCTCTTCTGTCATTCCTCAGACCAGTCAGGATATCTGCTGTGTGGTATTTGCTCTGTTCAACGTGGTGTGGGCTACGTTGTTTCTGGAGCGTTGGAAAAGGCGAGAGGCAGAGCTGGCCTATAGGTGGGGCACTTTAGACACTCCTGCTGAGTCCTTGGAGGAGCCCAGACCTCAGTTCAGGGTGAGAGGGTTGTTGCTTTAACCAGAACTGGCCCAGGTGACAGAGCTAGTTGCGTTAATGTGAGAAAACATTTCTCTCAGACCTTCATTTGGTTTTTGTCTGTGCTGCTGGTTAATGCTGTGAACTTAGCACGTGTGCAACTCTGTAGTTGTAGTTTGACAAAATGAGATATGAGGTAGCTGATAGCATGCCCGGCTAGCTCAGTCGGTAGAGCATGAGACTCTTAATCTCAGGGTCGTGGGTTCGAGCCCCACGTTGGGCGAGTGTCTTTTGTAGTATTATATTATTATAAAGCCTGGACTTGGGTTAAAAGAAACAAACACATTTAAAAAAGTTAGAATGTAGTGAAATACTTTATAAAATAGCCAAAGAAACGTGTTGCAGAAAAAAACAGACAAGGTGTAAAGACAAGCAACTATGTTTAAGTAGAAAAAATTACAAAAAGACATCAAGTGTGACGAAATAACAAGCAGACTCATAAATGGCTAAATTGCTGAAAATTCTGGCACACTTAATGCATTTGTCATTTTACAGCAAAAATTTCCAACAATATCTGGAAATTTAATAAAAATAAATAATGAGAAGAACTTCATAATAATTGAAGATTAGCTGCAAAACAAACACATGCTAAAATGACAAAATAATAACCTTATTAGAACCATTTATTAAAATTAATAAAACTAATAGCTAAGCTGCATAGAAGAAAAAAGGATCTAAAGTCCAGGACTAACTAGAAGTTTGTTATTAGAATATAATATGATGACAGTTCAGCACCTGTTGTGTTGTCTGTGCAGGGTGTCAAGCGTTTCAGTCCCATCACAGGCTGTGAGGAGTTCTACTATCCTCCGTGGAAGAGGGCCATGTTCAGATGGTTGGTCAGTCTGCCCATCTGCCTCCTCTGCCTGTGCTTTGTCTTCATCGCAATGCTTCTCTGCCTGGAACTGCAAGTATGAACAGAATGCACAACAAGAAGGTTTAGAAAATGTTCTGCAGTTGATTAACAAGGGCAACACTGGGGATTTCTATTTCCTGTTGTGCTGTTCGAAAAACAGTTCATTACATTTAAAACACAGATTGGGGTCGTGGGACATTCATTGTCGTGGTTCATAACACATATATGTCGTGATCTCGTAGGAAGTGGTGATGGAGATCCAGGAGCTGCCTGGTATCACACGTTTCATTCCCAAGATTCTCCTGGCCATCACTGTAACCGTTTGTGATGAAGTGTATAAGAAAATTGCCTACTGGCTCAATGACATGGGTGAGACTCATAACGCTGGTTTAGTCTTCCTCGGGCTAACAAACCAAGAACAAAGACAGTGAAAATGTATTTCTATGGTGGTTATCTAGTATGTTGACAGATCATTCTCTTATCCTTCATCCAGAGAACTACAGACTTCAGAGTGCATATGAGAATAACCTTATTATCAAAATGGTTTTTGTAAGTTCTTTTGTATTTTTCATTTTAAAATAACCATTTTCTTCCTCTACCAACTGAGCCAATGTTTGGTGATTCTATTGTTGTTATGCAGTTTGAATTCATCAATTCATACCTGAGCCTTTTCTACATTGGATTCTACCTCAAGGATATGGAGCGACTGAAGGAGGTAACCTCTTTTATTTCTTTTAATTTCTATTTGCCCTCATGTTTTTAGAAATGTATTTAGTAAAAGTTACTACTAAAAGTTTAGTAATAGTACATTTAGTAAATGTATTACTTCGCATATCCACTGGAGGGCACCAAAGCCTCTAAAACCACCAAAGCTGGCAATAGGCGATGGTGGAGTACACACCGAACCATTCGCTGTTCCATCGCAAAGCCACATAAAAAATGCGTTCATATTCACACCTAATGTCAGTTATAGTGTCCATTTAATGTGTTTTTGGTCCGTGGGAGGAAACGGGGGAAAATAAAAACCCACGCACATTGGAAAAACCTGCAAACCGATACAGAGACATGCTCGAACGGCGATCGAACCAGTTGTTGTAAAGAATTATATAATATTTGCCATATTTGCTAATGCACCTAATCAGAATAGAAATGTACATAAAAACGGCATTATTGTGACCCTTATAAAGTGAAGTTCGGGTTGGAGTTTCCGCGCCCGGCTAGCTCAGTCGGTAGAGCATGAGACTCTTAATCTCAGGGTCGTGGGTTCGAGCCCCACGTTGGGCGGTAAGCTTTTTGTGTAATAATACTTTATAATAAAATGTGAACAAATACTAGAGCTTTATAGCCCAAAGTCTTTAGGGCATGCTATTTCTAATGTTTATGTTGTTGGTTCTTCTGTGTACCAGACAGGGTTATACATTTAGAGGTAGCCAAAAAAAAAAAATTAAGAGAAATTAAAATATTACTTAGCTTTAATGTGCTCAATTTGATTTCAAAGTAAGGTAAAAATGTTAGAACCTTAATTGATCTCAAATAGTTTGCCCCAAAAACCTTTTAAATTAACCAATACATGTAAAAAGAAAAACAACAGAAACGCTAAAACATTAGTTAAAAGATTGTTTTTAACAGGAAGACGGTCATTGTTATCTTCCAGATGCTGGCTACTCTGCTGATCTTCCGCCAGTTCCTGCAGAACATCAAAGAGGTTCTTCAGCCTTATCTCTATGAACAGAACAAGCTGGGGGTCTTCACCCCGAAGGTTTTTTGGGAGCTGCTTCAGGCCATCATGCTCAAATATGGTCGTCTGGCTTTGGGAAAGGCCCAGGCCTCAATGACGGCCTACTCCTTCCTGTGTCCCAGAGGGATCCCCGTCAGTGCTAACAGTAACCCAGAGCCAAAGAGAAGAGGGGATCTGAAGGCTGGATTCAGATTCACAGAAGAAGAGTGGGACCTGAGCGACAGCGCTCTAAAACATCGAAAAGTCAGTTTTACAGAGAAGGTGGACTACCAGGACGTCACAACAGAAGTACAGGCAGGAGAAGACAGCAGCCGGGAGGACAGTCCTACACTGGTTGAAGATGGGATGGATCCGTCCAGTATTTTTGACAGTTGTGACGAAGACAGCGATTGCGAACTACTGTCTCAGGTATGTGATTTACAGTATGTCACCTCAGACTCAGATGGTCTGAAAGTATATTTTTTTAATGGTACAGTATTAAAGTAAAACACTGTGTATCTGTATGTAATCATGGAACCACATTTAGTTTTTAGTTAGTTTTTTTAAACATTATGTGAATTATGTGTATAATCAGAACATAATGGATTAGAGGCAGCATTGACTTCTACCTAAAGTTGTGCACTAGTTTACTTTACAGATTAATGCTCTATTCTAATTACTCCGATGACATTATGGAGAAAGCACATTCTGTTTAATGTCACTTTGAAAGATCATCACTGAAGAAGGTGTGTTTCTTTTTTATCCACAGGAGACAAAGCAGAACACAACAGTATTGTCCGTGAAAGAGCCCGACTCCGTATGTCAAAAAAGAAAGAACATATGTGAGGGCAAAGAGGACAAGAAGTCCTGGATTGATCCACCAGAGGAACCGAAAACTGTGACGCTGACCCAGGCTGAGATTGAAAGCTGTATGCAGACGTATGAGGTGGAACTCCACAAGCCTCGTGTGGAATATATTCTCACACAAACTCACCGAAAATTTGGAAATAATCAACAATTGCTTCCGTTTGACAGGACACGCTTCAGGACTATCAGGAGATGTTCATCCAGTTTGGCTACGTGGTGCTCTTCTCCTCTGCGTTTCCTCTGGCGGCCATGTGTGCCCTTATCAACAACATCATCGAGATTCGCAGTGATGCCCTGAAGCTCTGTACCAGCCTTCAGAGACCCTTCGGGCAGAGGGTCGAGAACATCGGACAGTGGCAGGTGAGTGAAGAACCGTCTGGTCCGACTATGCTGAACTGAAGGTACGCCATATACAGTAGCTGCCTGTGAATATCTGTTGTTCTCTCACCTTGAACTACAGACAGCCATGGAGGCCATGGGTTTGATAGCCATCATAGTAAACTGTTACCTGATTGGTCAGTGTGGACAGCTCCAGCGTCTGTTTCCCTGGTTGAGTCCTGAGATGACCATCGTCTCCATTGTCCTGTTGGAGGTATGTGTTGGAAGTGTGTGTTGCTTTTGTGTGTGGACTTGATGTGTTTGTGAGTTAAATCATCCTTGAGAAGTTCAAACATACATAGGCGGACAAAAAAATGACAACAAACCATGTGGTTTCCATTGTTTTTTGGCCGTAGAAAAATAACATATTATTGATTGTGATTGTTCTGTTGTGATAAACCTCCCTTGAGCTTGTTATCCCTTTGTGTTGTTGGTGGTCCACAGCACTTTGCGATCCTTCTAAAGTACGTCATCCATGTTGCCATCCCTGATATCCCAGGATGGGTAGCAGAAGAGATGGCCAAGCTAGAGTATCGGCGAAGGGAAGCTTTCAAGGTATAGTTATGGCCTAGCTTGAAAGACCTTCGACTAATGCTGCTGCTGCTGCACACGGTGCTGTTTATGTCACGGCTGCATAAAAGCACTTGACAACTATATCCTTGATCTGTTCATGTATTTCATCCAACCTCATTTTGTCTATCGATACAAAAGGTTTTTCTCTGTATCAGTGTATGTGTGATTTTATATATTGTATATATATATATATACATATATATATATGAAAAGAGATATAATGTTGGACCAACGTCATCCAATGTACAAATCTCTAGCTTAGTAGCTAAATGTTTGCCAAAGCGTTAAGCTTCTATGTTAGCCAAAAGAATCATGCATTCGTTCATTATCATTATCGTTCATATCTTCTACCATCTAATACTTTTTAGGGTCACAGGGAGGCGCTAGAGCCAAATCCAGGAGTCAACAGAAGGATAGTCTTATCACAGGGCCATTCACACTCACATTCATGTTCATTTCAGGGTGTCCATCAAACCCCAAAATAATTAGTTAAATGCGTGAAGCTCTTCATTTCTGTTCTACCTGCCTCTCAATCTAGAAGCACGAGCAGCAGGCCCAGCAACACTTCCAGCAGCAGCTTCGACGTCGCCGCGAAGAAGAGGAGCTTCAACGCCACGCGCAACTGCAGGCTGAGGCTCGCCAGGAGAGTGAATATCACAAGGCAGACACACAGCACCAGCATCACCATGACAAAACAACGGCGGGCAAATCAGGAGACAAGCCCAAGAGACCCAGCTCTCTCCTGGGAAATAACAATGTAATGAAGCTGAAGCAGATTATCCCTCTCCAGGGGAAGTTCTCCTCCGGCACCTCACGCTCTCCAGCCCAGTCCCCTACAGGAGGGGAGGCCAAGCTCCCAGGATTCCTGAAGTTTTTAAAGTCACCCGAGGTTAAAAAAGAACCAGCAGTCGCTCCAGGCGCAGCTCCGGGATTAATAGTGACCTCAGCTCCACCTGGTGGACAGGAGAGGTCACAGTCTCCAAACAGAACATTCAGTCCGGGGAAACTGTTCAGTTTCAGCAAGTCAGAAGGTACTGTTGTTTGTGCCAATGGCACGCAGCCAGCAACGCAGGCTGCAGCCACTCAGCCCAACAGGTATGACTTGAACACAACTCCGGATGAATTCTCTTCATCCAACGATTCCGACAGAGGAGACTCCAGACAGTTGACCGAGTCAGAAAACTCCGGCTCCAAAAGTTAGTAAACAATCTTCCATGACACATGACACAGAATAATTATGGGGAGCACTGTAACCATGGTGAAACATCAGCATAGACTGTATATAAAAATGGACTGAGCCATCTCCAGCATTCACTGAGGTTTTTTTAGCCTGTGGTCTGGAGGCATAGAGTCATGGCAGTAAAGGGAAGAGTTAGTGAAAACTGCTAAAAGGTCGTATACAAATTAGAATAACAGTACTTAATTAGCTGTTTGTACAAATGTTTATTTGAAAGAAAAAATGGTCCCTCGTTTATCCCATTTACCTTTTGTATTTATTGTAAGTCTTGGTGAAATCTAAATCAAACGTATCTTAGTCTTATCAAAAGACTTTCAATTCTAATTGGTCAAATAAGAGTACATGGTAAAGGAGAGCAAACATTACATTGTTTAACGGATGTCTTATACACCTTTATTGCCCTTTTTTCATCATAGAATTTAGTCAAAAAGACATCTTTTGATGAAAACCTCTGTTGTCTTTCTTTCCCCTTATATTTTTGGGAGGGTTTCTGTGGGTCATGCTCTGGAGTATGGCAACTCTGTCCATTTTTTTATATCCTCTCAATAGACAGCTTTGGAAGACAAACTCACAGGTACTGTTAGCCACAAGGACCACGTCTAAAACCAGTGATCTTTGTATTTCACTCGATGCAATTTACTTTCCACACAAAGTATTACACCGTATCTACCACACGATAATCTAGCTTCCAGGTAACGTGTGTACAGTCAGTGTTTGAACGGATCTGAGGAAATGTTTAGTTAGGTTTCAAATACAGCACGACTCTCTGTTTACAGAGCAGCTCATGTTTGTTTGAAGCAACATTTAAAAAAAAAAAATTTAAACAGAGAACGGAAACCGTACTTGTCGTACTAAAAAAATAGTAAAAAAAAAAAGAACAGAGAACGGAAACCGTACTTGTCGTCATACTAAAAAAAAAAAGCAAATTTGACAAGATGGAAATGAACGGACACTGCTGTAGGTCTGTGTCTCCTGTAATTAATGCATGCTGCATTATGTGCATGCATTATGTGTGTGTGCACCATGTAGTTTTCTGTTAAGCACTTTGAAAGCCATCGTATTCTTCTGCAATAGGTCAGAGTTCTATTCACTGTGACCATAAAAAAAAAATCTATTTTTCTTAACTTTGATTTTCTATGAATTATTTTACTACATGAATCAGTGAATGTACTTCTATGATGCAAATAAACCTCACTTGAAATAATGATCATCAAGAGGGAACACGTTAGCAGATTTTGTTAGCTGAGAATAAAAAAAAAACACCCTGTGAAGGATCTGGTGGGATTGATTGATTTATTTCCCAGAATTACAAAAAAAAAAAAAACACTAGCTAGCCTAAAAGCTAAAAACTAGCCATTATGACCAAAAAAGACTTCTTCAGTTTGAGGGTTTTACCTTGTTTTATATTGTATACCTACACAGTATGTAAAAAAAAAAAAAAAAAAACAACCTTAAACTGACATATTGCATTTATCCAAAAACAAAAATCAAGGAAAAGCATAAACATATTCTAAATAAAATTAGTCAATATGATGCAAATTATAGCACAAAAGAAATGACACACATTTCTATTGGGAACCATAGAAAATAACAGGTGAAAACCCAAATAATCCTGCACTAATGTCAGTAACAATAAAGTCATGGCTCCGATATATTTACAAAATGTGATTTGCTTATAGTTGCAAAGCTAAAGAAGGGAATCGCTTTTGTATCTTTGGCTAAGGAGTGGAGCGGCAATATGGCTGTAGTCACTTAATAACTGAATAAAAACGATCACAATATTCAAACTTTACACATACACAACACTTATACAGAGGTGAGCAACTAAAGCAGCAAACAAAAGACTCTTAACGCGACCCTGCCAAGACCAAGCAATTGATTTTTTTCAACTGAAAACATTCTCAACATCACAACAGTGAGTGGCAGCAGTTCCTGGGCAGATAAAGTGTAAATGTACTCACATTGTGCTACTCATTCAAATACACTATATATATATATATATATATATATCACTATAATTATAAGTTCTGCTACCATTGTCAAAATCTCAAAGTCAAATCTCAAAATATGAATGCATAAACTTGGACTGAAAAATATCACAGGTAATAATATAATTACCAGACCTTCACTATGGGATGTTTCTCCCTGAAAAATGAAACTTTATCACTCACTTACATTTCCATTTAAGGCAATATTTGATTCTAACCGTGACCAAAAAAAAAAACAAGTGAATTGAACTTTCACTATAATGACAGCAGTCACACCAAGGATCCTCACCATTGCTTATATAAGTCGTCGCTAACACAAAATAAATTAAGTTTGACTTTAAAAAAAAAAAAAAGACGGTGCATCAATAATTCCATACCTAAAAATAAAGGTTGAGTGTGCATGAATTTTCAAAATAAAACAAAACAAAGTCTCATTTTGGATGAGCTGCCCTGTGTTTTCTATTTATGGCTTCCTTCACAAATGCACTGATATTAACCACTGAGCGCATGCAGTCCCCAGAACTCTCCCCACTCTGCCTTTCAGGACCTCCCACTTTATAAATTAGATACTGGAAATGAGGATTGTTGGTTAAATGTACAACTGTAAACAAAATTGTAAAACAGTTTGATCTGAGGTGAGATCTGGCAGTGCCAAACATATGATTACTAATATGAGAATAACTGAGGCCACTTGATTTATACCAATTTGTACCAGTGCAGTCAACTTGTTGACCAGTGAGCTACATGCTGCCAGTTAGGGGGAAATTCACCCACACTCAACCAATAACTCCAAAACATGGATACCTCAGAGATGACATAAATAACTAAAGAATGAATGTGTTAGACACAAACAGAGAAATAAAATGTATGTATAATGGTAAACTGCAGACTTAAATGAACGTAAAACCTGACTGGTTGAAGCGTGAGGAGGTAGATGTGCAGTATACAGGTGAAATCTGACTAAGACAGAGGCCTAGTTTTTACAGAAGTAAGTGAAAATAGTTGATGCACTTAAAAAAAGGAAAGCAGTTGTTTTACAGACTCTGTCTGAGAAATGAGCAAACTCTTGTATACTTGTGGGTACACTCCTTTACGAATCCTCAGTCTGGTCTCGACTGTCTGACCTGGCAATTTTGCGTGGTGGGGCCATGTTGTCGTCTTCTGTGTGTTCCTGTTCTCTCTTCTTTGCTGTATTCTGACAATGGGTGATTAAAAAAAACAAACAACATCAATGCAGAGCAACAGGTTTGGGTTAACGTACTACTAGGAATAAACTCCTACTTCCTTTAAAACCTTTACCTTTTTGTCCCATTGTTGGTGAAGATATCGCAGCAGGATGTTTGTCTTCTCTGTGACGATGACTGAGAATAAACAAGAAATGGATAAAAAGAAATATGTCCGAAAATAAGAATGTTCAAGGAGGAACACTGTTCAACAAATATATGACTGACATATATGTAGGTAATCTTTCCCAGTGGTCACACCCCTGTATTTACTCACTCTGCTCTGAGGGATATTCTCTGGTTGGTAGATACACGGATGGTCGACGATTCTGTAAAATACAGAAGTTTTGTATGGGTGAGGCTCTGTAATGGTGTAGGCCTGCATTTCAACCACCACACTGTGGTAATTTAACATTAAAATGGATACATAAGGGAAAACTCAACTAGTCTCCACATAGATGTCTGGATTAATAATAAACATGGATGGCAGTTTGTTTGTTTTTTTGGCAACACAGACTTTGTGTGTTAAGATGAACAGCACGTGTTACACTAGAACAATCCAACATTCATCTCATTCCCTAGGTGTAACAGCTGGTAGAACAAATAAAATGGAGGACATATAGAGCTATACCAAACGAAAAGCACGACTTACTGATGCTTTACAGACGGAGTCTGCATGGAACCTGCTGAAATTGTTTTTGTTGTAGACTGGTAAACCCTTGAGGAAAGCGCCCTGTGAAAGCAACGAAATAAAAAGACAACATAAAGGACACAGCCAACTACTACAACCCTATATTAACTATTGTATATTGTTTTGATAAGGTGATATTAGCTGGCGTAAAACTCTGTAAAAAAATATTTAACCTGAGTCAGAAAAACCTACCTTCTCCATTTCTGTTTAATCCTCCTGTTATTTAACCACCTCTGTGTGATATCAGACTGATGCTAGTTCTTTAGCTCGGTGGCTGCTTTCTGTTGGAGTCGAAGCCTCTTCCTTTATCAGTTCAACTATTTTTTAAAGACAGTTATAAAAATAGTAATGTTCCGTTTCTCCGTCGCAACATTTCCTGCCGGTCGTTTACAAATCGCCAAATAATTATTCAGAAACTGAGGAAAAGATCGAACAATTCGTGACGACTTTCTACGACTTCACAACTCCATCTTTGTTGTTCTAATGCTCAGGGGCGGGAGCATGCAAACTTTGACGTTTCTGTTTGGTTCAACCGTGAGTGATGAGTGACGAAGGAGGCAATATATAATCTGATTGGCTAAAAAGTATTGCGTAACAGACCGAGCCTCCAGTGTAATCGTGGGGGTTAAGGGATGAACCATTCGATACCTTGGGCATGTCTCTCTCTTTCTCTCTGTACAGTGTTCAAATGTACAAAAGCAATAGGGTGGCTTAAAATAGATTTTATACATATGAACATTAACATTTTCCATTTTAACATTTTACTTAATTTTTAACACCATGCATTAAAAAAACAACCTACATTTGCTCTAAAATGGTTTTGTCAGCAACTTAAAAAGATCAAGAACTCAATCATTCTGGGGTCAATGATTAAGAGGTTAATTAGTATGTTAGCATCTGTGACGGTATGAGTACTACTAGTAGTTACATCAGGAATGTATATGCTGTATTTGAGAATATTATTGAATTCAGAAAAACATATGCTTCTTGCATTCTTAGCTTAGGATATTTTGTAACTGACGCTTGTGCAAAAAAAAAACCAAACATTTAAAACAACTGATTAGTTTTCAACGTCTATAGTTGTTTGCATAAATCACAATAACAAGGACACCTGAGAAAACAGAATATATACATGCAACTATTGAAACAGCTTAAATGTAACAAATAGAAGTGAACAGCAGCTTTGATTTTACAATATAACTTTATTAAGATGTGTTTTCTCATCAACAGATTTTGTTTATCAATCAACTGTGATCTTTTTATAATTGTGATTATGACTTCACAAGGATGATGGATTATTTTTCTACATGTTTGGATGAAACTACCAGGTTTCATACAACTCATGGTAAAATCAAGCTGATGTGAATGGCCACTTCAAACCCCACCCAATGTCACCTAATTCAAAGCCACTTCAAACCCCACCCAATGTCACCCAGTATCACCAGTTTGTCACCCAGTATCACCAGTTTGGACAACACACAGAGCTTTTTCCCCATTGCCAACATTCCAAAACCAAAGTCTCTTCTTTATTATCTCAGGTTTTCCAACAGGAATTCCTCAGTGTGTGAGTGATTTACGTCCCTTTAGCATTCGCCGTAGAACAACTTCAATTCCGCTTTTGGTTCTCATCCTCTTGATCCAGCCGTGTGTTCTTTTACGTTTGATGTTCTTGGGCTGGTACTCAATGCCTCTTTTGCGTGTCCGGATTTGCTGATATTGGCATGGAAGTTGCTGGAATAATCCTGAACCTTCTGCTTGTGAAGAGAGCGGTCCACATTTGGAAATCAAAGGTGATGGAGATGTTCTAGACGCAATCCAGCTGCTGAATAATCTGAGGTGAGAGGTAGCTGGCATACCTGCACTTCTGGCATGAATGCTGCTAATAGAAAAAATATATTAATTTAATTCCTTAAATTTATTGTGAATGCTATGTTTAAACATTTTCTTCAATGGATAAAGATATTATCTTTTACATCTTTCATTAAAAGGAAAACTTGGAATTCTAATATTTTACACAATTTTGACATAGAAGTAAAAGTGCTGCTTTTACAAATCTCTATAAGTGAACCAAAACTAAGTTAATAGATAATTAAACAGGGCCCTCCTAATACCTGCGTTGTTATGCTAAGTCGTAACATTTCAGACATACTGTATATATAATTTTCTTTTGTACCAGTTATTTTATTAGTTCAATTACCAAGTCACTACTGGCGAACAAAAAGACCAGTTTTCTTGACCCAGCATTCATCCCAGGTGCAGGTCATTAAATAATGCTATTAATTTTAAATAAACTAGCAGGTCTCATCAGGCTGCCGGATAGCTCTGCTGCTAATTTCCATTAAGTTTCCTTGCGAGCATTTTTAGCAATGCCGTTTATTGACATCGGTAGCTGTTCTACTTACCTGCCAACGCTGGTAAGTACCCGGAGTCGAGAAAACGAAGAGAATATACTGTTCATTTTATCTTTGAAAGATATTTAGACAATTGTTGTGTCTAACGTGGGCTCTGTGAAAGTCACAGATTCGTTAGTTACCTTCCAATATCGAGTACAGCAATTGGCTGAAGGCTTTAAGCCAATAGTAATACAGTTTGCTGAAACCGTCATATCCGGGTTTCTTGGCAACTTAAAATAAAATAAAATACATTTAAAAAAGTAAAATAGACTGTGTCGGTTGCAAAGACTCACTGTAAATTACCCCATTGCGGGACGGACAAGGGACTTAATTATTGGAATTCTCATATATCCTATACATATGTTGTATAATCAGTATTAGTGCATAAGAGAAAAAATAACAAAAACATAATAACTTTGTGAATTGATGACATTTAAGGACATGGTCAAGTGCAGGATGTTTTCTATATTTAAAAAGGCAGATTTATGTAAAACAGGGGTTATCAATGGACGTAGTCTGCCTGAAATATGTTTTAGTCATTGCTATTGTGCTTTTATTATTAAATAAGAGCACAATAGCCTGAAAGAACAAGCATGGCAATAGTTATTTACACTGGCTGACAGACAATGCCAGAGAGCACACAGCTGCCTCAACTCTCTCAGTTTACATCAAAAGTGGCCATTCTGTACCAGGAACAATACAGACCCAATAACACCAATAGTTAAACATAACTATACTATAGGCAGCCAATACATTTGACCGAATGCAAAATATACCCTGGCTAATTTGTAGCTATCAAAGATTATGTATTTATTTTACAAAAATGTTATTTTTTTGGTCAGTTATAAATTGTTTACATGCTGGTGCCAGGAGAATGGAACTTGGAATTAGATTGTTATAAATAAATAAATTTAAAAAAAAAGTCAAAATATGAGTAGTTCTAAGTACCAAATCCTTATAATTCACATATGCAGCCGGTATAGGTAAACAACTGGATTCACATGGTTGATCAGCCAGGAGAATGGAACTTGGAATTAGATCTGCTCTGTTTGACACAGTGCACACTCACGCGCACACGCTCTGCTGTTCCACCAGCCTTAGCAACAGAGGAACAGAGCTCTGTCATTGGCCTTCCGTGTGTACAGACGCTCCCTTTATTCGCTTATTCCACTGTCAATCATTCGGGTGCCGAACTACCGGAGCACCGTGGTGTCTGCATCTGCTGCGGATACAGCAGGGACGGTAGGGCTGGGTAGGGCCTGACCTGAACGTGCAGTGGATGTATGTAGAGCTGCAAATGTTATAGTTTAAACCAAAATGTCTCTCCTTTTGAAATGCATATGGCACATTTTATGGATGCACGCCCGTTCATCACCACCAGGCTCTGTACGAGACCAATGAGGAGCGGTCGTCTCTCTGCAGCATCTCCAGCGTAAACAATTGTTGCGCCAAATGCACCGTTTTCTTTAACCGTCCTTGATTTATCCCAATCTCCATCACCAGTAATTCTGCAGGTATGTAATCCATTTTATCGTGTGCCCTTCTGCGTTTGTTTTGCATCATACTGCCATCTGCACCCATAAACAGCTGCAGCATCTTTTCATGCATTTTGTTTTTTTCACCACGATCCTGCAAAAATAACGCTTCCATACACTGTTCAGTTTGATCATCACTCAGGAAATACATCTAAGCAACACCAGTGCTCATGTCATTGTGATATTAAAATGCATAAATGATTTGCATTTTTCCTAAATGTGTTATTTATTTTTCCTCCTTAAAACCATCCTGATTTGTTTTACTTGATATGATTTATCCTGATTATTTGAAATATTTCTCTGCCATAGTGGCTAGAATGGTTGTGGCGTTGATGTCTTGGGGGTCACCTGCTTGGTAAAGCAGCTATGCTATGTAGGACATTAGTGCACCAGGCCTTACATTAAGAAATGTGATCATATAGTGTCATCTTTTATTTCAGGCAAGTAATATGGCTGACGATGTCACGTCAGATTGCATGCTATTGCACTGCATCTTACTGGAAAGAAGTATTTTGAGAGGTGAAGCAGCACACAGTGTACCAAACGTGTATGGGACATGACAGAGGCATCAACCCCATGTCCTACAGCCTGGATGGGAAACAAATGGCTTTCTAACCTTCGGCCTGTTGTTGCTTTTGACAACACCAAGCAGGTCGTTGCTTAAAGAATCCCTGTTTTCACCGACAGTGAGATGACTGTTGGAACTACCTTCCTGCTAATGAGGTGTTGTGGTTGCTCCATGCTCAGTACTAGTATTACCCTGTTAAACAATTTTCAGTGGAGTCTTGCCTTCCTCTTATGCCTGTTTTCCTGTGCTTCATGTTGGAGACGATGTGAATTCTGAATGTAAGAAATTCAAACACTAGTCGTATTGATCATGCTTGTGGTTATATTTTTCCAGAATGACAAGTGGTTTAATGACAATTGAAGTTTTGTCTGTGTTTTATCTCATCAACCGAAGCATTTTTTAAATGCCTATATTCTAAGACATGAAGTTTCCATTATATATGGCTTCTGAAAGAGTCATATCTGTTAAAAAGAGACATTTTTGCAGCAAATGTATTTTTTTTTTTTTTTGCAATGACTTGACACTTGGGTTCCCAACCAGTTCATGATGGAATACCCCACATCCAAACCTACTAAAACACAGCAAACATTAGGTCAAACAAACATTAACTCATACAGTTAGAGGATGTTAGCATGACAGAGCATTTTTTCAAATCTAAAAAAATAATCAATTTCAGGGATATTTACTATAGATCTACTAACAGACTAGACAGTCAACAAACATCCAGACATGTTTGTCCTATTTATTGTAATTAAAGGGTCATTAAAAAAGAACTAAGATCCACGTCACATTTAATATAACCAGGCAGATATGGAGAATTACTTTGCACTTGAACTCATTCCCCTCTGTTTCCTAGAGATAACCAGTGTATGTACAGCATGTGTCAGAGTGGGAACCAATAATACGTCATTCAATAGACATTACAAAACGCATCTGATCTGGAGAGGTACTTAACTGTGAAAAGAAATATTGGTTTTGTCTCATTTTATCTTCCTTCTGGAGTGACGTTGAAAGCTGCTGCCATGCTGCCTGGTTTGACTTGTTACATGTGCAAGGTCATCACCATTAGATGATGAAGATGCTTTTAATCACTTTACTCCTATTTCCTACCAGATGAAAGGTGTGATTTTGTTGTTGGTCATTGTTTTTAACCAGAGGAAATGCATTGTTGAATGTTTGTTATTGTTGAATCTGCTTAAAAAAACACGAAGGACAACCTCTGGTGTTTTGGTTGAATTTTGTTCTGCAATTTGTCTCAGAGAAAACATTTATGTTCTTTGCCTGTTTCATTTGGCTTATTATTGTGTGATGAAGGGATAAAGGAGACTGTTATATTGTAACTGTGTTGCTAGGAAACAGCTTGATTCTAGTCCTACTGCAATCCAACCGAGACACAATTTCTTCCTGGTGTGCTGCTGGCAACTGGCAAACACTGCAAACCTGGAACCTTTATGATGCATACGCTCAGAGCAGAGGGGAAAATATGAGAATCGAGGATAGAAATCTTTCCAAATGTGCGGACCTTTTAGACATGAAGTCATTCAATTTAAAATAGATCATAAGAAAATGTCATTAATGTGCTATATCGTCATCTTCTGTTTGTTTTTTTTTTATTGCTAATAACATTTCCTTCTCTCTTATGTGTTTTTCACAGCAGGGTGGCACCATGTTGACCAGCATCACTGAAGGCATACTGTGTTGCCTCACTGGTAAGACTGCCAGTCTGGTCCTGCCTCTGGAGTCGTCAGAACCCTCTGATGGGTTTGAGTTTGTGGAGGTGAAACCTGGGAGAGTCCTGCGGGTACGCCACATTGTCCCTGAGCGGCAGGCCCTGGTGACAGATAAACAAGTAACAGTAAAGACAGATGGCAACTTCAACAATGAGAGCTGTTCTCAGAAAAATGAGAGCAAAACTGGCAGCAGCGTCCACTGTAAGAGGAAGATCACTGTGTACCGTAACGGCCAGCTGGTGATCGAGAACCTCGGTGATGTTCTGCACTCTGAGATTCTGCAGTGTCAGGATGGAGACCTTGAGCCCTGCAGCACGGTGGAGGTGGAGCTGGCTGATTATAAAGAAATGCCCTCATCTCCAGACCCCAACCCTGTTCCTCCTCCGGTTCCGCCAACTCACGGGGAACAAAAACCCGCTCCGCCTCCTCGCAGGCGCCGCCGCAAACCCAAACGCACAGTAGTGATCGACTCTAAAAGGGTGATCTCCAGCTGCAAAGGTACGGACTCGGACGTTGCGCTATTTTTCGTGCACGGAGTGGGCGGCTCTTTGGACATATGGGGCAGTCAGCTGGACTTCTTTTCTCGACTGGGCTATGAGGTCATTGCTCCAGACCTGGCAGGACATGGAGCCAGCACTGCCCCACAGATCGCAGCAGCTTATACCTTTTATGCCCTGGCGGAAGACCTCCGTGCCATTTTTAAGAGATATGCACGTAAACGCAACATTCTCATTGGCCACTCATATGGGTGAGTCTCTGTCAATCATTTCTGATGTAATCTCAGTTATGACCATTTGATGATTCTATGAATTTTATTATGTGGCACCATTAGCTTACATAAGTCTTTTTTTATCCTTCTCAGCGTGTCATTTTGCACATTCCTGGCCCATGAATACCCTGATTTAGTTCATAAGGTGGTGATGATCAACGGAGGCGGTCCCACAGCTCTGGAGCCCAGCCTGTGCTCCATTTTCCAACTGCCATCTTGTGTCCTACACTGTCTGTCCCCCTGTCTGGCATGGAGCTTTCTCAAGTGAGTGATCCACTCTGACACGTCATTCAAACGGTGCAGTTAACCATCGTAACATTTCTCGTCTCTTTCCAACCTTCAGAGCAGGGTTTGCTCGTCAGGGGACCAAAGAGAAGCAGCTGTTGAAGCAGGGCAACGCCTTCAACGTGTCTCCGTTTGTCCTGAGAGCCATGATGAGTGGACAGTACTGGCCTGAAGGAGATGAGGTCTACCACGCTGAGCTCACTGTTCCCATCCTTCTGGTTCATGGCATGTGTGACAAGTTTGTGCCCATGGATGAAGATCAGCGGATGGCAGAGGTAACTTATGACCATGACTGTGGTTCATTTGTCATTTTATACAAAAAGCAAGTGTAGTTGTAATGTTTGTGTTATTTTTATACTCCCTTTGTAGATCCTGCTTTTTGCATTCCTCAAAGTCATAGAGGAAGGCAGTCACATGGTCATGATGGAGTGTCCTGAGACTGTCAACACTCTCCTCCATGAGTTTTTCTTATGGGAGCCGGACATGTCCAGGAAAGACAGTAGCAAGACAGAAACAGACAAGACCGCCGCTGCCAGTGACACTCTCCATACACTGAAAACCAACAAGTCTATGGATAAATAACCACGAGGAGTCTAGGAGTCAACACAACCAACCAGAAGGCCTTTTTTGGCAGTAGGCAAATGTTCCTGAGGCTGCTTCCAGGCTGAGAGCTGTTACTTCCAGACCCATCTCTTCATGATGTGGACGGTGTAGAAGATAAAGCAGGACTTTCATCAGACGGGGATGAAGCAAAAAAAAAAAAAGTTTCTTCTTCACTTATTGAAAGAGTCGGTGCTCCATCACATCACACTTTTTAAGAGAGACAATATGTGGAGATAAAGGACGTACGTCCATGTGGTTTGTGTTGAAATGTCTGTGGTGAAGAACTAACAACTGGAAAAAGAGAAAGGCATAAAACCCATTCATTTTCTGACTCTATCATAAATATTCTGTCTGCAAAACCTACAGTCTGCCTTTATGCCTTTATGGAGATGTGAAGTGTAAAGATAGAGGTGAATGCATCAAACTGGAGAGTTATAAATGCTATGGTGATGTCTGATTCTGTACAAGACATCATTTCTTAACATATAAATATGTGCCATGATTAATAAGCTATTGTACATGCAGATATAGTTAACAACTGCACCACAAGCAGAAATCAAATGAACCCAACTGTTACAGTGATACAGTGCAGTCAGTCACCATCTGAAATATGAAAATCCCCAGTGGCAGAAGCTGGAATTGGCTTGTATTTTCAAAAAGAAAAAAGTATTTAATATTAATTCAAACAGGTATGTGGGAGTACATTAACCATAATGGAATAAATCACAAACATGAATCCCAAATGCATGAGAAACAAGTTATAATCTAACAGATTTAAGTCAATCTAACGTAACGTAAAACCAGACAATAACTAACACTGTTGCCTTTGTGGCCCACCTCCATCAGTGTAGAAGCCATTTTCTCAAAATTATATAATACTATAATATCCTAAGGATACAACAAATACTAAGGACCCTGCATGAGTTACATGAGAATATGAAAATGTGTAAGTGATGATTAAGAGAGTTTCAGTATATTGTCATATTGAAAAATCCACTCCTAAGTGTCTCTCCTAATGTGTACGTATTATTATTATTATTTAATTCTGAAATAACAGCAACTGCCATAACAAAGTGTGGTTGTATTAACTGCTTCAAGCTGTTCTGTCTCTAAGCTGATTAATTCCAACTAAAGGTGTGTTCCCCTATTTATCTAACAGTGAAATATCGAGCTGAACCTTATATTCTCTGAAAGACATTCATTCGTGGGTGTTGTTTTGTCTCATAATGGGACAGTAAGATGCAAGAAAAAGCACAGTCTATGCTCCCAGACAGTGATTATCTATTGACTGGATAGCAGAAAGTGTTAATTAGTAAATGAGAGTTTTTGTCATGGTTAAAGCAGAAACGAATGAATCAAAGGAGCGGTCGTAGACAGCCTGCAGGTTGTCGTATATGCATTTTAACTGACTGCAGATGCAACGTGACAAGGCTTATGCAAATGGACAAAAAGAACGAGACATGACTTAAATGACATGGGACTGACAGCTGCGAAACCGTATATAGTCTCTATGGACTTTCAGAAACCAAGTGCTGCTGAATGCAACGTATTGTATGCTTCCTTTTGGTGTAATGATAGGTCATCGGAACTCCAAGGACTACAGGGTGTACATGTACTTCCACCTGCATACACAGATTGTCAGTGCTCATGTGTGTTTTATCTTTTTGTCGTTAACCAAATGTGCTAAAGTTATTGTTGCATTTACTCATGGGAATCTTATTATATGCACTACTTGAGTAAAGATGCATATGACGTTATATACCCTATGAAAACTATTGGATTCAGTGTACACAGTAAATGTGCCTTTTATGGCATGAAATAAAAACAAATGTTCAAATGGGGTTTTTTTGTCTTTATATTTGTTAACACACAAACTGTACGGTCAGAGGGAACAAAGGAAATGAATTCAATATATTTATAGGGCCATCTGTGCCTTTGTGTTTGAGCCATTGTCACAATAGGCAAACAGAACTGAACACCAGGCCAAAATTATAAATATTAGCTAAGGATTAATACATTTAAGGCATTGCTAATTCTTAGCCACAATGAATAATGATTAAAAGGAAGACAACAAAATTGCTGAAAAAGGTGTAGTTACAAGGTAAGAATTATTGGAAGCCAAGAATATAAGTAACAATAAATAGTTTTGGTAATTATGTCAGCAGTCACCTTGGAATAAAGAATAAAACAGAAAATGAACAACGCTGTTTGTTTTGAGTTTATTAAAGAATTTATTGAAAGTAACACAAGCACTTGTCTGTACAAGAGTGCCCCTTGCAAACGAGTTTAAAATTACATTTATAGTGTGTTAGATACATTCGTGTGTGTGTACAAGAATATGAGTGGGGGCCAGTTGGTCTCAGTACAGCCAACAGAAACTCAGAAATATGCAATTGTCAAGGTCTTACAGGACACGGAGAACAGATAATGAGGAGCATCTCCCATCCATGGCAAGCACACATAAGGTCAGGCTGACGACATGAGTCAGTGGTAAAACAAGTCAAATACTGGATAATGGAATATAATTTTGTCATAACAAACCCAATTTTGAGTATAAAACAAAGGCTGAAATTGCAGCAATAATTGTATATACAGTAAAATAAATATGCAAACATGAAATTACACATTAAATAACAAAAAACAAAAGCAAATAGACTGACATTATGTTTATACAGAAGTAAGCCACATATAGATTATCTTTTTTTGGGACAATATACAAATCACAGTCAATATTATATAATATTGTACTATATTAAATTATATTATGTTATAATATGTTCAAATACAATGTATGTGTATTTTTTTGTTTTAAACATGAAGGTAATCGTGTATGTAAAATAACTGAATTATACGCACCACAATACACCACAATTTGGTAAACGACTTGTCTGAGCTGCGCCCCAATTGGTTGAGCGTGTATCTGCGTGTTGTGGTAAACAAAATCTAAGGTGTGCGCATGCGTACAAGCGTAATGGAGGACAGCGATCTACTCACAACGAGTTCAATAAGTATTTCCGTTGCTGTATATGCTGTTCGCAGTGGGCATTTCTAATTCATTACCCGGTAGCAAAGAAATTCCGAGGACATTTTCCAAAACAAACACGAGGAGCTGGTAAGTTTTTGCATGACGGTATTTCTTAAGAAGGCCCCAGAATCCTCGCTTCCTAACTCACAGTGCTAAGCTAACTAGGATAGCCGTGGTTTTACTAGCCGGAACTGCTCTATGGCTAAAGTGGTTGTTAACCGAGGAGGTGTAGACTATTTCCTGGTAAAGACGAAATTGACTTTACGTCTAAGTTTTACGCCTGTTTCATCTGTCAAACTAAGTTTGGAAAGACTAATGACTGTGTTAGCATGTTTTTCATTTTATGGCGTTTATGTCATCACAACGTTATGGTCGCGTTAGTCATTTTCTACGAACCGACCATTGTATCAGTAGACTCGTTAGCAAGGTAACGTAGCAGTTGATACTAAAATCCAAATAATAGTCGCATCTAATCAGCAGCAATAACAACTATCATTAGCCCGACTGAGGCTAACTGTATGAGACGTTGGGACATATTAAAAATAGTTTGACAGCCCATTTGCACGTTATATAGCATTCTGGGCTGTCACTTTATGAGTCTTGACTATTATTTGTGGCTTTACTGGGTAATTATTTATATAGTGCACGTGTGCAATCTAATACATTTTGCGTTTTTAAACACGTCTGCTTGTGTGCTTCCGTTAGCTGCTCTCCCCTCCCACAGGAGTGGAGTTAAAGAGCTATGGTTGGACCAATCACAAGGAGGCTGTCCTGCTTTTTCCTGTTACTTCCAGCTCTTTCCAGGCCAATCTGTACCTGTTGTACTGAGGGAAACTCTAAATTAACCCGTAACAACAGCTATTTGTATATTTTAAATATTGTTAAATTACCTCATCATCCAAAGGATTCAGTTTTTCTGTAACAGCTTTTTATTTCTAAATAACAATGGCAAAATATTTGTATCTTCAAAATTGTTTTTTTTTTAAATTTTGAACTGTTTGAACTGAACTAAAAACACCAATGTCAGTGATGCGTCGAAGTCATGTACATAACAAGGCATAACTCTGTAATTATTATCTTATTATTATTAGTTACATGTTATATTATGTCTATAACATATTCAGTTAAAATATAACTAAAATGTTATCATAAATAATACACTTAAATAATATACTTGGGACCTGACACAGCCGGAATAAGGACTTAAAATAATTATGGGAGTGTACAAATAAAAAAAGAGCATTATAAAAATAAAACAAATTATTATATAATATATAGAAGTAATTATTACTTTTTTACTGTTAGTGAATTGTCATAATTGCAATGTGAAAGATCAAAAATATGAAATCAAGACATTTATGGGATCTAAAATGAAAAATGTTCTTAAATTCATAGAAATTATTTGATTGAAGTCCATCATAGGGCAAACAATTGATACAAGCACTTCAAAAGTTGACAATAATGTTGTGGAAAAAGAAGTCATAAATAGCGATGATTTGATTCTGAATTAAATAAAGTATATATGTACTGCTCTTACCTACAGGCTCTTCCTCTGAGGTGTTGGGATGGCGTCAGATGGGGCCTCACAAAATCATGGATCCAGGGGGATCATGACTTTTTACCCCACCGTGGAGCAGTTCAGCAACTTCAATCGCTACATTGCTTACATGGAGTCACAGGGAGCGCACAAGGCAGGCTTGGCTAAAGTGAGTATCGTCACAGTTTTTGTCAGTGCCCACAAGTGCTATAGATAAATATTGCTTTTAAGGAGGTATAAAAAAACAGAGCAAGGTATAAAAAGGGGCACACTGGACTTTTTTTTTTTTTTTTTACAAGAATTTTATCAATACTGCTAGCTTCAATACTTTCTGTGTGTGCCATTGAAGAATCATAGGATTAAAACATTTTCCACTTTTAACCCCAAAGGTTGTCCCACCAAAGGAATGGAAACCCAGAAGATCGTATGACGGTATTGATGACTTGGTGATACCTGCCCCCATCCAACAGGTGGTGACGGGTCAGTCAGGCCTTTTTACACAGTACAACATTCAGAAGAAGTCAATGACAGTCCGGGAGTTCCGCAAGATTGCCAACAGTGACAAGTGAGACGTAACACACATTTTCAAGCAGCTGCCTGTGACAATAAATACGTATAAGCATTAGAATACTGCCATATATCGATTTCGATATTAATGTGTGAGCGCAAAGTGTATTTTTGTTGTTACTAATTGCTGCTGAAATCTCTTTAGGTTTTGTAGCCCCCATTATGACGACTTTGAGGAGCTTGAGCGCAAGTACTGGAAGAATGTGACCTTTAATCCTCCGATATATGGGGCAGATGTAAATGGATCCCTTTATGACCCAGTGGGTGGCCATATTTTTCTGTTCCAAAAATGTGCTATAAAAATTGTGAATGTATATAATATTTTATGTATGTTTTTCTTTCTACTTGCAGGGCATCAAAGAATGGAACATTTGCCACCTAGACACCATTTTGGATACTGTTGAATGTGAAAGTGGCATAGTGATTGAGGGCGTTAATACACCCTACTTGTATTTTGGCATGTGGAAGACCACTTTTGCATGGCACACTGAGGACATGGACCTCTACAGTATCAACTACCTGCACTTTGGGGAACCTAAGTCATGGTAAAGAACAGTACACAGACGACATGAGTCTAGTTTTAACTACTATAAAAGGATTTTGTGAACTGTGTTTCCTATATATATGCACTGTTTAGACCCCAGGGTTTGTCTATATGTTTAGAAGAAATTGCTCTGTTATAGTCAGACCAAACTCACAACTGGCACTTCATTAGGTCATGTTACTGTCTGCAGGTACTGTATTCCTCCAGAACATGGAAAAAGATTAGAGCGACTGGCTACAGGTAGGAGAACAGTAGAATAAATCAATCTTTCTCAGCAGGATTTATATTAACTTAACAGTTACCTGTGATTTTGTTTTTTCCTCAAAGGTTTCTTTCCTGGAAGTTCCCAGAATTGTGAGGCCTTTTTGAGACACAAGATGACGTTGATCTCTCCCTCTACCCTAAAGAAATATGGAATACCGTTTGAGAAAGTAAGTAAAGAAAATACTTTATAAAATCTACATGAACCAAAATAGAATTTGACTGGATTATTAAAAATTGTTTTTTGTTTAAAGATTACTCAAAGGGCTGGTGAGTTCATGGTAACTTTCCCCTACTCCTACCATGCTGGTTTTAACCACGGCTTCAACTGTGCAGAGTCCACCAACTTTGCCACAGAGAGATGGATTGAATATGGCAAGCAAGCAGTCCTGGTAACTGTGACTAACTTAACACTTTTAGCAAAAATGGAACACATACTGGTTTTGTTGCCAAGTCCTTTGAACTCTGTTTTTTGCATTGGTCTGCTGTAGTGTTCTTGTCGCAAGGACATGGTGAAGATTTCTATGGATGTTTTTGTGAAGAAGTACCAGCCGGATCGTTATGAGCAGTGGCTAGCAGGGCGGGATGTGGTGCCCATTGATCATTCACAGCCTACACCTGAGGCTAAGGAGTTCCTGAACGAACCTTTCAATAACGTGCACAGTGCCAGTAATAACTGTTCTGTGGAGAGCGGTGAAGAACGGAAAAGGTAAATCACGGACATGGCATCACAGATGAAACACTAAGGCTTTTTTATTTTTAAATGTGTACTCATAGCAATGCATTCAGACCACTTTGAAGTTCACCTTAGTTGGTGTTCTTAGTCTAGGTAGCTCACCGTCTTGGGTCATTTTGAGCATTGTTAACAAAAACCTTTTACATTTCTCTTTTTTTATAATGTAATATAACCTCCTATGCTTGTAATTTACATCTACTATGTTAACACAAGATTCATCTGAACCGAAGGGAACTCACAATGTTATTACTTCCCACTTTTTGTTCGATGTATAGAAAACTATCTTTAGACTCTATTCTACATTAGCTGTCACATCCCTATACCAGATCCTAAAATATATTTTTGCCATTATCCATATATACCAATTACTGATACATTTTAATTTCCTAAAATTAACGAAGCATTTCTTCTTTTTTCCATTCTTATTCATTTTCAGTGCTACACAGAGAATAGAGACCAAAAGACATAGAGTGTGTTTAGAGATACCAAAGGACATTGTTCCTAAGGAGGAAAATGAGGAAGAGGAGGACCACTATGGAAAGCGTCCGAGGCTGAGTCTCCTGCCGCCACGTACCATATCACATGAAGGCAAAAGAAATAAAGGTATTTCCTTTTTTTTTTTACGTGTAAAATGTAGAATAAAAGTTTTTTTTCTTTCCGTTACTAAACAGTTCACTGATTTACATTGTAATTCACAGGTCCTCCAAAACTGGTCGTCACACCAACCAAACTTACTTTATTGGACCCATTTCACAGAGGCTTTATCCAAAGTAACAGTAATGCCGGCCGATACACTCACTGTGCGAAGACCCGACCTCCAACTATCTCATCTCAGACCCGTGCTGGAAATGGACATCTTCCAGTTACAGTGGTACCTACACAGCCAGGTGCTCCAGGACAGCCTTCCCGCAAAATGGGAGTGGCCAGTCTACTCTTCCACAAGACACTAAGTCCAAAAGAAACTCTGCAGGTCCAGAATTACTCTCTGGAAACACAGCGGCAAACTCCCACACAGCTGCAGGTCCACAGCTACGCCAGAGAACATCAGCCCCGTCATCTTCTGCACAAAACCTTTGCACAATCTCACAAGCAGCCACAATCTTCATCTCAGGTATCGAGTTCTGCAAAAGTGGACTCCCCGCCAGAATCTCTCAGCAGTTTAACCAAAGTAACACCAACTGAAGCGAAAGTACCAATTCCGAAGCAAGGTGATGAGGAGGACAAACCCAAAATGTTGGTTTTCTCTGACGCTCATGCTGAACTGAAGACGCCTGAGGTTGAATCCACCAGCATGTCCCATTGTCTCCACACTCAGTCACAAGCCAAAGAGTTAAGCAAAATAGAGAGAGATAATCTCAAGAACAGCAAGCGAAAGGTCAGTGTTTCCACCCTTATAAATGTTATCTTCAAATAAAGATCAATTTTCTAACACTATTCTACTGCTCAACTATACAGTTGTACTAACCAACAGCCTTCTCTCAGGTCTGTCCTAACAAGACTATTTGCAGACTGTGCCTACACTATTTCCTTGTGTGATGTTCCCGTACTAATATCTTTTGGGTGAAGCTCATTAACTTATTACGTAGAAGGACCTTGATGATAATTATAATGCTACAACACCCTAGTCATCTCTCCTTTTACTAATTGCTTAATAATTACTAATAACAAACCTTTAATAAACTCTCAGTAATTACTAATAACAAAGAGTTATTCATCTCTCAGTAATTACTGATTGCAGTCTTTAGATAATTCTTCTAATATCTCCTCGAAATAGAATTTATTCTGAAATTGTACCCTCAGAAATTCAATGTTACTCATGTTGTTCATGCTACAGAGTAACCAATGCCCCCTTGTGGATAGTGGCATTGCCTTTGTCAAAGAAACCATTCCAGCCCAGAATCCAAATCAAAATGAAATGGCCATCACTCAGAATTACCATGTAAGTAGATATTACAGTTGAATTTACTGATAAACGGGTGGCTGGGCTTAATTAAGAGTGAGGAAAAGTGTACACACAGTACAGCGCTCCCAACCTGTCTCATATCACTCTGTTGAAGTATTCAGTTGTAAGAAATGAGAATAATTCATATTTTAATTTTCTGTTTTGCAATACAGCGGTTACTCCAGCAAGTGGCAGAAGAGCAGTCTTACTGCAAATCGGTAGTAAAGCAGGAGCAGCAGCAGAAAGAACTTCATAAGCTGCCTCGCCACCACCCTCTGATTAGAGAGGTGCACAGTGATGACGGTGAGCACAACATCTTCATCTGCTGTCGAGTTGCACTGTGAGATTCAGATTTTGATTTCTGATGCATTCATTTTTCTTTGCCTGTTGAAATGTAGAAATGTATGTTGATGTGGACGTGGAGCAAGAGGAGAAAGAAGAATGGGCAAAGCCACTGGTTCAGCTGTGGCAGTCTCGGCCATTTAACCCTCAGGCAGAGTGGGAGTACAACAAGAGAATGGGCCAGCAGGCTCCCTACTGCTGCATCTGCCTAATATTCCATACTCACAATCAGGTAAGAACAAAAGGCTGTCCAGAAAAATACTTACAAGAATTTGCACATTTTACATTTCTTTTTTAACCAACTTTATCTTTCTCTTAGTCTGAGGCCAGTGGTGGGTGCTCCAACAAAATGTTAGTGAGCCGTTCCAGAGGATACCAGTGGTCCAAACCTCTTATTCCAGAAATGTGTTTCAACACCCAAACCAGCAGGATGAACCAGGAGGGACAGCTGTCAAATCCCAACATAACAGAGGATGGGACCAGTCGTCTGGTCAGCTGTGCTCAGTGCAGCGTCCGTGTGCACACCAGTGAGTTCTTTAAATCTACAAGTATCACATGGGCTTTTTTTTAAGTCATCTTCAGCCTGGGTGACTTTTTTCTCATATATGGCCAGGGCTGGGTGATACGATCAGAAAAGCACAGCTTGATAATTTTCTGTTAATTTGTCAAGATAATATATACTTATATACTGTCTTCCCTATAAAATGGTAACAAAAGACAGATAAGCAATATAAGTTACACATATTTACTTATTTAATTGTTAAATGATATAAACACCTACACATTTGTCTAAGATCTAAGGCATCAAAAACAAAATGTAACAATGCACAAGTTATTTATAGCTACTTCTGAAATTTAAATAAATATATAGCTGTAGCCTGTTCTATAGTCAGAACTCCAATCCTAAACCACTCTTAATTCCGTGGTTTCTGTAAGTCTGTATTATGTTAGAAAAACATTTAGTAAAATACACACACATGTTTGGAAAATGTGTGTTTCGTCAGGTACTGTACATGGTTATGTTGAGCTCTGGTCATTCATCTATTAAAGGTCTCAGATTAGGCTTTAGAAGATGAATTGTGTGAAATATGTTTTTCCTCTTGTTTCTCTTGCAGGTTGCTATGGTGTGTCATGTGATGAAGCGGAGCTGGATGACTGGCTGTGTGCACGATGTGAGGCAAATGCCATCACAGAGGTCAGTTGATGGTTCCCAGTGTTAGTTTCTTCATACAGAATCTCATTTATCAACATATTATCACAAATCCTCTTTGTTTGATCAGTCCTACAACAGATGTAGTGGAAAAATAAGGTTGATTTACAAAAGCTTGTGTGTTTTTTACACACTAATCAGGTCAGAGTCAACAATTAAACTGAAGGAAAAGACAGTTAAAAATTTCTATCAAATATAATTTAATAAAAATGCATATTTAACACACTTTCCCCACCCACTGCTCCCCGGGCACTTAAAGCTGCCTACTGTTCACTTTGGTGATGGGTTCAAAGCAGAAGTCACATTTGGTTGTGTGCTGTGGTGAGCTGTATCACAATGATGAGTAGTTCACTTTCCTTCCTTCCTAATACTGACTCTTTCATGCTTTAAATATATTACACAAGTGCACTTCTGTGTGTACACTTTTTTTTGTTAACCTACATGAACAATACGAAAACTTCACAGTTGGTTTATCTATCTCTCTGTTCTTCTCTAACCTTGAGTAAACTTGTTCCTCTGTTTGTCACTTCCTTTGTATGGAGGTCTTTATTGTTTCATTCCTTTTGTGTCTTATGTGTTGAAAATTTGCTTTAACTCAGCCTTATAGAAATACCCCAAACATACCTAAGCTTCTTTCTCTTCAGAACAATAGGTAGACATACATAGACTCAGACACCCAACCGCTAGGGGGCAGTGTACCTCACGAAACAACTGGAATGATTTTTTCTCTTTGATTTTTTTTTTTTTTAAATGATGATATTTTTACCCCTGGAACTTGTTTTAAAATTCCTGTTCTGCCTGTTTAATGGTAGAGAGGTTTGAAATACCACAGCTGGTATAGACTGAGTCATTGGCTTTGTTATTAATGCCTATCTACCATGTCTTTTTTAGTAATGATTGTTGGTGTTAAAACGTGTGAAACACCGTTGCACCGCAGTACATTCCTGCACAATACACTCACTGTGTGTCATTGTTGTTCCAACCCACAGATACATGGTAGAACAAAGAACTTAAACTTCTCTCATTCATTCATTGAGCGTTGGTCAGTGTCAGGCATTGCTGTTGAAGTTATTATAATTATTTTATTACAATCATGTTAAGAACAGTTTTTTTCAGAACATTCTTTTTTTCTGCAGTTTTCCTAATGCAGTAGCTGCAGGTTTATAGACGTCAGTATGGAGCTAAAGCTAATATCAGCAAACTGATAGTTTGTCAGGTGAAAACAAAAGCGTCATAGTCCACCCAGTCTGACCCACATCAAACCTGTTAAGTCATGTGTTTGAATCTCCTTTTAATATTAACAAAATAAAGAGTTGTTTCTCTCCCGGTAGGACTGCTGTTTGTGCTCCCTCAGAGGGGGGGCTCTGCAGAGAGCCAACAATGACAAGTAAGTGACATCAGACAGCATCAGACTTTTTCATCATGTGATAATTTCTTTTAAACTCCTACCTGTTTTACTACTAAGATAACAAGAAACTGTCATCTTCCATTATTAGATTTTTTTTTCCCCTTCACCAGTATTTATTTCAGAGAACACATGTTGGGTGTTCACAGCCTGAGCATCGAGGCAGTTGTCACTCATCAGACAGCCAACAGCAGCTGTCGTGCTCTTTTTTTTTTAACCTTATGATGCCTGCGTCCTCCTTCAGTCTGAAGGACAGAAGTAATCCATCTCTTGAATAAAGACAGACAAACTTCAAATGTCAACATTTATACAAGGACTCAAACTGGTCAGACAATTTTATGGACGCGAGCTGTAAGATAAGATGTTTGTTATAATCAGGTCAGCGAATCACACCAGGTTACATGTTCATGACACCACATGTAACGCATATTTCCAGAAACACTAAACCCTGATACGAGAAAGCTTTGTGTAAACTCCTACTCATTGTTTGCCTTTGATACAGGTGGGTTCACGTGCTGTGTGCACTCACTGTGCTGGAAGCCTGCTTTGTCAACATCACTGAGCGCAGCCCCATTGACCTCTCTGCCATTCCACTGCCCCGCTTCAGACTGGTAGGAGTCCATAAGCCTGTCGTTGTACTCGGTGTAGAATGTGACTAATCTTTTATACTGATGACAGAATGGCACCACCGTGTTTTATAAAGAAGCAGTACAATTACACAAGCTGAACAAATCTGATTCCAAGACATTTAGTCATTTATCTTTAGCTCAGAATGGTTTCATAGAAATAATTGTTAGCCGTGAGGTTTTTGGTTTGTTATTGGTTATTAGGATTTGAAATAAATGAGTTGCACATAAATATTTGGTAGTTGCAGCATAGATATGTCACAAGGAGAAAGAGAAATAATGTCGTAATGTCTGCGAGGACAGCATACGCCCTGTGGACAGCACTGCTTTAAACATAACTGGTTGTGTTGAACTCCTTTCTTTTTACTCCTTTATTAAACTTTACTAATTTAATTCAAGCACAACTTAACAAATTGATATTTCAAGATTTTACCATTATCCACTTTCCACAAAAAAGAGCCTGACATACTTGAACTGCCAGACTTGAATTTGCTGCTGGCGTCTCGGTGTCTCTGAAACAGGGAAAAACTGTTGGCCATTCTGATTTAGTTCCTCTTCTCGTTTTCTTAAAATAAGTGTTCTTCTCAAAACTAAAGTGAAAGGTTGCTGCCGAACGAACATGTACCCCCCCGTCTTCTGTTTGTATGAGTCGCACACTGTCAAAAGCAACTAGAACCACTGAACTAGTGAAACACATGGGTGTCAAAAACTAATTCCTATTGGTATAGGTCATAATCCCACTCTAACTAATTTTCAAACGTGTATGTTGCCACATCCTAATCAAAATGAAGGTTTGTCTTCTTCTGTTTTCTTCCTGATTTTCTTCTTCATTATATTCCCTGATGATCTTCATTGTCCTTTGCTTGTCTTATCCTCCCCACTTGCCTTGTTTCCTTTTCCCCTCCCTTCCTTCCCCTCTCCCTTCACTCCTCATCTTTGTTGCTTCCGTAGAAGTGTGTGTACTGCAGGAAGCGGATGAAAAGGGAAGTGACGGGCTGCTGCGTTCAGTGCTCCCATGGGCGCTGCTCCACTGCGTTTCACCCTACCTGTGCTCAGGCAGCTGGCGTCCTCATGCACCCAGACGACTGGCCCTTTGTGGTTTTCATCACTTGTCACAGACACAAAGCACCTGTCATAACTGAGGTAAAAAAAAAACAAAAGCTGTCAGACCTTGAAGTAATGGATGAAAGAAGAAAATGTGGGTCTTTTAAATATCTGCAGGAATCATACAGGGAGTTTTAAGATGCTGTATATTGGATTTAGATCTTGAAATATCGCAACTGTATGTCAAGAAAAAGTTGTCTTGTCAATTTGGTAAATGGAACCCGCAATTCAAAGAAAACATGCTGAAGGTTCAGCTGCCATCTTTAAACACGCAGCCTTCAAGGCTTTAACAGAATGTTTTTGTCATTTCCTATTTTTTTCTTCTTGAAGTCAGACACTAGGGAAGTGCTGGAGCCAGCAGGCTCCAACAGGCCCAGACAGACACCATTCTCTGTCTTAAGGCATGAGTCCTTTAGTTAGGAAGGATCAGATTCCACACACATCTGAAATTGTTCTAATCCAGCGTTTATACAGGCTCCAAGGATTTCCACAGTCAGATTTATAAACATTTACCTTAAATTCCTCCAAACTCTTGATGACAAATGGTCTGTTGAGTGTAAGACCATACTATAAGAATGTTACTTGGACAAATGTTGCATCGTTGTGAAACAAAGTTAATTCACTGGAATGAACTTGATATGACTTTGCTGCGTTGTTATCCTTCGATGACATTGTGCTTGTTCGATTTCTGACTTCTGTATTCTAGCGAAACAAGACGTCCATGCGGGACCTGCAAGTGGGACAGAAGGTGATCTGTAAATACAAGAACGGCCGTTACTACCACAGTGAGCTAATGGAACTGACCACAGCTACTTTCTACGAGGTGGTGTTTGACGACGGCTCCTACAGTGACAACCTCTTACCTGAGGACATCGAGGTTAAATAGCTGTTTCTACTAAATGTTAACATTTATAGATAGGACGAGCGCCCCCTACATTCACACTTTCTACTGGTTCAAAACTTCACTGAACTTGAATGTAGCCACTGCTGAAATTACAAATCAGTGCATGTGCATCTGGTTCCATAGTGTAGCGGTTGTCAGGCCTGGCTTACACATTTGCCTTACACGCAGAAGTTCCTGGGTTGGTTCCCCAGAGGTGCCTCCCGTGGTAGCCACGTGAACATATATATAAATTTATATCCTTCTTGCATCATGTTGCACATGTCATGTATAATTTGTGGATCATGATTGTGTGCACAGAACCGTGACTGCATCCTCCTGGGTCCCCCTGCTGAAGGTGATGCTGTTCAGGTGCGGTGGACTGACGGCCTGATCTATGGAGCCAAATTTGTTGCAGCACACTCCATTCCAATGTTTTCGGTAAGTTCACCCAGTGTTTTCCAAAAAGGGCCCCACTAGAGGGCGCTAGGGGATCCTCAGAAAATTGGAGGGAAAATAAGAAAAAAATTAATTTAATTGTCATTTAATTTTAAAAAAACATTTGTTTGAAACATTACAGCATGAAAACTGCTGTAATGTTCATATTCTCAAGTTTAAAATGATACCAAAATGCACCTGCTGTGACAGCTACAACTTCGTCTGTTATCAAACTGCTCTGCTCTTTAAGCTAGTGTGTAGCTGGCTAGCGCATGTTAGTTGACACTTTTCTTATGCCAGACAAATGTAATAATTATAAATAGTTAATAATACTTCTTTTTTTTTAAAAAGCCTGGGAGAGGAATAAAACCCAAACAACTTCCTCAAAATGAAACATAAAGGTGAAAATGTAATGTGGGGATGCTTGAGTCTATCCAGAACCACATGTGAATTTAAAGACCATATTAATGTGAATTTTGTGTGTGTGTATGTGTGGTTTCATTCAGGTGGAGTTCGAGGATGGGTCACAACTCAGTGTCAAGCGGGAGGACATTTACACTCTGGATGAGGATCTGCCCAAGAGAGTCAAGTCACGGCTGGTAAATAGGTGTTGTCTGAGAGTTGTCTTCAATTGTCATCACTGAATTTCTCATTTTATTATATATATTTTTTTTTTTAGTCGGTGGCATCAGACATGCGCTACAAGCTCTTTGCACAGGACGACGTCAAGCAGAACTCCAAAAGACAGCGGGTGGTGAACTCTCGATACAGAGGGGACTACATCGAGCCCACCGTTTACAGAACCATCATGGAGTGATGGATCGTCTCCTCTCTGCATTGTAACACTCTTCTTTTTTTTTTTTTTTTATTAGCAGTGGAAGAACCACCTGTCCACCTCTTTTCTTTTCGTCCTCTCTTCTCCCACAATGCCAGGCTTCATTTTTATACGGCTGGGACTTTAAATGACTGATGTGCTTGGAATCCATATTCTTAGTGTCATCTTTTTTTTTTTTTTAACAGACTCTGTTTCAGTTGTTCTTGCTTCTCCTTCTGTCCCTTTGCCTCAGGAAGAAGCCATCAAGGAATTAATCACAGAAAGTGTTGAAGTTAACAACACAGGCCAGGTTCCTTTTCTGTACTATCATATTTTTCTTCACAGTGAGAGTGTTTTTTTTTTATAGTAAAACTTTTTCCTCTGAATGTACACACCCTAATGAGTCACAGCGCTCTGCAGTGTAAAGATTCACAGACAGTGTGATCCATGCACAGTTTTTATTTAAGAATTCAAACTCACGACTCTGCTTTTATCATAATTTTAACCCTCCAAAGAAGGAAGAATGTTAACATTTTTTTTTAGAATTCGTACTCATCACAGACTGGTCCATCACTGAGGTACAGCGAACACCGACTGTGAAGCTATTTTTGTCTCTCATATTTGAAGACGACCTATTGGGTTTTTTTTTTACACTTGTTGTAATTAGTGTTATTATACTTTATTTATGTCAGTGCATTACACTTGGCAACAAAGACTATTTTTCTCATGTTCTTTTCACACTCTAGAGAAGTTATATTGTATTTATTGTCTGCTTTCCAGACACTGATAGAGTTTTTGTGGGTTGCTGTGTTTCAGATAAAAGTTAGTTCCAGACACAGATTGTCTTTAGGTTATAGTTTGATCCCAAATAAAAAAAAACTTCATTGTTTCGCTGATTCTTTTGAAAATGCATTGAAGTTCTGTGATGTGTAAATGTTTACAAGAATGCAGGATCTTTTTGAAGACCTGGGCTGTTTCATCCCAGCTGCATTAGATCACTGTAAACCATATAAAAACACATCAGCTGATTGAGTAATGTTTAGATAAGAAATTTCAGTCAGTGTCAGATTTCAGTCTGTGTCCGCAGAGACTAGTTTTCTTTATACCCCTGGTGCCCTATAAACACCTTCAGGTGTTTTCAACAGTACCAGCTGCACAGTTCCAGCTGGGCTCACTCATCAATGTGTTGAATCACTTTTTTATGACCTGAGTTAATTCAAACTGCCAGTACTTCTGAAACTATAGTGAGTGATATTGGAATTGAAACCTGAACCTTATGCACTGCAGGTGGAAATCGCACCACTCCGCCACTTAGGTCTGAAACAAATAATTTAAGTAAAAAGAGCAGCAGTGATTCTCTCAGGTGTGACAGTGGACAGTTGTGTGGACAGTTGTGTGGACAGTGGAGACAGGTGGTGGATGGAGATGGATGGTAGACGGTGTGTCTGCTTCTCGTAAAGTTTTATAGTACATTTGAGTCAGGACTTGTCCGCTGTGCTGAACTGCCTGTGGGGAATTCTTCAACCATGTCAGCTTCAAGTCCCCCATACCACCACCCCCTCCACCTCCGTCTCTCTCTCTCTCTCTTTCTTTCTCTCTCTCTCTCTGTCTTTGTATTCCAAGTAACTGTGGCTGGTTAGACTGTAAGTGTTTGTTCAGTTCTGGGCTGGCAGTGAGAAGTGATTTTGCCCCCACTCTTACTTCCTCCCTCTGGTTTTTCCCCATTTTGTTTCCTTCTTCAGTCTTTGTTTTCTGGCACATGGTATCAGTCTGGTTTGTCATCCTATATTAATGGCACCATCGAGTTTGGGATTAATATGGTGAAGATAATAAATTCAATTGGCTAGAAGTATAAAATTATCAACTGTCATACTTTAGATGACAGACAGGTGGTGCACACATTTTTGAAGCCTAATTTATTTGTTTATTTAAAAATAACGTGATAAAATCACACCACTGCTTACAAAAAACATCAAATGTTTTAAATTAGTCAAAAATGGTCAAGATTTAAAAGATATATAAAAATATTATATGAAATGAGCACAAATTTAGCCAAACATGCTACAAACATAGATTGATGTCATTTTAAACAATAATAATTGGAATAAATTGAAGAAACTCTTAACAAAAATATAGAAAAACTAGGTAATAAAATTATACTGGTCATGTCTGAACCCCCACCCCCCGACAAATTCAGCTTCAGAGACAGCATCCCTGTACGTCATAATGATCATTTACTGTACAGCTGAGTAGATCTTTCACTACTCAGACGTCACTGACGTCACATCATGATGCAGAACTGTGGCTGTGGGATGTTGGTAAAAAACTCACATGTACACATCAGTTGATATGAATTCAAAAACTCAGTGGTACAGCTGGTGGTTTCCTGCCACCATCTGAATGCCAGGTGGTACTTTCATAAGAAACTTGTTCTGTTTCTCGTCAGTTTCAAGTCTATGGACTGTTGTTGGCTTTTCCCAGGGATCATTACCTCACCAATCACACAAGAACCATTAACCAGGCCATTGATGTTTCTGAGATGAGTTAGTTTCTGGAAGATGTGACCGCAGACATGCTTTCACTTTGACCTAAGGTAAAATGATCAGTAACTGTTAAACTGAAAACACAGAACTCTTTTTTTGGTAAGTTTCAGTTTTAATTATTGGATTTTTTAAAATGAATTTCCACATAAAAGATATAGGAGCAAGTAGCTGGGGTTTCAAGTCGAAACAAAGCAGATGATGGTTGATTAGTGATTTATTTTTATTAAACTTCCTGAGCTTTGTCTTCAGTGTCCTCTCTCTTCAGCCGTCACCCACTCACAGTCTGCAGCGCCTACCTGATATCCCGTACCTACAGCTCGTATCCTGTGTGTGTGTGGGTGTGTGTGTGTGGGTGTGAGACAGACAGAGACAGAGTCAGAGACAGAGACAGAGAGCCTGGGTGTGAGGATGTGAAAGTTGCCTCATATGTTTCTCTTTACTTCTCTTTATTTTGTTTTTATTATAAAATGCATTTTAAGCGCAATCCCAACTTGTGTGTTTTTGGGGAATCCCATAGAAATTATATGTAAGTGTGTGTGTGTGAGTGTGCATTGCTGTTATTTAGGTCATCCACTGCAGTACTCTGACTCTATTCTAAAGGGAGCCTTGTTGCACACTTCATCACACAGCAGCCTGCGGCAACTTAAGCCTCTGGTCGTCTCTAAGACTCCGCTCTGCTCACGAGATCTCACATGATGATGGATCAAGCCCATAATCGTCAAAGTGCCCCGTGTGTCTGCAAGAGCTTTTTGTTTTTAATGTTCTTTTAGCTAAGGGAAATGACAACAAGAATGTCTAACAGAGAAATAAAAAAAAAAGCTGGGTGAAAGTGTGATCTGATCTGATCTGATCTGATACGTTTAAGGCTGGAGGGTAACATGTTTTGCATTTTTACAAATTTCCCCAAAGACTAACCGATGTGTTTTATTACGATTGCTACACTCTGCTAGAGTGTCTGCGCAGCGTTTGCATGGATACAAAATCTGTGTGGAAGAGATTTACATGCAAATGTGCAAATGATACAGTGGAAATACAGAGTCACTGCGTGATCTCAGAGGGAAAATATCTGACTTCACTGACAACAAAAGTATTTAATCCTCTTTTTATGTTTATGTAATAACAGAATAATACAGCATACTGAAAACACTGAAACCACAAACAAGAGCGACTTCTTCTGAGCTAACTGTTACCAACCTTTTGGTGTAAAGAAGCTTTAAAACTTAACTTTAACTTTCTAATAACTCCTTTTTCTCCCATGTTTTGCTACCTTGTGCTCATCTTCCTGTTTTATTTGTGTTTATTTGTGGTATTGTTTTTGCTCTGCTTGGTCTGACTTTTTTTACATCTGGCAACCCTGCTATACATTTGAAGTAATAACAATAATAATAATAATAATAATAATAGAGTTATTATTGTTTGTCAGAATTTACAGTCAGAGTCTTTGCCAGCCACATCGACTGCCACAGGCACCATTAGGAATTCCCCCGGGAATCAAACCCAAGACTCTCTCTGCTCTCCTGCAAGTGTGCCAACTGCTACACTATGGAACCATCATTTATATTACATTATATTATATTATATTATATTATATTATATTATATTTTATTATATTATATTATATTATATTATATTATATTATATTATATTATATTATATTATATTATATTATATTATATTATACATATGATAATGCCCTGTGATCTTGCAGTGGTTTGATCAACGTATGTAAGAAAGAAATGGAAAATGGTTCAAATCCTCCTCATAAATAACAATCCAGCGCAGAAATGTTTTCCTCCACTGAGGCCGGCTGTTTGTTTTGGTTAAGGTGGAAATGTGTTCCTCTACAATCTCTTCCTCTGCAGATACACTATCCACTCCCACTTAGATAGAGCCACAAAACAAAAACAGGAGTTCTTGTTTTGTAAGCCAAACATGAATTCCCGACCTTGGGCTGGTGAGAATGGTTTTCTGTGGTCTCTGCAGGAAGGTGATGCTCTGAAGTCTGAGCATATTTGACTTCAACTAAGGAAAAGAAACAAACACCGCCTTAAACTGAGAAAGAATTGGATTTAAGTCCTTAGATGGGATTTAAAGGAGGATTTTACAGTACAATTAAAGAATACCTCGATGGGAAGACTTAAGTTAGACTTAACTGGAGGACACACAGAGAAATAGCTTTGTTTTAAACAGGAAATAAATAGCATATAAATAATTGTCTTTCTTGGTAAAAGAACTATGACCCAACCGAACTACAAGGTTCCTTGACTGACGTGACAATTCAGTTCCTACTGTGCGAAGTTTGTCGGCAGTTAGTTACTACATCACTACCTATGGCAACAGTTCCTGTACTACCTTTAGGTGAGCGTGATATTTCCACCTGATTTTAATAGAGTCAGTTTAAACAAGAGAGAAAAATAAGCCAAACTGATACACTTGGGTTCACACTTTGATAATGTTTAAACAGGAAGTTGAACCATGTCAAAGACACTGGTGGAAAGTGTGTTCTCGGGTGAGCAGATGGTTATCATCTTCTTCTGTGTGTGTGATATTTAAAGGTAGGGTTAAAGGGTCAGAGGATGTGTTATATCTACAGTAGTTGGAGTGCTCATTAAACACAAAAACCAGTGTGTGTGTGTGTTTGTTTGTCCTTCCAGTGTGTTGACGAACCAGAGCAGCTTAACTGTCCTCCACTCGCTCTTCATCACCCACTCACCTGCTGCTGTTCAAATTTAACTTTTGTAAACCGACCGTCAAATATTCAGAGTTCTAGACTCCTACAGTTCTCTTTTTCCTCCCGTTCCTCGTCTGTGTTGTGGTGCGTTGTTTTCCACAGCAGCAGGCTGTGGGAGTTGTTGTCAGTGAGCGGCCTGTTTACAGAACATGGAGCAACGTACGGGTTCTAAACCAGGGGTGTCTCAACTTGTACTACGGTCTGTTTATTTCCTGCAGAGTGAAAAGTTCACTCTGCTGATTCACAGGAGTCACAAAAAAAGTTATTTATTTATAGATAGATAGATGGCGAGACCTTATTTCTTTCTTCCTTGTTCCTCATGTATTTCATCCTTATACTGTGAGGCTCTTTAACCACATTTTCATGGTTTAAACAGTATTTTTTATGCCAGATGACTTGTGGGTAATTGCATGTTTGATGGCTGTATCACCTCTGGTCATCCGCCTCAGTACGGTGTGGCTGACCATATACATCAAAATGATGTCGGAGGATTAACTTGATTGTCTATGAAGAGGGATTCATCCCAGGGCAGATTGAGGATTAGACCTGAAAGTGAGTGCAGATTGTCATACGACCTCTAATGACTTCAGCTCTTACACAGCTGTTATATTCTGGCTGTAGTGAACATAAAATTATAACATAATTTCAGAAAAAAACAAAACAAAAAACAAACCTCCAGACAAAAACCATTAAAAGCAACGAAACCATTTCATCGGTTCTTCTCTGGTCTCCTGTGCCTCTGAGTCAGCCACCTAAGTGGAAGCTTGTGCACTGTGGAAACTGTCTGAGAGAAGATCAAATATTAATAAGAGCGAGCCATGTGACTTTGTCACCACCGGTGCTGATCTGCAGGGTGTGCCGCCTCCAGGATTTCACTGGAGACTCCTCTGACAGTGAAACTGAGCCGTCACTCACTCGCTCCTCTTCCTCTCGGCCCTAAATCACCACGACTTTATAAATAGGTAGCGTAAGTGACACAGTGGAGGGAGGAAGACCACATTGGAAGAAAGACCCACTTAAGGACACTCACTGAGACACCCGAGGCATCAAACTGGATGGAGCTTCCTCTTGGCTCTCAGTCTGAGGATGTACAGTCGCTCAGACTGTGGTCACGGAATGTAGCCTTTTAAAACAAACAGTGCTTTCCTTCTTAGCATCGCGGCTACTTGACACCAGGCAAATAAATAATGGTCTGTTTTCCAGGCCCGGCCGGGAAATGGAACGTTCCTGTTCCTCCCATTGTTTTTCTCATGCCATTGATCTTTTCCTCCTCTTGAAAGTGGGATATAAATTAATTGAAACGGGAGGAAGTGCAGCCAATTCTCACTTGCTTCACACCTGTGTTCGTGTGTGTTGTTCCTCTCTGCTCCTGCTAATCTCTGGAGCCCGGATGGAAACCAGTGGGTTAGCAGATTGTGTTTCCTACTTGATTTAATATTAATAGATCTGCATGCTACTGTGCTACGCTCCCTGCAGATGGAGGGGGGGGTGGGGGGGCGGGAGGGGCAGTATAACACTGTCCCCAGCCACACTCTTTTACCATAACTCTCATCCCAACAATCGTTCCGTGGAAATCCGAGGCCCCGCGGACGACGCGGTACAAATAGGATGCAGGTTATGAAAGGGAAAACGAATCAACAGAGTAACCTGAGCAGGTGTGAAGGACGGAGAGCAGATCCACTGGGAGGAGATGCGTGGGCGCCACTGGAAAAAAACCCTCTTAGGTGAATGGCTTTATTCATTTATAGAACTCTTTAGTTCTAGACTGTTGGAATATTAATAACCAGACAGCTTAAAGGCAGAAGATCTAATGGAGACCATCAGTCCATCTCCACTGTCACATGTCCACAGACCCATGGTGTGACAGCACGGTATATCATATGTTTTAGTTTCCCTCAACATAATATCACTGAAGGCGGACTGCAACCTTTAAATGCCGTTTAAGTGGGTTGGTTTTTTGCAATTCCTTTCATTTTGAATTCTTCATCACAATTACAGACATAAAATGAACTCCTATCTTTAAACCAACTCTGGAGTAGATGATACTAAATATTTACTAAATATTTCACATTAAAAACATCCGTCCCGAGGTGCTCACTGGCATGATCAAGTATTTCAGAAAGAATGTTCTGCCCTGAGCTGCTGCCACAGTCTGAGCCTGGTTGTTCTCTGTGTACAGGTTGTGACCACGTGGTGTTGTATGAAACACAGAGGTCAGTTCAGGATTGTACATTGTACAACCCATGGTATTTTTAAAAACATTAAACCAGTTTTTACTGATCAATAACAGACTTGAGTGTTATTCCTAAACCTGCTTGGCTCTCTTGTTTTTCTAGGATATTCTTTTAGTGTTTTTTTTGTTTTGTTTTACTGATTCACCAAACTAACAAACTGTACTGTGAGTCCAGGACAAAGGTTCACCTCCAGAGAAAGAAGGGGAAAACTTAATTCCATACGAAGACAAACATCATCAAATGACTTACTGTGCAATTAAAATCATAAAGAAGAAGAAAGTGCCGCCTGTTGACTTTTGATTTAACGCTACAGAATACAGTGTTTGAGGTACTTCAGAAAACTTCTAAAAAATTTAGCAGTGTCAACACTGCTGAAGGTCAGTATTGATTTGAACAAATATTGACTGTAGGCATCAGTGTGAAAACAAGACAAGACAGCAGTGGGGGTTAGGGACCGTCTGGTGTGTCGGCCACTGTACAGACACAGTGTTATTATCATTATCAGACTGGAGGCTACCATTAGTTCTACTGTAGTAATCACACGTTAGCTCCTTGACTGTGGGCTGGAAAACACACCTGCAACTGTAGGATCACCGCCGCAGGGCAGGCGACTTCCTGAGCTCCTGAGGGGAATCTGAAACGCCGGGGTACAGAGGTAGGACGTGAACGTGGTTAACAGGGGCCGTTTGTCACTGGGCTATGAGATGGGGGAAGGGAATTTAGGATTACATACAAAGAAGATGCATTACTTTAATACTGTGCTGGTTTTGTGACAGTCTGTTATATTTTCAGATTTAACACTCTTTTTATGTTGTGTTTTTTTTCTGCTTCTGAAATTCTGGATGTTTGTTTGTTGTTATAAACCAGCTATATTATGTTACTATATATATTTGTCAATTATTATTTTAAGATGAGTACTAAATTATTTTTAAAATGAGTACTAAATACTGGTAAATATATGTTAAGGCTATTTCTCAGCTGGCGTTTTTTTTTTGTAATTTAAGAAATAGTTTTAAGAAATACTGCAGTACATTGATAGACATAAATATGCAAAATAAAGCAAATAAATGAAGACAATAGAATTTGTCCAGAGACCTTTGTTGTCATGTCCCAAATCCTTTGGGACAGGGATCCAGGTCAAAGATGACAAATACTTCTAAAAAAAGTATATTTTAAGTCTCCCTGCTCTGGATCAGTGCAGTATGCACCGATGCCGCTCACAGAACAGGCACAAGGATGACCAGGGATCTGACTCCAGGCAGGAGAGGAAAAGGGATCTGAGTCACTTCAGCTTGGCAATGTAAACCATGTCTGAGCGGCCGCTGCAATGCAGACAAAGCCAGTTTACAAAGGGATGTGAAAGGCTTCAGAGAGCAGGAAGAGAACCAGGTGAAAAAAGATGTGAGAACTCATCTAATGGGCCTTTGAAATGAAAACCAGAGTGCTGTAGACCAGTAAGCCGCAGTCTACATCCTTGATATCAAATGTCAGTCATACAATTATGACTATTCATGTGGTTTAATGAGTAACAATGTATATTGTTACACTAGCAAACAACCAGGAGCCGGGAAGTTCAACAATAAGGAGGAAACAGCTCACTCTTTGAAACATATTTCTAGTGAGTGTCACAGGTTATGACACCACCATATGAAGTTGTTTTTTTGTTGTTGTTTGATTGTTGTGAAAAATGTATTAAAATTAAACAATGGTTTATTTTGTAGGGTTTGTAGATTTCTGACATCAACAAGTTGGCCTTTTGTTTTTATTGTTATACAAAAATAAATCCGAAAGACAGCTACAGTAATCATGATTTAAAGTCACATTAAAGCGGTTTTCTTTTTAATCTAGAAAGGGGAACAGCTGAGAAAAAACCACGTGAGGATGAATACGAACATGCATGAACTTTGGTTGTGTCTCAACAGGAGGGGGCATGGTAATACAGCGACTCCTCTCATGTGACTGTGGGTGCAGGGGTGTAGACCAGTGAGCAGCCCCTGCTGGAGGTGCAGGTAGTGTTGATGCAGGGGGTTGACTGTTCCTTTTGCCTCTTCTTCTTGATGTAAAGTAGGCAGGAGGAGACAAGTATACACAGAGACAGGCAGACAGACAGACAGACTGACTGCTCCCCCTGATTTCCTCTCTCACTCAGTCAGGCATTCTCTTCACACACGGATCTTTTTCTGTCCGTTCATTCTTTTTACCTCGAGAGGGGAGAAGACGGTGGTTTTCACCGACCGCTCTATGATTCAATTTTGGAGCTGCTGCCGTTTCTGACCCGGGGACCTCTGTGGAACATAACAGGTAACATGAACACGTCCGAGCGTCTGAAGACGTCGTCGAGCCTTTGTTTTGCTCTTCTAGACAGTTAGTGTCTCCCTCTTAACATCATTAGTGTTGTGTCGTCAGAAACTGGCAACCCATTCGCTTTGTTTTGTTGCACACCGTTATTTACCAACTGTGGCCGCCGTGTGTGCTGGGACACGTTCGACGACTGATCAACGCTGCGTCTCCGCTGCGTCCACGTCTGAACTAGCGGTTCGAGCTTGCAGAGCTGAAGGCCTGAGAGAAAAGACCAACTCTGGCCACTGGCTGTGCAAACGTAGCGCTTTTAGCCTAGCACCTACAGCTGCACCGGGTTAACGGTCATGTTAAGGTATTTGGATGATGCGTTTACATGAAGTCGTCATCAGACGAGTGACGCAGCGGTTCGAACACATCGTTAGCTGTGTCCGCGGCGTGAAAAAAGGCAAGATGGAGACGCAGGTTTTTGAGCAGCCATTGTGTGTGTGTGTGTGTGTGAGAGAGAGAGAGAATGAGTGCGTGTGTGTGTGTCAAAGATAACACTGTAGGACTGCACAGAAGTTGTTGCATTTGTTGTGTTGTGATGCTGTTTTTTTTGCAAAAGTCATTTTGAAATCAAATCTTTCTGACGTAGACACCAGAGACTGACCCTGGGTCAGAGAGACCAGTGTCCGTGAGATGTTTAAGGTCTGTACACCTTTGGAGGTTGGTTTCTGTTTCTGAGCATTCGTTGGGACTTCAATGATAAGCTACTTGTTTTTTTATTGCTCATCATTAAACACACACAGTAGATTTGATTGTTGAAAAAACACGTGCGAGTATGTCTAGTTTGTGTGCAAATACACCTCAACACACTCTACTGACTGACCTGTGTGTGTTGTATTTAATATCATTCATTCATTTTTGTACTGCAAATGACGTATTCGTGTCACAATTGCGTCGGTCAAATAAAAAGCCTCTTCAAACCAAGCTCTCCGGATGGATTTCAACTGCAGAGATGTGATGTTTTCACAGATCAGATGTTACTTATCCCATTATAATAGCCTGAAAGAAGAAAGAAAGAAAATGATTTTACTGCTGCTGGATCCTTCATCACTGAGTTTTTGTATTTGAATATGTTTAACTTTGTTTACCATCCTGCGTCATAGGGATGTATAATAATAGGATATTAGGATTTTATTAGATTAAGATCTTTATAACATCATACAGACTTTTAATATTGCTCCACTATTTACAAATTCTTGATACATTTATAAAATAATTTGTGGGAAATGTGATTCAGTGAGCCATCTTGGAGGAAAACAAATCAGATAATAATAATAATAATAATAATAAAATAGTAGCAAAATTGTCTTTTTGCTACTATGGCTTTTTGCCGTGACATTGTAAAGAATTCTATTAAAGATACAAAATTCAACAAGTGTGAAATTATTAGACCACAGAGTTGTATGGGCTTTTGTGTTGTGAAACGATTTAACGTTGTCATGTTGCTGGATATTTAAACTTTAATTTGCTTGACAAAGACCTGAAATAGAACACTCAAAACTCTGTGAAAATGAGAAGGTAACAGTATGAATGGGGTGTTGTTGGAAGCAGCTAATGTTGCATTGTACTTGAACTAACATTGACAAGATTAGACACTAAAAGCAGAGCTGGCGTTTTTTTTTTTTTTTCTTCCAATAAGTTTTATTTTTAAGTTTGAGGTGCGTGTGCAATAAGCTGGGCACTCTGTTTGTGTTTGGTTTATATGTCACCTTATTTATTCATGAAGGAAAAACAGGTTGTATGGTTTAAAATACCAGTAAAAAAATTTGGTTAGGATTTTATAAAAAGTCTAAAAAAAAAATCAACACAGATACAGATTCTGAAGAACTGGTATTTATAGATACTTAAAAATACCAGTCAGTGCTTTTACAGTAAATCAGTAATTACCAAATGATGGTTGTAGACTTAGGACCAACATATGGGTACATTTTTCTTCTTTATTATTGATTTTCTCCACACCCTTTATGCAGATTTCATTCATTAAATAAACCTAAATCTGTTTTGAAGTTTAATTTAACACCACATCTGATTGTGAGCAGGGAGAGAACGAAGCGTGTCGCAACTACAGATGGCAAACTATAAATAAAAAGTATTATTTAAATGAACTGAAAGGAGATGAATACAGTTGACACAGATGGTCCATAAGCAAAAGCTTGGCAGCAGCTGAGAAGTTGACGATGACGATGACGATGATGACACCGGTGAAGATGGAAGTACCTCCTGTAAGACAGTAGAGTAGACCAGGAAGAATCCTGACTTTGGCTTCTTGTAGGTCTTATACTTAGGCTCTGAATATTTCCTCAGGTTATGTCCACGTTGAACTTTTCACTAGTTGACAAAAGGCATTTCCATTATTGTCAAGGCATTCTCACTAATAATTGTTATTCATCCTCCCTGCGTTCATCAGTCCTTTACCTGCACCTGTCAACAGACATCCTAACAGTGAAACCAAAGTGGAACTTTTAAGATGAATTCAAAAGTGGAGATGTTCTGCCCCGCCATGTTGTGTGTAAGCACAGTTACACAGTTACTAAAGCTGTGTGTCCTGCATGTGCTGTATTTTTATCACCTCTTGTCTGCAGCAAGCCTGCAGTTTCCTGTTAACGCCTGGTGTGGCGTCAGTTATTTAGAGTTTTTTTTTCTTCTTACAGTTGCTGCCTTGACTACTAATGTGACGGTTTGTTACTCGTCATGTTCTTGTTCTGTAACACTGGACTAACCTGAACACAGATGTTTGGGGAAAGAACCTCTATAGTAATTTAGGAGCTGTTTTGTCGTGTGTGACATTTGACTGTTACATACTGTAGCTGAAAAGTTTGTTTTTACAGTGTGGTTCTGTTATTTTTATACCTCATGTTTTCCTCTGTGTGACTTCATTGTCTATCGGAACTTTTCCCCAGACACTAGGAACTTTATTACTTGGTACTTGTTTCCTCACCCTGTATTTTGTTTTGACTGTTGCTTGCCCTACAATTCCACAACAGCTTTTCGGCTCCACATTGGTGCTGGAGATTTTTGAGAAGTTTTTGTTTAGAGCATGATAATTCACCCTCTCTTTTCTTCTGCTCTTTTTCCAGGTGACGACGGAGTGCCGTGTAAATGACCGTAGACCATGAAGCACAAACACAAGGTCATGTTTTTCTGTCCCGTGACCGTCCTGGTCTTTATTTTTTACTCCTCTAAAAATCTCCATCAACATGTCTGGGGACAGAAGCCTCGTAAGTAACAGTTTTATTGTGACTAATATTTATTCATGATCGTGCTCATTCACCGCCCTTTAAAACTGTTTGAATATGTCGCTGTGTCGTGTACTGAACAAATCTGCTTTGCTGTGCTGACTGCAGGAAATCTGCCTTTCTATTTCAGTGCTTTATTTTCACAGTCTCTCTGCTGATGGTGCCAAACTTCTCCATAAAAAGTACTACGTGTTGATAGTCTTCTGTTTAGTTTTAAAATGAGGAAATGGTATATTAAAAAACATCACAGAAGTTCTGAAACCGATCGTTCACACTAGAAAATTTAAATCTGTAACAAAACGACGCACACGTACCAGGTTCCTCTTCGGAGGGCCCTGTTACACTTATCTCTCTGGGAAACTGTTAAGCCGTGGGGCGACATTGTGGAATACCTCTCAGTCCAGCAGAGGGGGCTAAAAGATTTCACTTAAGCGTGACAATCTTTCTCCTGTGCTCTAATACTTAGCGCTGACTTGTGTCTTGGCTGTTTTTAGTCACACAAATATTTCCAAGCTTGTTGTTTAATATATTATTTAATAGGCAGAAGAACAAAGAACAGACTGTTATATTTTTTCTAGGCATGAAAACATTTGCAAATTGAACAGTTCCCTCTGTGTCACATCAACTTCTCTTCATGGTCGATGCTCCTTTTAATTCATAATCTCGATGCCCTCGCCTTTCGTTATAAACATCAGTTTATAAGCATGCGCTTGATCAATATAACATAGTTTATTGAACACTATATGTTTCATTTTTCTACACCTCTAAAATGTGTTTTTACTTTTTTACAAAAATGGGGTTTATAAATGAATTCCCAAATGTCAAAAACGACAAAGACATTCTCATTCAAAATAAAAGAAATCAGATCGAAGTTGAGATTCAAATCAATGATTAAAACAAACTTGTACTGGTTTCTCTTAACTATATGTTTTTGGGGTTTTGTGATAATCTTACATTGGATCATGATATACTATGATGTGCTTAAAAATCGTTTCTGCTTTAGAGCACAGATGAAGAGCATTAGACGGAGGGGACATTTGACGGCAGAATTCTTGGCGTTCTGTAGTACGATAATGCCAGATGTTTGGTGTTAAGAGGGTCAAAGTGGACAGATGAGCCTCTGACTGTGTCTCCTCTCCCTCTGCCCAGCCGGTCACTCTGAGAGGATCAACTCTGGATAATCTCTTCTCTTGGTTCTTGATTTATGTTAAAGATTAAGTGTGAGCATATATCTACATTAAGACTTCATTCCACCCACTGTACACAACGTGACACAGGGGGAGCAAGATCGGGTCAAGGTTGCCCTTGTGCCCTTTAAGCTAAATTGACTCTGCCTTGTAAATATAATCACCATATTTGGGGAATTCACCTTTTGCTAAAAGAAATGTGAGGGAAGAGTTCACGTCCACTGAGGCCCTGTAGCCACTTGATTGACTTTACTTGGTTTTACTATTTAATGGCACTGCTAGTGTTAGTTTCACAGCAGCATCATGTGACCGCTTGTTTGTCAGCCGATGTTGGTGTTTGACTCCTGCAACTTGATATAGTGATGGGAGCCCCATGGCCGCTTCAGCTACGTGTGTCTTTCCAACACTTCTTCTGTCCTTCTGTAGTACAAATCTGATCAGCTACGTCTTCTGTCTGCAACAGAAACTTCAGTGATTCATATCTGATGCTTGCTAATGTTTGACATCCTGTACAGTGACATTTAAAGAGCACAAAGATATACACAGGATTCACATTCTATTTCAAAGATAATTGCTTTGAGCTGCATTTCTGTTTTTTTTTTTTACTTTTGCAGTAACGTCATGTCCCACTGGAGAGCACTCTTATAACAACGCCAGCTCTAATTGAGTGTTTCTATAAAGTTAGCCAGAATCTTGGAAGGTCAACAAATATGACAACAAAGCTGTTTATTTATTTATTTGTTACGTTTTACAGACTCAAAAACATGCCTGTTTTTCCACCCTGCAGGGTTGCTTGCCAACTTTCATTGCTTCTGTTTCTGCTCAAACAGTTGACCAGCATTAGCACGTTGCTTTAGCCTTTACAAACCCCGGCCTGAAGTTGTTTTGTCACTGCTAGTTAAGAAGCTGCCATTCTTGAAACAACCTAAATGATGTCACTTTCCTCTGGGTGTTTGTTGAACTCTGTTATTGCTGCCGTGTCTGTCCAAGAAGAACATTATTGCTCTTTCAATTCATCACAGTGTCTAGCAGTCGGACCAGAAGCACGGAGAATGCAGTTAGAGAAAAACTAGACCAAACTGCCAGGAGTGTGTGTGTGTGTGGGTGTGTGCTTGTACAGAGAGTATGTTAATGTTTTCTGAAACATTGTGTCTGTAAAGGTAACGACAGCCTTTCCTGTCAGGTCACTGGTATCTTTTTCTGTGGTAAAAATCAGTTGCGGGTGGTTGACAACGGTAACATCAGTTTTCAGGAAAGGCTGCTGAAAATGTGTGTGTTTTTTAATGGAGGAACTTGGGCCTTGTCATTTTTACATACAATTTACACCTGGTTACTCAAGGGGAGAGGCGGCAGAGTAGCTGTAATTCTCCTCAGATGGTAGTAACAGCGCCACCTCCTGAGTGTGAAGTAACACTTAACATTAACACCTGCAGGGTGAGAAAAGGATATCAGCCCCCATCAGATATTATTATTATCATTATTATTATTATTATATACATTTCCTCACTAACAGTGGTTATTGGTTTATTAAATATATATATCATAAAAATTCAAGAAAGGTACTTGACTTGTTTCTATAGTTACCGTTAGCAGCAGTGTATGGACCGTATTCCAGCATCAGAACCTGTGTGAATGCAATAGTTGTTGATGTTTGTGTTCTCATCTTTTCCTGCTTTGTGGGACCTGTTGCTGCTGAAGTTGGACTGTTGGCTGTGTTTTTGTTGATGATAGGACAGGAAATGGTTTTTAATGAAATCATCTTCGTGTCATGAAGATGAAGTGTCAAGTGTCATGAACCGACGTAGGGCAGCGGAGATCTGATGCGTCCGTTCTTCTGGCTTCTGTGTCAGCGTGTGCTTATTGTTCGTGAACGTCTGTGTTTGTGCACAGCAGCTGCCTTTGTTTTGCTGAAGCAGATGTCGAACTCGCTGGTGTTGTTTAACTGATGCAGGTGAAGAGTTGCTTTGAAACGTCTACAGCCACAATAATCTGACTTGAGTGTCTTAACTCACCTTTTGTTTACAGAGAAGGATGCTGAAGTCGTGCCGACTGTAGTCATGCCTAAAGGGCCTGGAGTAAAAAGAATTGCAGGTAGAGGCAATGAGACTCTGCCTTTATATCCTGGGTGACTGTTGTGATGCGTTTATTTATTTTTGAATTGTTCTGTTGGTGTGTGTTTCTCCTCTCTGGATTATAAATCCCTGCTAACTCAACAATGAAAGCTCTCCATTTTCCACTTTTACCCATCTATCATCATCATTTGTAATCATAGATGTTCGTACAATCCACTTGTTTATTTTAAATTGAAAACCTAATTTACTGCTATAGTAATCGCTGCATCAGAAGGTGAGTTTCTACCAAATATTTTGACACTTCATGCGGACCTCTCATAATCGGAATTAATTCCTTTGGTATTAAGAGCACTAACTTCTCCTGTCGCTCCTTTACTCTGTGATTCACAATCACAATTACATCTGCCTTGAGTTTTCCAACTCCAGTGCTGCTATGAACAGACTGACCTCAAACAGTCCTAACTGACACTTTTGTGTTTCAGAGGTGGAACAAGACAACGTGGGACGAATAGTAGACTCAGGTACCGCCGCAGCCCCGACCTAACTTCACCTCTTTGTCGTCCATGTGGCACAAGAAACAATAATAAAAAATAAAATCCCTGCAGTACTTCAACTGCTACAGTAGAAAGTCAAGGAAACTTGTTACGTGTTGATGGGATTCCAAGATATAATGACAGAATTTTGAGGGATTAGTGAGACTATGGTCAAAACCACACAGCCATCATGGAATCTAAATGACAAAGAGTATCCCAGCTTCAAGGAATACGATGTATTGATCAGGATGCAGGGCAGAGAAAAAAAACCCTAAGACATATAAGGTGTAATTATTAAATTAATTTCATTAACATTGTTAAAAGTGATTCAAGTTTTATTGTATTAGAAGGTGACAGATTGTACTAAACAGCACAAACTGTAACAAAAGTCCTTCTGGGGCTCAATCCTTCCCATGAGGCTGTAGTGTGGTACAGCACTGCCCTCTGTTGTCCCTCACGGGTACCGAATGGTTGACATCTGAAGGCGTCTGCAGGAGTTTTGGTTGCATTTCTGTTAGCGGTTTAAACCTTTCCTGACTCTTCTCCTTTATTTGTCCCTTTGGCTGCTTTACATTTTTTCTTCAAAAACATAATTCACACACATTGTTGCTTTTATGGCAGAGTCCCTATCTTCCAGTGCAGTGCTTGGATCTCTCCCTAACCAGCTGCCATGCATTTCCCATTCTCCCCTTTTTCTTTATCTTTCTCCTCCAGCTTCTCTGTGAAGACAAGATCCACACCCACAGGAGTAAAGCTGTATCTGTTCCTATATCCAAACCAATGCTTGTCATGTTACACCTTTTCATATTGATGCTAATAGTTGATCTAGATACTAATTATTTATAATTAAGTGTCAAACTGTTTGATGCACACAGAATAACTCCAGTACCACTGCTAATGTTTGCTTCAGCCAGGCACCTCATGGCTGCACCTCTGGTTGTCCATAGGTGATCTCTAATCTTCTTTGCCAACTTTTTTCTTTTTAACTCCAAACTCAACAGATTGTCTTGGCTGCCTCTTCCTAACTCTTTGTGTATTGTTTACCCTGAATTCTTATGCTTCTCCCTTGACATGTTTGCTTTTACCTGTGAGAGATGCAGATATTTGTTTACTCCATCTAATGTAGCTGTTAGTTGAGAATGAATAGGCTGGATGGCCTGTGCTGATGAAGTGTCTGCCCCAAAGGTGCCATTTTCTTTTCTTCCCCTGCAATGCTCTGTACAAATGTGTTGTAACTCTCGTATTCTCTGTCTGCTTTCTCTTCCAGTGTACGACAAGCAGGGCTTTCTGCTGCAGCTGGATACAAAATTGTGAGTACATAAAAAACATGAAACTACATTTCATATTTCAAATTAACATCTATGGAAATAAGGTGCATTGCTTATTTAAAAAAAATCATAAATAGGTTGTTTATCTGACCTTTTTTTTTTTCCTTGTGTCTGACGTTTATTTGTAACATACTGGGTATTGAACCAACAATCGAACCTTTGACTGGATTCCAGCATAAACATGTGTCCAGCCTGTAAGGTTTCTGTCCAGAAAAGTTCTGGCCCTCGTTCAGTTGGTGACCCCAGCTCTACATCTTCATAACAAGTTGTTTTTTCACAACACTACAGTTTACTAGTGTCAAAAAATATATAAATATCAAGCGGTCAACTGGACATGTTCTTACAGAACAGATTCACCTCGTGAACTGTCGAGCTGCTCTCAGGCCCGTTCTCGTCCCGACATTGATTTTCGGGCCTCACGTAGCACCAAAGCATGGGCCTCTCTCCCATCTCCCTGTTTATTTAAACTAGATTGGAAGCATTCATCAGGTTATTAATGATCACGCTGGTAATCTGGAGGGTTCTAGTTTTAGCACCGTCAGGGTGATTATTTAAACAAGGCCTCTCTGCGTTGTCTTGCCACACACAAGTGATACTCTGAGCTGTTGCTGAGTTCTTTGACTTTCTAAGTATCGTGTTTCCCTCCATGTGCAGCAGACTGTTTGACAAGCCGGGCTTTTGATGCTTTGAAATGTGTCCGAGTGATTGATAATCAGTTATCATGATGTGTCTGATTACACACTTTCTCTCCCTTTGTCTCCTTCCCTCTCTCTGCCTTGTTAATGTATAGGCCGCCCGAATTGGTGTACAAATATGGCAACCTCAGCGAAGGAGTGTGCAAGCCAGGATACACAGCAGCCAAGATGACCTCCATCTATCCTAAGTGAGGAAGATTGTTTTATTTTTTCATGTCTTATTGAAGATAACTTCTGTAGAAATGTGTTGAATGTCCAGTGTAAGGGCCGCAAAAAAAGTGTCAGTTGAAAAATGACTAATCAACGCTTAAATAAGTCAACAACTTTTTTTTTTTTTTTTTAGTAACTTAAGACTTTCCCACATTACTGCATTGCAGACAAATGATTTTTCAAAGAAAATGTAAAACTTTCACTCCAGCATACCAACATGCATGATGTCATTCCCTGAGCCCTACTTCGCCTTCAGGGCTTTTGAGTTAGAAACAGAGAAGCCGGCACAATCTTCTACAATCTCCCTCAGTTTTTAATCATGTTTCTATCATCTCCCGTTCCCACCACAAAACCTCAACTGTGTCCTTGTGATCCTGGCACATAATGGAACTTTTGTCGGCCGAGTACAAACTCTTCCATCTTTCCCCGGCCGTATCGACCAGTATAAGAGGCGTCCTCTATGAGTGACACCAACCAGCTTCCTGTCTTGACTCATCAGGAGTTTCCTGGTACTCGGCCTACACAATCAACACAAACCGCCTGATGTCACTGGCTCTTTTGATTTATCTATGCGTGTGTTAGCTCTGTCTATGGAACATTGTAACATGTTCTCAAAGCTAGGCTAAAAAAGGGGCCGTTATATGCATTGCTTAGCTGCAGTTCTTGGTACTTTAAGGTCAAGTTATGAAGGATTGTGAGGAATTTTAAGCATAACTCCCATTATATCAACTACAGCCTTGAGATGCACGCCCAGAGTTAAATCTCCATGTGAGAAAATATTGTAGACTTCGTGTTATTATGCTTCTCCGAATTTAGAGTTTTGAAATAATAGGAGCATGTGTTTCTACAAATATCATCTGCCCTGACCCGCTTAACCAGACAGACAAAGCATTTTCATGGTGTGCCCTCTCCCTATCTGAGAGGCTGCATGTTAACAATGTCCTCCCTGGTAAAGACTTCCGCTAATCACCCGCACGTGTCGGATCAAAGTTGTGTTCAACAAAGAACCCCCACCAGGAGCCGGGTGATTGCTACCACCTTCAACCTAATTGCACACAGGTCAATGAGGAGAATAATGCAGTGATTTAGCCAACCTGTGCAGATGTATATGCTTTATGCATGAGCTTTAGTTGTGTTTGCACTACTTTACTATTTGTTTGTTTCACAATGACACCAAACCAAAGATTTCTGTTTTCGTATCTGAGCCTTTTTTACATTTGTGATTTAAACAGAGACCAGTAGAGTAGGGGCAACTATATGATCTTCTCTGCACCATGGACCAGTTTTAGGTTTGAGTGAGGGTAGCTCGTGCGCCATTATAACCCACTTTAAGTTTAGGAATGTATGTATATATATTTTTGCACATGTATATACATATAATATACAAAATAATATGCACAAACATATAATTTTTAATAAGTTATAATAATAAAGAAGATAAAACTGCATGCTGCAGAAAAGCTTGGGGAACCCTGGTCTGGCCAGTTCCACTCCCTGAGACAACCTACTTAACCCCTTATCACTGAGGTCCTGTGGCCCTCTCTCTAATCATCTTCTGCTTCCTCCATGTTTGCCTTCCCCCCTGGCCCTTGCCCCTGCAGAACCCAATTTATTTTGCTCAGCCACCCTTCCCCTTGCTTTACCCAAAACTGTTTGCATTGGAACTCTTAATCACGTCTTGGCACTGAACTTGAAGCAGCACGGTTATGAAAATATTGCCAGTGAGAAATGGATGCAGCAGAGGAAGTGAGCACGATGCATCTTGGGCCTGTTGGCTGTGTTGGGGAGCTGTCTGTTAACAACAGGCCGCCCGCTGTATCTCTGCTTTGTCAGGATGTCAGTGACTGACTGCCGGTCAGGGTTCAGTGATTCTCTGTTATTTATAGCCCCACACGGCTTTAGTTTTGGCTTTAATGAATCCCCCCTTTTTTGGCAGGATAGAAGTGAATGAGCCTTCATATGTGTGCACCTGTGTAGGATCATTAAAGAGACGAGAGCACCCTGCATACAACCTGAAAAAGACGGAGAACAGATTTGTTGGTGTCCTTCCAAAAAGCAAACTCTAACTACAGAATCTCTAAGGTTATTTGACACTGACAACAGTTTAACACTGTTTTTCATATAAATCAGATTTTCAAAAAAGCTTTAAAATGTTCAAATTGGTACAAGAACATTCTCATCGTAACTGTGGCTTTCTACCAGGCTTCTATTGTTCTTTGACCATTTGATGTTCTATGCTTGGATTAAATGTCTTTGGGTGTTTTCCTTGGCTCTGTATCTCTCCTGAAACTATCTTTCCAATCAGCCTGAGGAGGCATTTCCTATGTTTTTACATCTGTGCTGATTAGGTATATTTGTAAATTTCATCAGAGGACAGTGCTTTTCTGAGCGTACATCAGTTTACTGCCGTTCTGTGTGCAGGATAAAACCAAACTTCAATGATGCAGGGTTTCTCTACTCAATTAGAGAAAAACTGTGACCTTGTGGCTTCTTCTTTTTGTCCCTTTGCGTTGTTGCTTCAAAACCGTGCTGTAATCAACCCTCCATGTCAAACCAACGAACCAGCTGCAGAGTTGTACTAACAAGGTCTTCTGAAAGCGTCCGTAGCGTTGAGCGAATGTTGTCCTATCCATGTGTCCTCACTTGATTCCAGAGTTTAAAATGTCTCTTTCTAGTTAGTGTGGTCTGTCAGCATCTGCAGTCATAGTTTATGGATGCTGAGAAGGAGCAGTCATCAGCCCTGCAGCCAGATGCAGGACTTACTGGTGGTCTGGTTCCAGTTAATGAGACAGTACAACACTCCGTGTAACCGCCTCACAGCATGAACAGAACACTTGCACCGTTTTTGTTGGTCTCCTCGTCGTTTCCAGAACGTTCCTAAACAAACCCAGACTCATATGCAGTAAAGGTGTACCCTCGGTGCCCTGTGCATGCTTTCTCTCCCAGCATGACAGCGGGTCATGAAAACACACATCCATCTTGAAGACACACTTGCAGAAGTGGCACATATCCTACCACTAGGGTCACGATGTTACTAAGAGGAAATGGATTCTTTTGATTTTAGGGCGGTAATTAATCAACGTGTGACCTGCACACACTCGAGCAGACACAAGATAAGGAGAGGGAAGTAGAACTTTGATGAGAATTTTTTTTTTTTAAAAAAAGAAACTGTGTTTAAATGAGTATTTGTTAATAATGTGATATTGTCTGAAACCGAAAGCTCCGTGTTCTGATCCAAAGTAGCTGCTTCAACATGTTCACCCCGTCTGTTATAGTTAAGGCTAAACAAATGTCACCAGTTGTGATAAATTCTTCCCTCCTTTATTCATGTAGCATCTGAAGTATTTCACTAATTACTCAATTTGAAAGGTAAACTGAAGTATAAAAAAACAACACTGTCAAATGTAATAATCAGGACAGAGACAGGTCAGAGAGAAAGGAACTTAAATCCAAATGTTCTTTGTAAAATCTCTGCTGGTCATTCTGGACAACTCTCCTTCAAAGTTAGCAGTTGGTGAATTGCACCACTGGATGATGGTCTACAATGCGGGGGGTTAGAAACCAGAAACCAATTGACATTTGGCTCAGATGCTCCAGTGGATGTATGTTCACACTTTGGGACCATTTGAGTGAAAAGCCTCGTCCAAGATGATTTGAGGGAAAATACTCTGGCAGGAGTGTGTTGTCCCTGCAGGTTTCCTAAAACTGTGCCTCAGCTGTGATTAAAGCCTGGTTGGAGAGGTTATGATGATGGGTTACACGCTGCAGCTGCGCTCTGTGACTCCTTGCCTCCTCAGTTTGTGTTCCGTTCTTAGTTTTGAAGCTACCTTGCTAATGTGCTTGTTTTGGGAGGCTAGGCAGGGCACAGGAGCTTGGAATGTTATGAGATTAATGATGACGGCGCAAAGGTTTCAGTTTATTTTTGTGTGGCTTAAACACCGTGCAGACCATTAGCACTGGTTACACATGGAACTAATCACATGGGAGTCCTCAGGTTATTGTACATGCTCGGGAGAGGAGGTCCATTCTACAAGAAATGGCTTATTTGTCACGTTTTGTTTCTCCTTTGCAGGTTTGTGAAACCAGCGCCCATGTTTCTTGATCGGAACTTCAAGCAACTTGGCAAAGTTAGAAATTATTTACCTCCGTTTGGTTTTAAAACACAAGGTAAGAAAATATTTGCACCTTCGACCTGTTGTCTTCTAGTCTTTGGCCAACAATCAAAATTTAAAATACATAAAACTGTGATAACTTGATGAAGTGATGTTAGAATCTAGGGAAGGCTGATACTGAGGATCAACACAGGCCTGACATAGATACCTGTCCTAACCTAGGTATCTGATTGATATCAGTATTGACAGATACTCCAAGTTGCAGTATTGGTATTGGTACTTTAATTACATGCTCCAAGTTGCAGTATTGGTATTGGTATTGGTACTTTAATTACATTTATTATTACACCGATGTTATCGGTCCAATTAATGACCAGAGTAATTTTCCAGAGTTAAAGTTCCCTCTGTTGGTCTACCTGGGTGGCCCTTCACTCATTTACTTCACTGTGCTGCGGTCATTTTAGGATTCTTACATGAACACACACTTGTTACATAATGTTCCTCCTCAGGAACAAGCACTTGTTTACTTGGTTGTTCTTGTCTGGGGGCAGAGCACTCATGTCGCTCACATTGTGACTTCCACGTCTTCATTCTCTGTGTTTGTTCCTTGACCTTAACACACTGTAGCACTGAATACCACAGGAAGTCAAGAGATAACATTTAACACATTTCACATATTTTCCAATACTTTGTGGGTGAAGGGAGACTGAATGTGACCATTGTGCCTCTGCAAGTTCTCCACTGTCATACTTACTTACACACACACACGCATGCACATCTGCACATTACAGGTGCACTACAACAAGTCGTCAAAAGAGCTCACCCTGTTCCACCAGGTTTCTTCTTTCTCATTGCCGTGCGATGGCGGTGGGCTTTCCCCTTTGAGCGGTGCCCATGTGTAGAGATGATACGTGCTGATTTGGACTGGAACGCTACAAAGGATTCCAAACTGGGAGCACAGAGAGGTGTTGTGGAGGGCAGCAGTTTTATTTTTACTTCCTAATCTGACATCTATGGGCACGCATCAACAAAAGACTGAGAATGGTTAGTCTGTGTTGACATAGTGTCAGAGAACATTCACTTGTCAGAACGCCAGCTAACTCCTGAAGGTCTTTGGTTAGATTTATCTAAACCAGGGATCACCGACGTGGTGCCCTGGGGAAACCTCGTAGCCTTCCTGGACTACCTTTTGTCCCTGTGTTCTAAAAATAAAAGTAGTCAACAAGAGGGTTAAAAAAATGTACAGTTCAAATGTTGTTTTTTTTAATTAAATTACACTTGGAATCGGAACATGACGGAGCAGCATTTATTTTCTTTTGGGGACAAGTGAAAAGGCATTATATATACATATATATAAAACGGCTGAGTGGCCTGTTGATGATGTGAACTCAGTGAGACACTGAGGGAGTTGTTATTTTAGTTCTTCTTTTAAAATCAAATCCATCTTTTTGGAGAGATCTTACAATTTAGCATCTTCACAGAGAGTCTCATTCTGTTTGGGTAAATATCAAACGGTGTATTTTGTTACTCAGTTCCAAACAAAGAGTTGGAGTTGGAATGAGAAATGCGCATTGACTTTTCATCACAGGATTTTTTTTCTTTCCATTGTTTAGGCTTTACCTTTCCCATCCCTGCGTCTGTGTTTAGATGTTACCCAAAGCTTCCTGTGTCGTTCCTCGTTGTTGCCTGTAAAGATTTGTTATTTCAGCGCCGTGTCCAACTAGTGTCTGAACCTGCAACCATTTGTCTCTGCCTGTACGGTGAGACATACTTTGCTGAAATGTTTACCTCTGCTCCTAAAACAATTAGCTTCCATGTCGTCCTCTGGAGGAGCGTTCTGCCCATTGTAATATTTCACGTTTCGCCCGCTTGGATCCAGGTGTGGTCTGCCGATTGTGTTTATGCTGCTCAGGGTGATGCTTGACGCCAGACATCGACACCACATCCAAACAATTGACTGTTGCTCTGCTGGCCTCTCCTCAGCAGGTTAATCATTAGGGTCGTTGTCTCAACAGCCATGAGCCGCCAGCGCCCTCTTCCTCTCAACAGTCACTTCACTCTCACTTTTGCTCTTTTCTTGGTCCTTCTGGTGATGCTGATTTGGGATGCTTTGAAATAATGAAACATTGTGTCGTTGTGTTCCATGTTATCCTTCTATGGTGTCTGCCTCAGCAGTGCTGCGGATTAAGAGTAGCATCAACAGTAACGGTGTCTGCGTTCTGTGGTTTTATGACAAATGAATTACCAAGTATCAGAGCACCTAAAAAGGTGAAGTGAAGAGGGAAATCTATGCAATAATCTAATAAGGGAAGTGTTACTGCAGCCGAAAGCCCCGTAGAACATGGCAGGAATGTGTGCTGGAGTTAAAACATCCCCATTTCTCACCCTGCATTCAGAAGAATGTCGGCCACGCTAGCTTACCAGCGCCCACCTTACCAGGAGAATGTGCTGTTTGAAAACAGCATTCCTCTCTGAGTGCTTTTATGGGAGAGTTTCCACACACACACACACACACACACACACACACACCATCAGGAACCCTGTACATCTGTTTCTCCTAGATCTACTCCTCTCTGCCTCAATCCCATCACCTCCATTTCTGATTGGTCACTCTTATCTGTGAGTGGATAAACGGAGAGAGGTGTTCTCACCTCCGACTGTCATAAGACCACCTAGGCAGCTATGTATCTGCTAATATGTTCAGGGTTATCTTTCAAATGAGCATTTCCCTCTGTTCTCACTCTCCACTTCAGTCCCTCGTCTTCCTTTGAGAGTCTGATGTTAGTTCTAGACTTTCAGAGACTTGTCGTCTGTTGTCTTTATTTGCAGAACATTTTATATCAAGTTCATCCTTCAGCTGTTACAAAAAAGTTGAGCCTGGAAATTGACTAATCATTTGGGTTAGACAGGGGTCCTCAACATCTGGTTCATGGAGCAGTACCAGTCCATTGTCATTTGGTGCCCAGCTTTAACAGATCAGACTGAAAAGAATTCATCATTTACTTTCTTCTTTTAAAGATAATCCGTCATTTTTAAAGAAATACATCTCTGATGCTAAACAGAATAAAGTCTGAAATATGTTTTATTTTTAAAATGTACTCATCCTTAATCATCCTTCAAGCCAGCCAGCTGCTCAATAGTACAACAGTACAGTACTTTACTACCTAAGTCTGAACTAGGCTCCAGGGTGAGACCTGAACAGGAATTCCTTTGTGTCTGGACTCTCTGGTTTTGTGCAGAAATAATAATACAAATCTTTTCCTCTTTCTCTATTTTAGAGAAACTGATCGAAAGCATTTTAACAACCACAAAAATGTATGGACTAACAGAAGACATGGACAGGTATTGGCCGACTCCCACCTGCACCAAGAGAATGTCCATTTTCTTTGTTTATCAGTGTTTAAAATATTTAACCTCTGACCTTCTCAACTTTCAGTCTCAGTTGCAAAAAATGTATCATTGTGGGAAACGGTGGCATCCTGTCCAACAAATCCTTGGGCCCCCGTATAGATGACTACGATGTTGTAATAAGGTAAGATGGAACCTCTGAGGAGAAGATGCTGCAACCATGAGTCAAACAAAATGGACTTTCTTTCATTTTCTCTCTTCTGTGTAGATTAAACGAGGCACCAGTGAAAGGGTATCGCAAAGACGTAGGGACCAAAACCACCTTGAGAATTACATATCCAGAGGGAGCCATGCAAAGACCTGAAAACTATGAGAAAGACTCACTTTTTGTTTTTTCTGCTTTCAAACCTTTGGATTTCAAGTGGCTCCGACAGATTGTCTTCCAGGAGAAACCGGTAAGGATTAACATTTTTGAAATAAACATTCAGGAAGTTTTAACTCAAGAGTGAACACAACAGAAATGGTTATTCAAAGACCCTCGTCCAAAATTGAACACAACAGAAATGGTTATTCAAAGCCCGACCCTCGTTCAAATAAAAAAAATTGATATGAAAAAAATCTGTCAGCCGTAAAAAGAATTCAGTAAAAAGAGTTCAGAGTCGAGGACGTCTGAGCGCTCTTCACATTCTGTACATTCCTTTCTGTTGCAATTTTATTGAACGGATAAACATGAATCTTAAATAAATAGTCTGGATGTCTCTGTAAGGACATAATACTGCTCCATGCTTTTGGATGTTCACAATTAGAGTTTTGATCTTAGAACAAAAACAATCTTGACAATGTCAGACATTTTTAATTACAAAATGATCAGATCTTTTGCAGTCTGTCCAGAAAATAGCTATAATAATACACAAAAAAAGAATCTTTCATTTTGCATTGTTAATTTGCAAAGATACCAGGGATCCTGTCGTGGAAATATTCCCTGAGCTAAGCCTGAAAGCTACTGTGCTGTACTTTCACAGCTGTATCTTAGAGTATTTATCCAGAACATGAGTCTGTCTGCATTGGTAGTACAGAATTATTTAACAGAGATTGAAAACTCATCAAATAGTGTGCTTAATTTTTTTTTTTTTATTGTTACAGCTTTAAATTGTGACCTTTAATCCAAAGGGTCACACATGTTGAAAGAATAGGATTTGTCTTATCGAGATCTGATGTATTCATTTAAAAGGACCCGTTTGAACCCCATATTCAAACCCTGTCAGTTAAAAAGGCACTGATAGAGAATTTCATTTCACGGTCATTTCAGGAAGGACGATGCAAAGGCACTGATAGAGAATTTCATTTCATGGTAATTTCAGGAAGGACAATGGTTTTTTGATGGACCTCAAGTGCCAGCTGAAACGTAGTGGTTGTGTGAAGCTGGTCAGATAAAAGGGAATAAAGGAAAGACGGATGAGAGGAGAAAGTCAAGTCGTACATTAATAGCGTAGGAAAAGAAAACAAGTGGTGGGAAGGTAACAATAAAGTGAAATAGAGGAAAATAGTTTTCTTGGCTGGTTGATGGCTCCTGCAGCCTTTGATAGGGCCCAGCTTTTCTTCTGGGGTGTCAGAGGGGAGAGGACAGTGCAAATGGCTGTTCAGGGTAATTGATTTGGCCCCTGGCATCTGAGCCGCTCCTCTTTGATCTGCTGAGGAGGAAAGAATGTTTCCCATGGCTAAGAAATCAGGAAACAGAACAAAAAAATAATCTGGTCTGTCCTTTATGGTAATTAGGAAAAAGAAAAGGACAAGTCCTTGTTTTTTTTCTCTAAATTTCATCTGCTGTATTTGACCATCTGTTATGATAAATATCTCTGACTTTTATTTGATGCAAATTTTGAGGAATTGATAATAATAATTATAAAAAGTCAACAGCCTTTTTTTAACATTGACTGAGCTCTGGAAACTCCTCCTGAGCGAGCGGTGGCGCTGGGCCATCATATGTTTACTATTGAATGAAATGTCTTTGTCTGTTGTCTGCAACAACTTGAAAGAAGCTTAAGCCGTGTTCAAGAGTGCTGCCCTGGCTCTTTGTGTCGAGCTCATGCACACATTAGAAGAACTTCACACAAAGAGGTGTTTTTGTCTGTCTGTGTTTGTTTCCTTATGGGAACTTAAGAGACGCGTCAAAAAATGTGATACCCAAACCCACCGGTATGATCACTCCACAGCCTGCGGAGCTGTAGTCGTATTACAGGCCTAAAATGCAGCCCTAGACCATTACGGATCATCTCGTGTGTTGCTGAAGGTCCCAGACAGTTGATGGTTTCTTTTTGCTCTTGTCATAGAAGAGCTGATTAAGAAAAATGCTAAAGAGTCTTACTGGTGCATGCGTAACAAAGAGATGAATGGTTTCTACGAACACTGGGGAAAAAAAAACAAACTGAAGAGACAATGACAAAAGATAATCCTCCAAACTCCCCCGGATACTGAGTCAGTTTTAACAAGGTTTTATTTGTAAAATTCCAAGTGTAGTAGGTTGTTAATGATAAAGTGCATAGAAAGCAGAGGTGGCCGTAGACCTCACACCACTAAAGACTTAACGTTACCATGGCAACCGTTAAGAGCTTTCACATCTGTTAGCTGAGAAGGGAAGTTTTTAGTGTAAGCTTTTTCTCTCCATCCCCTGTGGGTTTGAAACTGAAATGTCTGTCCTTTTCAAGGTTAGTGGGTGGTTACAGCGTTGTAGTGCAGCCGTCAGTGACTCATCCAGTCAGTGGTCAGTGTACCTGAATATCCTGTACTGTGGTACTGTAGCTGTTAAATGCCTGCAGCTCTGTCTTGGGTGGCTGAACAGAATACAAATTGGAGAGGCAATTTCCCAATCTTGTATTTTTGTGCCTTGCACACTTTCGCAAACACACACCTAACCACCGACTTAACAACCCAGGCAGAGAGTCATTTACTTCAGGGCAGAACTCAGCCTGAATCCTGGCACAGAAGACTTGACCTTGTTCCTGGACGGATCATCAGTTGCAAACACTTTGTTTCCCGAATGTGTTTTGCATCAGTAAACCATCTGTAATCACAGCACAGCAGCATCACCAAGCTTCCAACATCCTCTACCGGCTATTACTGCAGGTACACGTGATTACGGCTCAGCGTTGTCACTCTGAGAGTCCGACCCCACGTACACAGCAGCCTGCCTGATTGGCCCGGTTTAACGGTGTTTACGAAGGTGCTCAAACATGATTTTGACCATTGTCGATATTTCCTTTTTTCCATTGAGACTAGTTTGAGTCTCTCAGTCCTCGTGCACGGTGCACGCTCGGGGCCCATCCACACAGCCGCAGTTGTTTGTATATGTGGGGATATTTTCAAACACAGCCAGCCAAGAATATACAGCCGGCGGTAAACATGGGGTCCGAAGGTGGAGTGTCAGTGTTCCATTTCTTGTGTTTGTTTACAGGAGCTTTCCCTGCTTCTCCGCAGGCCAGAGAGAGATGAATGATGGATGGAGACTTTCTAACGAAGAGAGCTCTTCCTCTTCTCACAGAAATAGACTCGGAGGATCCTACTCAGGAGAACGTTGTGTGTTTTGAAACGAACCTGTTCAAAATGATCCGACAAGCCATAGCTCCAGTATTTTCTTGTGCTACCCTCTAGAACCAAAGTTGAATTCCGTTTCATTTATTTACATGAATCTGAAGTGTAGGTGCAGCCTGGAGAGTGGTCTGAGCAGCAGACACATCAGCCATATATATAGGTCTATTTTAAACTCCAACATCTGTTCAGGAGCTTAAAGTAGCACGCTTACATGCATTCATAAACATTTACATACTTGTAAACATTGGTTCTGAACATGAACCAAGTGACTCACAGAGTTTCCGGATGTCACTGATTACCTCCTGTCGTGTGTGTGTGTGTTTTTTTTTTAAACTCATCTACCTTTCCTGCAGTGATTCACACTCAGATCTGCACATTGGTCTCTGAGCAGTGTGTTGAAGCCACACACACCGGTCTGACATCTGGACAGTGGCAATGACCTCCAGGCAGACTCAATTGTGATTGTTAGAGTTTTGGCCGCCGTCTTTGTTTTGAAGTTGTTTTGAGTCTAATTTCCAGGATATTAGTTCACCTCAGGCCGTCCTAGTCATAAACATAAACACACGCACGTCAACATGGATGGGTGTCTATATATAACCAGTATCATAGCCGTCCAACAACACAGACGGTGACTGATGTTTAACTCTAACAACCAACTACATCAGACATAAACAACTTTGACTTTTAGTTCTATGTGAGAAGGACTTAGTTTTAATTTGAAATGTTGATGTTATTCTTTCTTTATGGGGGGTCTTTTCCATGTCAGCTTTTTATTCTTTCTTCTTAGAAGTCTTTCTCACTTTGCATCATATTTTCCACCTGTGTGACCCATCACTTCTTACAGCAGCTCCTCTCCTCAGCCCTGACATTGTCGTTGTGTAATCCCACACTTGAACATACTTTGTTATTAGTCCGTGTGGAGCTGGGCTTTCATAATTGCAGGGTAAACACACTTAACCTTGACAAAGCTTCAGGTGTCGTCGTCAAATGCGACATGACAAGGCTGCATTTTAAAGTAATTAATCTATTGCATCTCCTGTTACGTCTTCACTCCAGAGGGATTAGAAGTCACATGTTTGTGGCCTCAGGAGTCGTTTCCAAGATAATTATACCTGTTCCATAACCTTCACTCACTTTTACTTCTAAAACGCTCTCTCTTTGTGTGTTTGTCTTCTAACTGCACCACATGTTTCAGCACTACTGAAGAAGGAGAATGTGTGTCTACAGTTTTAATCTGACTCTAATTGTCTGTGTCAAATTTTTAAATCAACTTTTTAGATCAACTGAAGCACAAGGATTTAATTGTATTCACCTGGAGCAGATGTCTCAAACCCCTGGCTTGCAGGCCCCTTCTGAACCTACCACGTTTGGCCCCAAATAGATGTGCATAATAATAATGCAGTTCTCTGCTGAGATGTACTGGCTACGAAGAGGAACGTGATGAAGATGTTTTTGAGCTGAGAGCCAATGAAATGCTTGGACACATTTGGACAAGTGTTTTATGTAAAAGTGAATTGGTTAAACTGGTATAAGGATAAAGAGAGCTTTGTTCTCAGCCCTGAGAGCCCAGAACTATGAACACTCCCGTCTGCAGTTTGCTAATTAAAAGCACCAGTGCAGTCGAGTCCTTGGCCACTTGGGAAGTGACAGATTGTTTTATAAGTTCATTAAACATTAAAAAACAGCACTGAACTGTGGACCACACACACAAAGAAGATGTCTGTAGCCTAATTCAACAGTCGGAAACATTGATATTTTGAGTCACGCTGTGATTTTCAACACCCTCTGCTCCTCCACTTGTTCTCTGTCATTCATCAGAACAGTTTTTACTTCTCAGTGACTCATCGTCGTACAGCCTCTGCCAACAGCTGTCAGGATCCTGACAACATTAGACATGGTTACCGTGCAAGGAGGCAACAGACACTTTAGTTGATTTTCCTTATAGAACTTCACCTAAATTGAATCTGTTTTTTTGGGAGGGGAACTTGCACCAGTTTGGATCTCAGGCCTAACCACTTGGATGGACATTTCTTGAACTCTCCAGACTGAGTGATGTTGACCACTGCTGTCTACTGTACAATCATAAAGTCCCCAGGTTCAAGGTTGTTTTCACAGGTGCTCCATTGGAGCACACACATCCTTGTACAGACGCCTAAATTGAATAACCTGGGCCAATTTACCGGTGGAGTTGTTACAGCAGAAGGGAAACAGTCATTTCCTTTCTGACCACAGCCCAGTCAGGACCCGACAGGCCAAGCTGCACACTCCTGTTCACCTTTAAGCATGTGGGTGTCAGGGTCTGGTGAATAAGTGGAGCACCACTTTGGAGCTTCCTGTTCTGTTACGAAGGCAGGGCTGTTTCTCTTGACAAACTAGTCCACGGTGAAAGCAACATCCTGTTCCCTGGAGCTTATTTGCAACAGGTCTGAGGCTGCTGCTGCTGCTGCTGCTGCTGCTGCTGCTGCTGTGTTCACTGCTGACAGTGGAGGGATTTCCATTATAATGACAGCTTTGGCCAGAGCCAGCTCCTCAGTGAGAGAGCCTGTGTGCTGCTGAGTTAAATATCTGAAGGATTGTTCAGGGATTTGAAGCTCGTCATGCTCATTTGAATAACTGTTATCTACCAAGGGTATCATTTGAATTCTGCAGATCCAGGAGATCAGACTGAGCTCTCTTGGTATAAGAAAATGACCATGTAATTAGTTGTATTTGTAATGTCAGTTAACGTAATTTTTAATTTGATCAGTTTCTGATCTTTTCAGTTCAGTGAAGGACTGTTTACAGAGAGGCACAGAAAACTGTCATCCACAGTCTGCCATGGCAGCTGCTGATTTCTCGGACTTTTCCAGGCTAATAGTTGATGTGTGAAGTTGAGGACCCTCTGTAAATACAACTTTTAGCAAAGCAAAGCCAGGTATGTCTTAGTATACAGAGTTAATGCCTTCCACAGGCCTCCCTGCAGCCTGGACAGGTCGAATATAGACATTTCCAGCACCACATAAAGGGAAAACTGGAGAAATGTGTGTGAAAAACAGTGAAGCTTCAACAAAGGTTGTGTTTTCTATTGAATTTTTGAATAGTGTTTCAACCTCCGCTGAGTGAGCTAGCCGAGTGTTGCTGCTTACTGTTACTGAACTGTTTACTGGAGTTTAGAACCTTTTACGTATCTAA
>NC_024326.1:893219-907996 GCF_000523025.1 Cynoglossus semilaevis
CCCTCCTCCCTCCTCACCCACCACAATCCTCACATACTAATTGCTCATACCGTATGTCAAAGCCACCTGTCCTGGTCTGAATATCTTCAAAGGGATCCACGCCCGTGAAATCCGTGTCTGTGTACATGTCAGGTCACAGATGTGTAAAGCCAAGGGGTGTGTTATGTGTGTGTGTGTCATTAGTTTCACCGCTTCCTAGAATAAAAGACAAAAATGCATCACTGTCTTTATTCAGCATGCTCTCGCACTAAACACTGCTGCTAAATAGATTCTTGGCAAACACAGGCTGTGTTGACAGGAGAGATGAGCCGCCGCTCCTGTCGCAGCCTGCCCAAGGCACACAAGTGGGCCAACTTTCAAAAAGAGCCGCCACTGTCAAAGCCACAAAGCAAGCAGACTTGTTGCTACTGCCTCGGCCAACACACATAAACACTCAGCACCACGCACACACGCACACAAGCACGCACAGACACACAGCAACGCGTCGCTGAATCAAAGGCCGCCGGGCGGGTGCTGTGCTATTTGAACAGGTGATTCCCATTTACATCTGCTGAGTCTGTTGGTTTCATGCCACTTAGGAAATCACAGTGTCAGTCGAGTCGATCACGCACGGCTTAGCTCACCAGGTTTTCATGCAGTAAGCTGCAACAGTAACTGATTAGGAAGAGATTTGTTCCAGATATTTTCCACCGGAGACAGGATTCAGGAATCCTCTGATTCTGCTCGTGATTCAGTGGCTGCTGCCGTTTGACGTTTCTGAAGATGTGCCTTCAATTATAGTTTTGTAATCCTGCTCAGGTGTAGCTACAGGTCCGTCTGAGTGATGGCCGTCACTATTATTGATGATTGTCACACAGGCTGCCCTCAGGTCAAGGTGCGATTTGATTAATATCCTGTCGGATGTCAAAGTTAACTTGGAATATTGGCTTGAAAATGTGGTTTGAATTTTGAGGTCAAAGTTGGTCCAGAACTCACGTCCCTTTGTTTAAGTATAAACCTTTAATTGACTCATATATTAGTATTAAATAGAGACAGACTTATAATAAAGAACGACATTGACTCCAGGCTCTGTGTGGATGTGTTTAAGGATCATATCTTAACTGTTCAAATGTTCTTCTTTTTTCCCTGTTTCCTCAGAGTGACAAAGGTTTCTGGAAGTCTGTGCCTCAGTCTGTTCCACGGCAGCCGACGGAGATGAGAATCCTGAACCCTTACTTCTTCCAGGAGGCTGCCTTCCAGTTCATTGGGCTGCCCTTCAACAATGGCATCATGGGCAAAGGGGTGAGAAAATATATGTATCTACGAATTAATCTAAAAATAAATGCAAAACACAACATGTGCATTAGTTCACACTTCATTTGCTGAGTACTTTGGTGAAGCATCTTTGGCAGCAATTATCAACCATGTGTTATGACAGAGGTGTGTGAGAGTTACCTGCAGCGGCCTCGCAGTCTGCCAGGCTTTGGCAGTCTGTGTCATCTGAATGTAATTATAGGGAATGAACGTCATTAATACATTATTGTAAGCACAGGTTGTTACATGAATGGCGCCAACATGAACTCAGGACAGGACCTGGGTGAGTTTTACCTCCCACAGGTTTCTGGGACCAACCTTTTCATGGGGCACCATCAGTGACCACCTCCATGCCCCAGGACAGGGGTATTTACACTTGGCTTCGCTTGGAGCTACTTTTCAAATGATGGAGTAAAAACTCTAAATATATTTTAACTACTTTGATTAAATGGCTGTAAACTGGAAACAGGATGCAGCTGAAGTTAAGGATTGAAAGACTCATGCATTTTATTTTTTGCATTTTCTTTCATTTTTGTTTTTTATTTTTAATATGTTTGCAATAACGTCAAACTCACTTTTTGTTAAACTTTGAATGGGAACAGGGTGGAAATTCTGTGGAAAAAAACTTTGAATGGGAACAGAGTGGAAATTTTGTGGAATTTTTTTGTGGAAAATCAATCAATTTCAAATCAGGGCAGTTAGATAACAAAACATGGAAAATGTGAAGCACTATGAGTACATCCACTCTGGATGCACTGTACGTCCAGACTGTAAACAAGGTTTGTTGGAGGACTTTCAGGTCCTGGATGGTTATGAATTTTCACATTTTCATGTTTGGAAAATCATGTTTTTGGGGGATTTTCTCACTTCATGTTTGCAATACAAGGAGGTGGAAATAACTGAAAAATGACACATTTTCACGTGTTGTGACCAAAATGTTCAAGCTATATCCGGGTTCACTGTATCAAGTTGTGCACTTTAGTAATGAATTCTGTCTGGCTCTGAAATTGTCACATTGACGTTGGATAAATATTTAAAGATGGAAAATGCCAAAATAGAGCGTGGACCTCAAATCCGCAAATGTGTTTGTAAATATGGTTGCAAATACAATTGACTGTTAGTGCGATGTGTCAGTGGGTAAACAGGGGGAGTATTGTTAGAAAAATGAGGAGTGGATCACTGTAGCTCTGGCCTTCAGGGCCACGAGAACAGCCCCGCTGAACTCCCCCTGGAACATATGTCCAACATGTGGGCATCTGGCCTGTGTGTGTGTGTGTGTGTGTGTGTGTTTGAGTGAGTTGTTGAATGAGTGTGGTCATTTGCGTTGTGTCTCGTTGTTTGCAGTGCTGTCTCATACAATACTAGCAGCACGGTTGTATGATTTGGCAGATTCTTTCTCCAGAACACTGGGCCGTCTGTCACATGATCTGAAGGGACTGTTTATGCACATACAGGCTAATGGAGAGGTCTATTTGTTATACAAGTGTTTATCTTGTGTGTGTGTGTGTGTATGTGCATGTGTGAGTCTCTGTTTCTGTGTAAATTAATCTGTATTAGAACCCACAGTAGGGGGTTGGCCAGCTGCTGGTTCTAGTCCAGCTCCACCTCCCCTCAGGGCTGCAAATCAGGGTAATGGTTTAAATGGGGCCTCCTTCCACCCTCTCTTCTGGACCCGTTTTTTTTTCTTTTCTTTTCCTTGTTCTCTGACATACAACTTCATGAACACAACCTCGCACTCCGAGATCTTTGCAGCCTTGGGCAGTCAGGGAGCCCAGTTCAACCTGGAAGATCAGTGTTGTAGCCGAGGTCGGGTCTAAAACCTGATAGTAAATCACCAAGTGCTCAGAGTCAGTTAGCTGTGGTGGAGCAGAACAGAGACCGACACCAGATCTATATTCTACATTTGTTCTTTTAAAACGTGTGTGTGTGTGTGTTTCTACTCTGATGATATGACTCCGCCTCCCTGTGTCCCCGCTTACATTCCAGAACATTCCAACATTAGGAACAGTGGCCATAACGATGGCGCTGCATAACTGTGACGAGGTGGCGGTGGCAGGTTTCGGCTACGACATGAACACACCCCACGCACCTCTGCATTACTACGAGACTGTCAAGATGTCCACCATCAAAGAGGTGAGAGGACAGAACCACGGTGCAGTCTTCTGTCATCCAGGTCTGGTGAAAGGTTTTCTTTATGCTAAAAGAGAACAACATATTCTGGTTTCTCCCTCACTGCTGTGGTCCCTGAAGAATAGTCATAAAAAAACACACAGAGAATACTTTGATGAGGAGGGACCACCTGGGCTGCATGGGGTGAAGGGGAGTTGAAATGGATTTTGGCCAAAATAAATTTGCTCTATGTTTGTATTCCTCTAATAAATGCGCAAGATTTTTTTGAACTCTTCTGAGGTTTTTGTGGGATCCCTCAAAAATACAACATTTTTGTTTGTTTGTCATCATTACGAGGTTTTTGTGGGATCCCTCAAAAATATTTCAAAAACCCACATTTCATCCAATTCTCAAAGGTAACCTGCCTCTGGGCTGATACGCTTCCAATCAGAACAAAACACCATCTATAAATGTTAAAAGTTTTTTTCCCTAATCCTCACTTTCAAACATATGACGTTGTTAATAAACTCTAGACTTCAAACTGACCCTGGATTGATTGGATCTTTCACCGGCCACTTCAGCAACACGCTCACTGAACAATCATTTTCTAAGCGCCCTGACGACGGAGCCGTTGCCCTGCCTCCATCGGTCATGTTTCCTCTCTGTGTTTACAGTGAAGCCTCGAGCAGCCTGAGAATGTCACCCTGGTGGTGACGCGTGTAAACTGTTAGCTGGGTCTGATGATTACCCTCGTCTAAACGTCTAACTAACCTCGGCGTTAATTATCAACGTCATCATTAGCATTGTCATCGTCTGCCACACGTGGCTAATAAGTGATAGAACTAGAGCGTCTGTTAAATCTCTGTCACTCTGATGGGACCACCCTGCAGCAGAGCAGATCACCTTTATTTCCACTTTCCTTAAATCCACCCCAGTCTACTTTTTGCCCCTTGAGACAGTGACAGTTTTAACCTTCGACACGTCCTGTCTTCCTTCACTCCATCATATTCATAGGAGTTTCTTTTGTGGTTATTTTGGTGTGAAACAAAAGTGTGGTGTATAAGAGCCCCCGGGCCCACACTGTCCTCGCTGCTCTGCCTTCTGTTCCCTCCTGCCTGTGTCTTCCTCCACCCTTTTGCCTCCTTGATTTGCTCTCTGTTGCCTTTTGTTTCTCAGTCCCAAAGCTCTGAAACACAGGAACCGACATCTCGAGTTTCAACCCACTGGTCCTCGTCCTTATAGCACAGCAGGGAGGGAAACTGACCTAGCATGGCTTTCCACATATTAGTGCATACATGTACTGTGTACACCCACACATGTAGACGCTGGGAAAGTGAAAATCTTTACCCAATACAGTGTAGGCTTGTGTTCAGTGTGTTACAGTGTCTTCATATTTGGTTTGCACAGTTGTTTTTTTTAGTTTTGACCATTTCCTGTTCTTCTGATCTTCACAGTCATGGACACACGACATATCCAAGGAGAAGGAGTTCCTTCGTAAGCTGGTTAAAGCTAATGTCATCACAGACCTGACCAATGGTATCTGAGTTTACAATCCACCACTGGTCTCGAGGTTTCACCCGAGGGACTACAGTTCAGGACACTGGGAGCTGAAAAATGTCTGAGAAAGAGGGAGAACAGAACTCCTTTTAGACCTGGGTGTCCTGCACACTGCCAGGTTTTTTTTTTATATCAAAGAATATTATTTATTTAAAGAAAGACGCAAAAATGGTCTCTGTGGAGCGATGCACACACGTGCCTTCTGAACCAAAGAAGGCACAAGAAGGGGCGTTGATGATGGGTCCTGTTCCTGTCCGTCACCAACACAAAGTCATCTCTTTTCAATGTTTACTGCTTGTTCCCTCAAATGTTGGAGGAGATGAAGCCAGTGACGTGTTTGACTTCTGCCACGCATATATCCCTGAAGTACGGCACGGCCTCCTGTCAAACACGAAGGAACAGAAGAGTGAGAAATGAAGAGAGGATCACAGAGATTGTGCGGGGATGGGCTTCGTATTAGCAGTGCCAATCGTACCTCGTTCAGGGGGCAGGGGTCAACCTCCTCCCCTATTCTTTTAGCTGCCTGAATGTATTCACTTTCCTCAGTGTAAATATCAAAGATTTTTACAGTTGTTTTTTTTTTTTGGTTTGTTTTTAAAAAGAAAAACGCTGCAGCAATCACACCACCCACCCTGAACCAATCCACTCATCCTTTCTCTTTGCACATCTTCACATGGATCAGAGAGAGCAGAGAGCTACGGAGGTGGAGCTTCATTTAAGTGTTAATTTATTGGAGGTTCTGGATGATTCTTTGTATTACTGGCTTGGTTGTTTTCTTGCAGAGATCGGTGGTTGCGCCTGGTTTAGTGCATCTACACTCATACCTCTTGTCATGGAGATTCAACAGCAGCAACACCCTTCAAATCAACACCTGCCCCAGACAAAACAGTTCTGTCAGAGGAAGTTTTCCTACTTGTTTGCGAATCAACTCCCAGCTACCAAATAAAACTTCAATGATCATTTATTAGACTTTTCATCTGGCCTGTTTATGGAAAATAGTACTACTAGTGCAATGCAACACGAGTCAGTTTTTTCTCGTGTCTCATTGGACAAAACTGAAATACCTTAATAGGAAGGTAATACAAAAATAATTATTTAAAAAAATATTCCACCTTCGGCTTTTTGAAAAAACAAGTACTGTACAATGACCTAGATTAGATTACACTGTGGCTACGTTCAAGGACCTGGATGTTGCATAGTATTGGTAAAAATCTTTGGGGCAAATGACTTACAAAAACAAGTTGGACAGTTCAGCTGGACAAACGTCCGTGCCAGATTCATTCCCTGGATCTCCTCAAATGTGTTTTAAAATTGTGACTTCAGTTCAGTTTTGACGACATTAAAACGGTGCTTCTAAGAATAACCTGTTGTTCTAGTGACTGAAGTTGTTTCCAGCATCTCCTTTTCTCTCCTCTGTGTCTTGTGGGTAAATTCTTCCTCCTCTCTGCTGCTGGACGTCACAGTCGGAGCACATGTGTGTGTTGTGAGACTAGGAGCTGTTGTCTGTCAGAGCTCCTGCCACCTCCTGTTGCTGCAGACTTTTGTGCTTCAGTGAATTGTAGAAAATGGTTATATACATATATATATATATTTTTGCTTTTGGATTGATTTTAATAATTTATTTTGTTTCCAGTTGTCTTGGTCACAGGCAGGCCTGCTATCCATCACTTTTCTTTGTTCAGAGAAAACACAGAAGTTTTCACAAACACAGAGTTTTCCTTCTCCCACCGTGTGCTTCCTCACGGACTGCACCTTTAAGGTCCCAGGTGATTTAATCTGGCTTGATTTACATTTTGTTTGAAGCAGATTTGATGTTTTTATTTGTATGTTTAGAGGTTCATGACAGTTCTCTGTATATCTATATAGCAGGGTCAACCTTTTATCCATACACTGTTGAGTCTTTTTCTTTAGACTGTATATAAGTAACGGATGGAGCCACCAGCCAGACTGTGACAAAGAAGAATTAAATGCTTGTTTGGTTTTGGAGTCACATCACCCACATATAACAATTCTGATCATTATTCTCAATGATTAAGAATCAATGCCTTGATTAAACTACAAAGCAAATGTTGTTAAATTGAACTTGCAGTAAAAGAATGAAGATGTGACTGCTGGAACATCCAGTAGTAGCTCAGCAGTAGCCCAGCAGTATTCATTAGTACATGAAACACAGGCTCTGTGCAAAATCATCTTTTCCGCCCCGAGTTAGATTTGTAGTCCTCGGCTTTTCTTCTCTTTCTGCTGTAGTTTGTAACGTCAACGCTTTGTGTTTTTCCTCACATATGTTCTTTGATTTGTGGAAAAAAAGTGTTACACCATCATACAGGTCGCCTTGGGTTTTTTGAGAAATCTGTCTTGACTTTATCAAAAACACCTTTATCAAAATGGTGCGTTTCAGTTGGTTTAACCCCCGTCTTTTTGTTTGTCCTTGTTTTCCTTCTGAAAGTACATAGTAACTGTACATCAGAGTACTTTTACTTGCTTCCAGTACTGTTGCTGTTAAGTCTGTTCGCTGCTCTCTCGCCTTTCCTTCTGAAAGTACATAGTAACTGTGCATCAGAGTACTGTGCATCAGCTCTCTCGCTGTCTTCCTATACCTGATTTGAAGTCTCCATAAACACTGCTGGGATCCTGTCGGACGGCGCTCCTTCTGAACCGTTCCGTTCATCGTTCCACTTCGGCTCAGTTTGGCTCAGTTTGGCTCCTGTTTCTGTTCAGGAAACAGCTGGCCGTCGCATGAACATGAGGTACGATCAGTGCCTTACACCTCATCACCGGGGAAGTGTAGCAGCGACAGAGTACGCACCTGTGTTCAGGATGAGCTGCAGATTAGAATATTTATCCTGGACCCAGACGCTGCTTGGAGGACAGATACACCCACACTGCACCACCTGTGTGTCTTCTTTTGTTTTTGATGTTTTAGGAGCAAGCAGATTCTTTGTTAAAAAAAAAAAACATTCTTTAGGATTGGAGTTTTTGGAATTGTTTTTTCTGAATGCTGGAGGAGTTCAAATGGACTGAACCCAAAATCAAAGCTCTTAACAACTGGATATTAATAATAAAGAGATACGTATTAGGTAAGAATCTTCTTCTGCCTTTCCATTTGTTCCATTTCAGTCATAGTTCAGACTGATTTAAAAGCTTTACACACACACACCGTATATGCCGTACTGTGTTAGGTGGTGTGTGTGTTGACTTTAATCCCAACCACCCACTGCTTTTTACAGCTTTTTTTGAGGTTGTTGAAGAAAAAGTGAAGGAGCGCCAACTCTGTTTTTGTTTTTATTTAAACATCTCGGAAGTGGACTGGGTGGAAGTGCCGTATGCCCCGCCCCCATTGCTGCACTTCATAGACATGCTGCATAATAATAATAATAATAATAGTAACACCCGGGGCAGTGGTGGCTTAGTGGTTAAGAAAGAGGACTTGGGTCCGGAAGCTTTCAGGTTCAAGTCCTAGGTGACACTTGGTGTGTGTTCCTGATGCTTGGTGATGATCGTGGTGACATTGAGGAAGATGATGACATAATTACACAAACTCATTCATGTAAGAGGTATTTGGTAAATGTATACACACCCAAACACTTTTGCACAGTACTATATATCGCTGGAAAGAATTTGAATGATATTTGCTTGTGTTGCTCTTCTGCATGTTTGGATCTTCTGACTCTGCAGTTTATTCTTTTCTTCCTGTCAGTTCTATAGTCTTCGTATTTGTCTTGTATAAACACATTTCTGTACACTGTGAATAACTTTATATAGTAAATATTTTTAATGTGTGTACTCCACGTTTTGTTCTATCTTGATGTGAATTGGACACTTTCTTGGACACAATCTTCACTGCTGGGGAAACTCTCCTTCCATGCCTGTTTGTTGGACTTTTTTATAGCTATAAATCGATTGGATGTGCTTATAAAAAAGGAAGTTAGCCTTGAAGGTAAATAAACACTGTCCTAGAAGGAGGAGGACAGAACAGAGAGGTGAAGAAAGGGGATTTCCTCTGCGGCTCTGTCTCTTCTACCTGCAGGGCCAGAGGAACTCATTTGTTCAGTACATTCTCACTGATGTACTCTCCCTGTCTCCTTTGTGTTTATGTTGCTGTCCCCCTCTGAGTGTCTCTCCTTTTCTGTCCATCCTCATCCTTGTGCTGTCTCTTCACCTGATCAACTCTGACGTGGATCTTGTTTCACTGCTGTAGCCACACATGAACAAATCCAACACTCTGGCCCTCTGCAAAATCTGAGTAAGAGGAGAGAACAAGTGCAAGCGAGCGCTCCAGCTCCAGCTGCAGGTGTGAGGTACAGTGCAAGCGAGCGCTCCAGCTCCAGCTCCAGCTGCAGGTGTGAGGACCAGAACTTTGCCGTCCTGCCGTTAATGCTCAGCTAGCCTCCTTTCTTGGCCCCAGCAGACATGCCTCAGTGCTCACTAAACTCACTGGGCTCTGGCTGCTCTGACTGGACAGATTCTCAGACCTCCGCAGGGTGGGATCGAATGCTCCTTCCCCACAGCAGGAGGAAATTTGCCACCAGGGATCTCCCCCCTTCAGGCAGCTGGCCGACTGGAGGCCGTGGTTTCTGCCGGTCCTGCAGACAGGAGTGTGAGCATGCCTGTACCTCTTCAGCAAGCCGGCCTTTTATTCTTGGCGACAGGTTCCCTGCCCCACCTCCTCTCTGTTGGGCTGGAACGGAGAGGCCACGACCTGCGGGCCTGAAATTGAAACTCCTCGTAAAAAAAGGGTTAGACCGGGGAGAGAAAACACCCTTTCAGACACCCATTTGTTCTGTGTTTACTTAATGTTGGGTCAGCTGAGATCAGGGAACGCAACGTTCCCTCTCTCCACGGTGTCCCACGTTTCATCACTCTGCCTTTGTCTGCGGCGGAGACACACCCACGGAGCTGTCAGGTACCTGTGTTGCCGCGGCTTGGTCTCCTCCTGTCCAGCTCAGAGCTCCCAGTGTGCAGCGATCATTTCCGGATCATTAGTCAATATAAATAGACAGACAGTTTCATAATTACACGAACGATACGGCGAGTCGCTGTGTTTGATGTTTCTGGTTGTTTCTGTGTTCTGCTGCGATGGAAACGAAAACACTAAAAGTACCCAGATGCAAAAACCAAATCAGAAACATCTGTAGGTTTGAACATGTCCACCCCAAATGGGATCTGGTCTGTACGTCAAAAAAACCAAATCACTGATTTAGCATTGCAGACCTTATAATGAAGTCGGAGCAGGACGTTGGTGGTGGACGCCTGGTGGTTCATGCAGTTTTCTTCCATACTTTGAGCCAGGGTAAAAGATTTTAGTTTCTCTTGATTACACAACTAAATATTATAGTTGAAGAACATTCACTGTGTGTAAATAGCACTACACACAAATGCATCAAAGAAGATAAACATCAAGAACTTTTTATTGGAATCAAACACACAGGAATTTCTGTTCTTTATCTGGCGATTGGAAGCTGCTGCTAAGAATTCCTAGCTCTTTGACCAGACTCATTAATTTAATTTGGAGACTGTTGTCTGGGCAACGTCAAAACAATGTGTTTAACAATAGACAGCTCCATCCTGGCTACGACTGAGTGTTGGCAAATAGATCGGTAATTAGGCCAACGAAAAGAAAAAATATAGACTGGAAAAAAGACAAATAAGAGCTGATTTAAGATCAGCACAGTTTAGCTTAATGTTGCAAAAACAATAAGGTAGCTAGACCAATGTCATTAAATTCATAATTAAAATGTCACTTCTGGGAAGTACAGGAAAATTCTAGAAATCATCAGGTTATTTTTCTACATCTGTTTAAAACACTGGGAAGTACAGGAAAATTCTAGAAATGAATGTATTAATGTATTTTTCTACATCTGTTTAAAACATTATATATATAACTATATATATATATATATATACAAAATAGCCCTTTTAATAATGCTATTATTTATAATATTGTTTTAATATTTTTTTATTTGCATAACTTAATGTGCAGATATTAGCCTGCATGCTAAACAGAAGTAGTGAAAACCTGCTACCTGGCTTCATAAATGTATACAGTCCTGGTGATTCAAGATGGCAGCCTCTGTAAAGAAACCACTACACTCTAGTGAAATTATATAATTATATAATTATATAGATACATATCATAATATTATTATTATTAAATCTGGCCTCAACTGAAACACACTGACATTAATTGATCATCGATTGGTCATCTGCTGCACAGTTTAACCAGTTTCGTAATTTTTTCCATTATTCTGCTTAGGTTTTTTTTTTTTTTTTTTTTAAAGACTGCTCACTTCCGTGGCCTCCGTGCTGTGTATCCCGCTCTCATCCATCCATATAACAAGGCCTCTAATCAAGCCATATGCTGACACTTTTCCTCAGGATTTGTTTATGCGGGCAGTGATAGAGCAAACCTTGAAGACGCTGTAGGAATGCAGTTCTGATTGATTGTAAATGACTGGAGAATCATTTGTTTCTAGATTCACTTGTTGAGCTAATATGGAAAGATATTGTTGTGGACTTCTTCTCCCTCTTCAGCTTCAGTTCCACTAGGTCTCACACGTTTTGTGAGGGGGCCGTGGTCAGTGTTCTGCATCGGGGAGTTCCCGCTTGAAAAAAAAAAAAAAAAAAGTAAAAACAGACTTAAAAGCTGGAAGGGGCCCAAAAAGGAAAAGTCACCTTTGGATTTTGTGAGCACACAGAAAGAACTTGTGGTGATGTTGGTGACCTTTGAAACTGGAGAAACTTTGGAGGGGAAAAAAACTCCTGTTAACTGTCCTCAACATCTGGAGCAGACACTCCTCTATTGTCTGGTTGTAGTGTTAGACTCCGAATACAAAACCAAAAACTTCTTCTGTGTACATTCGTTTCCACATATAATAACAATAATAATTTTAGTATTTTAGTATTCATAGGATGTGAGGATTTATGTTTTGCCCAGTGATGCAGTCGTGCTGGTAGATCCTGAGCAATTCATATAAAATGAATATAATTCAACAGTGTGTAGTAGTGACCACATGCTGTACTGTAGGAACATGCATTTAACCAGCAGCCCATCATTCCTCAGTCAATACCCAGGCCTCTTACCAAAGACTCAACCTCCGTCCGTGTGTGTGTGTGTGTGTGACCGTGTGTGTGTGTGTGATGTGCTTGTATGGGGTTTAACTGTGGCTCTCAAAGAACAAACACAAGTGTCAGGGTGCAAATCCCTCTCACAAAGCTGAACAAGTTAATCACCAGAGCGCGCTGTGATGGATGGTGATGGAGACACGCTTCTCAGATTTGTGGTGCCCTCTGCTGAAACTCTGCTCTTGATTTCCACTTCCAGACAGTGACATATTTTATTGAAGACACAGATTATTATCTCACAGTTAGGGTTTGGCAGCAGATGGAGTTGAATGGATGACTGCGTGTGTGTGTGTGATATTACGGTAGATTTTTATGACCTGGCTTTTGAGTTTTTATGATCCTCTCTTTTCTGCTGCTGTTATTGAACTCATCCTTTTTATCTGACACTACATTCCTGCGTGTCATGCTCCTCAGCTGTCTGCATTGTTGCCCGTGGGTTGCTACTATAAATAGTTCCGTGGCAAAGAGCAGGATCCTCCCTGTATGACCTGGCGCCCCGGCACCGAGAGTGAGCCCGGAGAGGAAAACTAAGGAGCTGTTTACCCAGCCTTTGTGCTCGTCAGGCCCCAGTGTTTGCCCTGCAGGGAGTGCCCCAGCTGGAGGGCCTTTCCGTGTGTTGCAGAGTGGGTGGGTGGATTGGGCTGGTAAGACTGAACAGGACTAACCTGTAAGATGTATGTCGTAAATAAGCTGGTAGCCAAAACTGAAAACTGAAAGTTTGTGGTTTGTGGTTCAACAGGGGACACCCTTCAGGAGTGGGGACTCGGGCGTCCACAGATGGACCGGTTGAACAAACACCAGGTCTGAGTGCCAAGCATGCACAAGCGTGTGTGTGTGTGTGTGTGTCCTGTGTACAGAATGAAGGAGCGCTCGTTTAGTCATCGTATTTGTGTACAGAAGAATTAACCAAGTAGCCTACTGGGAACCAGCCCAGATACCAACAGGTCATCGGGCCACAGCACCAACGTGAAGTCATTGTTTATGTTGTTGCACACAGCATCATGGAGGCTGCTCGCTGGGGCAGTGGTAAGAATATTGGCCTCACGGCAGGAACGTCACGTGCAGTTGTGTTGTGAGGTTATTTTTTAAAGATGACAGAGAGAACAATCGCAGGTAGGTGTTAGCTAAACTGTGGTCTAAAGAGCGAAAGGTCGTTCAGACACAGGAAAACTAGCCAAGAAAAGACAAAAAAAAAATGTTAGGCTAAAAAATGATAGTGTTATAATTTATAAAGAGGCAAAAATTTGGGCAAATAATAATGGAACTAATTAAAGTAATGCTAACCCTTTCTTCCCCAGCTGAATCATGGGCCAAACCTTTGTTTACTCATGAATCATTGGAAAATTCAATTATTCAAAATCGGATTCCCATCAGTCTGAGCTGCACTGGAGAGCTGTGGGTAAACATTAGCATACTAACATGTTTTTAAGAGAGTAACAAACTCTGTAGATGTCATTGAAGTTAGCTGCCAGTGTGTTAGCCTGCAGTAAGTCTAAGGAAATGACATCATATTTTAGTTGCTTTGTAATTCAAATTCAAATGGGGTCACGTTTTTCAACCTTGGGGTTGGGACCCCAAGTGCGGTCGCCTGAAATTCAAATGGGGTCGCATGTCTAGTAATTGATAAAAAATTTATATTGATAAAAATAAAAAAAAACTTGATAGAAACCACGTCACGTTGATCAATAACCTCAGTAAACAGTTAACTAACGATCCTGGCTGATTAATTCACCATTTTAAAGCAGTTTTCTATTTTTGGCTTCACTCTGTAACAAAGGCCTAATATGAATATGTCTGACTGCTGTCCACCGCTGCAACCCTAATTCTGTGTATTCTCATCTCGTACATCAATAATCAGACATCACAACACTTTCCTCCAGACTGTGTTTATGAGATAAATACCACGCGTTGTTGTAGTGGTTAGCTCTCTGGCCTTACAGGAACAGGTCGCCTGTTTACATTCCAGTTTAACAGGTAGCCTCTCTCTCTAGAGTGTGTGCTTGACTTTTTTTACCACATTCTAAAACACTTGATAATTGGGGATTATGTTCATTACTTATTCCTAAGTGGGTGGTTTGAACTGCTGGGGTTTCCTCAGTAACATGGGAAAAAAAATCACCTTGAGGTATTATTGTCTGTGTGTGTGTGTGTGTGTGTGTTCCCAGTGAGTGAATTATAACGGTACTTGAGACATTTGTTTGTCTGTGTAGTCACTTGGCAGATTCCTTCACTGCAACACTTTTACTGAAAACCATCCATGGTCATCCTGTGTCACTTCTATCCCCTTCCTCCTCCTCCTCCTCCTCCTCCTCCTCCTCCTTCTTCTTCTCCTCCTCCAGCGCGGGAACAAAAAGACATCTGAGCTATTTGGATGGGGAGCAAAAAAAAAAAAAGATCGCAGCACTTGGTACAACGGCCACCGCACTCCGGTTTCACACAGTCTCTGACAGACAGACAGGCGGAGCGGCACGCTGCTTTTACGCACAGCCTCCAGTCCTGCGGGGCATTGGAGACCTTGTTCTGTGGCTGTGTTCTAGACTCAGGAGGAGACACCGGGGCGGCACAGGCTCTGATAACCTGGATAACTGAACACTGAGTAAGAAAAGTTCAGAAAAATGACAGGGAAACCGACAAACGCGCGTCTCGCTTGGAGGCGTGCGTAAAGGCGTGCCATGGACTAATCACACTTAGGACAG
>NC_024326.1:908032-922235 GCF_000523025.1 Cynoglossus semilaevis
ACTTGAGAATAATGGACAGGTAGAGAACGAGGAGATTCGCTGTCACGCAGTGAGGAGAGCTGACAGGGAGCGTCCGTGGACGGGGTTTGGCTCTGACTTCACTTAGATCATGTTTGTGAGACACTTTCCTGCGGTGTTATTTACTCATTAGCTATACAAGCTGTTCGGAGGCAAGACTGAACAGGTTGGTGGAGGTAAGGAGAGTAGAAAAACTGGCTTCATTTAAGTTGAACTATGGTTAGACCTCAGTCAGAGAGCCGACAGGGATGGCACACTGAGGACAAGGACTTCTGTTTCTGTCCTCTGTCTCTGCATCTCTGGGAGTGTTAGGCTGTTTATGTCAGAGCTGACAAACTCTTACCCAATTAGATCGAGTCTCTCTGCTGTAAAGTTTATTTTCGACCACCTGGGCAGCTGGGATGGCTTCAAAACAAACTGCTGTAATAACACTGGAGATGACTCTGCACATATTCCCAGAGGTTTGTGACTGTTTATGGACTGACTGACTGACTGACTGTTTTTTTGTAGACATGAAGTGACTGGAGTCTGAAACTACCAGCTGCTTTTGCACTTGCTGCAGGAAATCTGAGAAATAAATAGATCTCCTAAAGAGGAGGGAGTCCCATTTCACCCCAACATTAAGACCTGACTTCTAGACCTGTGTAATAAAACTTGAGGAGATTTAGGATGCTGTGATTTTCACATGGTAGCTCAGTGGTCTCCACTCACTGCCCACCTCTTCTGTTCTTGTTCAGGGAGCTGAGACACCGGGCAGAGAAAAAACAAACAAGGGGAAAGTATTTTGGCTGCGTGAGGAGGTCGAGAACGAGGAGAAGAAGACGCGCTTGTTTAGATGGATTCTTCGTGTTGGCCACAGCCTCACAGGGACCACGGAGCTCCGAACGTTTACAAGTCACTGTGACAAACATCATGGTTCACTGGTTCACCCAAAACGGGAGTCGTTCGCAGCGTGACAGACGTGGACCGGCCGCCGTCCTGCCCGGGGTGCACTTGGAGCAGCCTTTTACGCACGGCACAGCTGGTGAGTTCCTGTGAACCTTCTCTGTGGTGGTTTTCAGACAAAGCCTGTCTGAAGATGAGCAGCTCTGCGGTGAAAGCCGCTCTCTTGTCCCGGTTTGTTTGCTGTGCCCACACTGTTTGATTTCCATGCTTCCCATTCACGTTAGCACTAAAACCTGCAGAGCCAACCTCCGCGCACCTGCCAGCTGCAGGACCGAGTCTGGCTGTCCCTGCGGGCCACTGTGACCCGGAGCCAGGGTTGGATTTATTGTTAACTGGGAGAGTTAATGTGATGGAGGAGGAGGTGGAGGAGGAGAATAGTGTGTGTTTGTTCTCTGTGCGGTTTATGAAGGAAAAGGCTCCGTGATTTATGGGCTCAAGTTTTTAAAGGGTGTGAGAAGGTGACACTGAATGGAGGAAAAATATAAATCTGTTCAATGATGGACTACAATCCTCTCTCTCTCTCTCTCTCTCTCTCTCTCTCTCTGCCTCTGTCAAACACACACACATGCACTCACATCTACTGTACATCTAACAGTGCTTAACATTGTTTAAAAGTTCTATAATATATTTCTTTATTATTTTTATTTAGTCGATGTCACTGTTTTTTTTTTAGATTTTTTGTTATTTGCTATTTTTAATCTAAATGTTTTACATTTTGGCTAATATTTAATTTTGCTTTACCTATTTCAAATAACTTCTCTTTAATTTATTTAGGCTAACCTGTAGCTTTTGCTATACTTCAGCCTAATTTCTCTCTCTTTTTTTCTTTAAGATTTGTCACTACTTTGAGCCAACGTAAAGCTGACTATTAGTTAGACGTGGGTGTTGTTTGGAGGATTTATGATTAACTAAGGACTTTTCAAACCATTAAACCTTTCATCTTATTTTTATTTATTTATTTTTTCTGCTACTTGTGGTCTAAGATAACGTCATTTCAATGTAAATATCTCATGCTGATGTGTTGAGGCTCAGGCTGTTCCAGGATTCTTCAAAGTCACATCGTACGTCCACTTCATTCAACTTTCTTAATTATTTTTTTTCTAACGAAATTGTTTTTGTTTTCCCAGAGGCCGAACATTACATGACGCGTCACTGACTCATGTGATGTGCAGATGAACTCTCATTCTTACTCCCTGACTCAGTGACCCACTGACTCACACATTCATGAACTGACCGCGTCACATTAACGAGGCTCAGTTGCAACACCCCAGCCTTAACATGCTAGCTGTCAGCCCGTATATTAGGTTTTTTTTAATTCTCCATCAACCCCTGGGGTTTTTGTCTGAGCTGCTGTTTGTGACCCAGCTCTGTGGCTTTGACATCTCTTGAACTACGTCACATGTTGGCAGCAGGCGTCCGGCAGTAAAAGTCTGTAAAATGTGTGAAAACAAGTCATGAAACAACCTTGTTTTTTGACGGTGTCTGCTAAAACCTCAGGGTTTCTTCTGGGGCAGATCATTCAGAGTACCGCCTCTGCTCCAGGCATGTCACACTCCCCCGTCATGCTGCCCTGGCTTTCACTTCCTCCAGTCAAAGTTCAGGAGGTCAGCAGCTCTACCGAGGGTCAGGTACTCTGGGCCAGTTTGCGCTCTTTTTACCAGCAGCCTCCTGTTGTGTGGTCTGGTTTGTTTTAACTGGCATGTGGTTTTTACGAGAGCGAGCGTGCTGTTTGTTGGTGTTACGGGTTTAACTCTTTTTCTGCTCTGACACTGTTCCTCGCTGCAGCTCAATTACACACAAAGCAGTATTTCATGAAACAATGGACGAAGAGAGAAAAAATCCAATAGAACGCAGTATTTAATTTGGTAATTTATTAGAATGAAATTATAAAAACAAAAACTTTATAGATTTGATTGATCGTTGTCTTCAGGACAACTCCCTGACTTATAGAAGAAGATCAGACATCTTGAACGTTTTATACATGTGGACAAACGTTTTCTTTTATAAAACTCATCATTAAATAATTAATTAATTCTAACCAAGGCAGTCAGTGAAAACATTGTTCTTGTTTTGCTTGAATCTCAAAGTATTCCTACTGCCCGTTACTTGATGTTATTACATATATATATGATATCCTGATCCCAGTGAAGTAAGCCAGGCCTGAAACAGTGGCATGGTCAACATAATACACTGGAGAAGTTCTAAACATGACAATAAAGTGTACCTTTATTGTAACTTTATTGAAAATTCCAGCGATCCACCGTCAGTGACCAGTGAGGGAACAGATCAGGCTCAGTCACATTTCAAAGCCTATAACAACTGTGTCCCAGGCCAAATGCAGCTGTTTAGGTTCAACAGTCCAAATGAGGCTCAAAATTATACACAGCTTGAACCTTTCAACCAGGTGAACTTTCGAGGACGTGAACACTGGAGGACAGTCCTTTCTGATTAGTGCGACTGTGTCATAAAAAGATGGATGTGTACTCCGCGCCGGGAGCCTCGTCTTCAGATGTGTCTCGGCCTCGGTGTGTAACGTTACTCTGGTTGTTTTGTCCCGGCGCTAATGGAGAGAGGGAGAGAGATTGATTATGCAACCCCGCAGTGCCACAGGGCAGCTTCAATCTGGAAGTGCTTAAAGTATGCAGCGACCCACAGTGATTCCTCCGGGGCAAATTGAAGGAGGCATGATCTGACAGAAAGAAATTTCAATTTGTTGGATGTGTTCTCTCAGACAAATGCCTCCCATGCAAACTCCCGTTTTCTGGCTCCCTGCTCTCGTGGCACTGAACAGTCTTGTGAAAGTACGGCGGGGGAATTGCTTCCTTCTCTGATCTTGGAGTTGTTTTCTTGTTGATGGGAACTTTGGCTTCTTCAAGTTCAAACAGCTTAAATCATTCAGAACAAAGCAGCAGTTAATAATGTCGGAGCCGCTGATCAAACATTGAGCTAACTCCTGTCCTTATCTCAGAAATCTCAGCTCTTTAAAACAACGTTTCTCCCCAAAATGCAGAAGAATGTTAACTAGCCTTTGTGTCTGTGAGAGCATTGTTTAATACAATAAGCTGTATTCTCCTGAAATTAGCAGGTCACGTTCATTAATCATGGCGTCGGAGGGCCGCTTTGAACCATCAGCCCAGGTCATTAAACCCAGCCTGTCTGGGGCGCGAGTGGGCGACACGGAAACACTTTAGAGGGCACTGGTTCACTCAGACACAGGACACACTATTAATGGCAGTGCTGTGTGGTTACGTGTGTGTGTGTGAGAGAGTGTGTGTCACTGATGGCCCACTTCTCAGAGTGTTACTCTCAGGCTCAGCGTTGGCTTAATATGGAAACGTAACGGCACGACGAGGAAGAAACCGCTGGTTGTGGGGACGGAGGAGTGTGGTCAAAAAGACAGAGGGAAAATCTGCACCGTCACTGTGTGGAGGAGGTGGAAAACGGCCCTCAGTACAACTCTTAGAATTGAATTATTATAGCACAATGCTAGAGAATGAGACAAAAAAGAAGCTAATATTGAGTCCAAATGAACTAAACATCAGACTAGAAACTGTACAATGGTTATTTTTTTATTATAGCTTAAGGTTTATCTATGTATTCTATAGCTATATTTATTCTTTCCCCAGTTAATAAAAGTCAACAAGAAATAGCTAAACATATATAAGAGCCAGTGGTTTGTTTATTGGCAGATATATAAATACCTAAACAGTAAAAAAAAACGTTGTTAAAAAACGTATGTTAAAATACCTTTAAATAGTTAAGTTAAAGTTGGTTAAAATGTTAGTTGTGTCTGCCTTCCCCCTCCAGCCTTCGTCTCCCCCCCCCACTCCTCCTTACCCTTTGTCTTTTTTGCCCATCTTTTAAGCACCACCGTCCTCCCAAACACCGGAAAGTGAAACGCTAGCCCTCCATCACCGCTGCTAAAATGTGTTCCCATTTAAGGTGAGGCTCGGTCGACCGCTCTCTGTGTGGCTTCCTCTTTAAAACCAACTTAATCAGGCAGGAATTCGGGTTATTAGGGTCACAGACACTCTTTGCAGCCGCCTGAGCAAGAAGGAGAAGGTGAGGACACAGATGTGTCACATCAGGAGCTGCTCGTGGTAATAACAGATTCAGCCGACGTCGGTGTCCTGTTTAATTTACCTGATTTAGAGGATCACAAGACGTGTATTAGTCTGTTGCATTGTGGGATTTTTGTTCCAGCTGAAGTTGACTAAACTTTCGCAGTGACCCTGCACACTTAATCTTGTTGAAGCCTTTGTATACCAAGGCCGTTTCAGCTGATGTGGAAAGTCCAACCTCAGATTGATGGTGGGTTTTCTCTCTCTTCAATTTCCATGAATGACTAAAAGCAATTCATTTGGGAAAAATTAACTCTGGACACGGGTCACGTGCACTTCATTCACCCATTCAGCAGCACACTCACACAGTGTATATACCTCTCTGTCACTCATTTTTAATTCCCCTTCACATAACACCAGCTGGCCACCAGGAGCACCTTTGGTGAAACTGCTACGGTTCTCTTAGCTCACAGTGTTTGCATTTGTTTGGATGATGAGGTGTTTTTGTCATACATTTAGCTTTAGATCGCACATGCATTTCAGTGGCCCACCTCAATACAGAAATGAATGGATTAAAATAGTTAATATAGTGCTGTGATCACAATATGTTTCCCCATACAGACAGTAAAGGCACCGTCAGCTTTCCACTGTGTTTGTTTCACAGTAGATAGGATGGATGGATAGATAGAAAATATAAACCATCTGTTGTAAACGTCTGTGTCAGTGTCAACCTTCTGCTGGACTGTGAGAAAGATACGCCATGTGACTTTGATGACATGTCAGGTTGATAAAGCAGCCTTTTCCCCCTATCGTTACTCTGCCGTCAGAGCTGCAGCTCAGGTTAATGTGCCGCTCACAGATGACATATATATGTCTCATAAAATGTGCATTTCCTCCAGCTTGTTGTGACCCGGTGCTCCCTGCTCTTTGATGAGTGGCACAAACGCTCCCCGACGCACCTTTGGCAACTTGAACCTGCACGTGTGATGGTGTAAATCCACCGCTGTTACTCCTAGACATGTTTGATCCCCCAGAAATGCTGAGTGTATTCCACCAACAGACCATTAGACACGTTTCTGTGCGGCTCATTGCTTTGGTGTGGCGAGAAGGCTGCAGGGGCATTAAGGTAAATCACTGCACACTCAGGTTTGTCGTCAAACCAACAAATTTTCCTCTAATAGGTTCATGTAATGAGGTCCAGGTTGTTACCTGGCCCTTAAGGCAAAGCTTAAAAATGTTTCTGGTTTCTACATCAGTTCTACCCGCACATACGAGCTGACGATCAACATCAGAATCCCACTTTTCCTCAAAATGGATTTAAGCAATCCATGTAGAAAACAAGGCAGCTGTGGGAAACTGGGTGGAGGGGAGTTCATGCAGAAGGTCCAGGGCTTTTTGCCAGTGTGTCCCTGGGTGGGTCGGAGGTTGAAAACAGCAGAGATCGCTGTAGATCGCCAGATAAAAGACGGTTTCATCGACTTTTGTTTATATTTAAACGTCTCTGATTTGCGATCATGCTAACCACAATGTTACCAACTGTCCATTTGATCTAAGAGTAGGCTTTACAACAATTTCTCCGAGGTCTGTTGTCATGTTATAAGCACTACAACGTTCGAGAGTGAGCTGGCTGCACCTGTCTGCCTGTTCTTGGCTAAGTCCTCCTCATGGACTGTGTTTACACTCAGACAGCCTGCAGATTGTTCTTCTGAGACCACCTTGGTGCTTGGTAAGACCTGAAATAGTCTCCAACACCTACGGGCTGGCATGTTGTCAGTCTCCTAATAAAACCTCCCAGTGGGAGACGTTGGGAGAGCAGTGAGGTCATGCAGATTCACTCCTCTCAACATCCTCCTCCGGGCTCTGCAGCCTCCACACCTCTGATTACCACTGCACTCACTCACTCTGTGTGTGTGTGTGTGTGTGTGTGTGTGTGTGTGTGTGTTCAGGGGGCCTGCACACCTATTTGAACAGGGTTAGAGACATGGGACCTGATATCTGTTTCTCATTTTGGCAGCGCTCTGTGGTTTTGCAGCAGTGACAGGCTTCAGAGTGGAAACTGGCACTAACGAGCAATTACATCCTGCCTGCCTGCCAGGGATTATGGGATTACAGGCTGACCATGTTGGGTCTGCTCCCTTCGGTTTTCTTCACTCTCATTTTCTGATTTTAACCCCTCCCTCCATATCTATCGTCAGACTCTTTTTTCTTCTCTCCAATCCAGTGGTTTAGTTATCTCTCTGCTCTAGTGGCTCTGCCGCACGCAATAATCCGTTTGCTTTTTTTTTTTTATTTCTCCTGACGCTCGTCATGTGGTTCTTTATCTTCTCACCATTTCTGCCTCCCAGCACTGGCTTTTCTACTTAGCCTTTGCATATTTAAGACATACTGACGTTAACTGCTGGAGAGTGAAATTGCTTCAGACGAGAAAGGGAGTGAAGAAGATAAAACAGGCTACATTTTTTTAAAGCGTCAAGTGAAGAGATAAGTATGTACCGTTCCTCCCCTGCAGGGGGTGCTATAAACACGTCCACGATTTCAATGTTGCCATGCACTATCATGTTTTTTTATTGATCTAAACCCACTCAGAGTACAGTGAAAGATATTTTCTTTCTCTTTGTTGCATAATACAAAGAAACTGATATAATGTGACATCAATCATCAAACCAGGTCTGTTTACACTGGTTTGACAAGTCAGAAATTAAGAATGCCGTGTGCCATTCCAGGTGTTGATTTGGGTTGTTTTTCTCAATGACACTACACAATCGCCAAATTAGTTTTTGTGGTGTGTGGGTTTTTAGTACTGTAACTGTTGGAAGTTGTGGCAGATCTCTGGATATCAGTCTAACCTCGTCATATTATTAGAACTCATGCCTCACAGCAGGAAGATCCTGCAAGCCACTGTCTTTCTGCAGTGTGTGTGTCTGTTCAGCCAGTGTGTGTGTCGACCTGTAGTCTGGCAGATACAGGTACAGACGGTGTAACATAACTACAGGTATGACTGTGATTGGTTGTTTGTATGAAGGCAGGGTGTACACGTCTCAAAGTGATTAACTGATCAACAACTATGTCGATCAATTAATCACTTCAGTCCAATAGGTGGCGGTGATGCACATGTAATCAATATGCCAGCCACCAGGGGGATGTACAGAATGCATGGAGTGGCAGCAGAGAAGAGAGATGAAAGACGAGACCTTGTTGCCCGCTCATGGGCATGTTGTTATCCCAGTTCCCAAAGGCAGCTCTTGGATAAGAGCATGATTGTGTTCAAGTTGTGCAACAAAGAGTTTTCTTATCGCTGCAGCTCTTAAAGCCCATGGTACTGTCCCAGTGAAGAGCACGCTGCTGGCAGCCACGGGTCGCAGCGACAGCCCACAGTAGACCAGATAGCAGAGTTCACAGTTGGCACTAAATATAAATTTGCACCAAAGTGTGAATGAAACACAGGAAAATATTGATGTTGTTTTTGACATCAAATGATATAAAAATTGCACTAAAGAAATATTTCTATTTGATTAAAATGTAGTTATTAATGATTCATTAATTACAATGGATTTTTGTCATCATATCAAACCTCCAAGTTTCTGTGTGAATCTCAGCTCACCATCGTCTGGTTTTAATGATTGATGACTTTGAGCTGAGGTTCTTTCTCGCACCTCAAAACCACATTCCGATCACTAAGAACAACAAGAAAAAGATAAAAATCTACACAGTGTGTATATATATCAAAGGGTTTGAGTTGGTGGTTCTTTCCGTAGGTCTGCTCCACCAAGTTGACCTCGTAGACCTTTCCAAGACTCAGGTAAAAAGATCCCACCTGTCAGAGTGTTAACACCCAGTCTCAGGGCCTTGAAGCCCCTTCAAGGCAATATCACTCTCTGTCAACAGGACGCCACCAGCGAGATGAAAGCAGAGATATAAAGGCTGTTGTCACACTGCTCAGCATGTATATATGCAGAGCTCTGGGGCGCACGCATGTACGGCACATACCGACGTGCCTTGTTTCGCTGGACCTCCACTGATTCCTCGGTGTCTGGTAGTGATCAGAACACTCTCCTGGCGTTCTGATTTTCTCTCTCCAGCATCTCCTCTTACACTGCAGGTGTCTTTTATTGAGCCGGCGGTGATTTACTGTACCCGGGCTTTTCTCCCTGTTTGTGCAATCAGACGGCGTGTTAGTGACAGGTTAAAGCTGCAGGTCAGAACGTTTCGGCGCAGCGCGTTTCTAATTGATGGTCATTATCAGACAGATCTGGTAGTTAGTGAGAGACAGGAAACAACAGGAGAGCTGGGAAATTCGTTTTTATTTAACCTGGTGAGAGGTTTATGGAGGCTCCACGGGCACGGCTCAGGTATGAGGGTGTAATAGTATACAGTAGAGGCACTAATTACAAACACATTCATGTGAACGTGGCCTCGATCCTCTTGGAGACTTAATAGAGTATTTAAAAGCAACAAGTGAGGGGATTATTGTGTGATTTATGTGTTCTTGCAGACACAGCAGTTGTTACTGCTTTGGCAAAAGGCAACAGAGTTTAAAAGTGAAGTTTAGAGGCTCGTGGCCAAATGTTCAACAGACCTGTAAGCTCTAACACTTCAGATAAAGGTCCAGATCTGGCAACGCAGCACAAACAACTGGAGTGCCATTGTTCTATTTTATATTGGGTTTAGAAAAGGACAGTTCTGCTTTTTATCACAGACAGTGTTGGGTTGTTTGCGTTGCCTTAGACCGTTCCTAGGGTCTTGCCATAAGTCTGAACTGACATACTGTACATCAGTACATATATGTAACTCACTAACACATTAGTAACATCATAATCTAGGACATCAGAAGGGTAAGAGCTTTGTACATAAATGTAGTAGCAAAAAAACGTTAAACTCCTGATCTCTTTGAACTTCAGTGGCGATGTGTCCACCTACCTCAGTGTGGACGACCAATGTAAATGGAAGGTGACAACAACTGTGCTTCTCCCCGCTGCAGATATGCAACCTGACGGACAAACCTTTAATCAGCCGCACGGGGAACAAACACATGCTCACCTGTCTAAACATACCTCGAAATGTACACACACGCAGCGTTAGATGTGAAACAGTAGATACACACACCATTGGTAAACTCATGTCAGCCCATATGCTTTCTTCTTGCTTTAATGCCGTCTCCACCCTTCACTGCCTCAGCACACCTCATCCCCCTGAAAGGGCTGCAGGCAGCGAGCTGTAAACAGCTCCACAGAGTTAAAATGAAGCAGCAGACAGGCTCATGTGGACTCCCCGCTCACTAATCTACGAGGGGCTAAACACTCACAGCTGTGGCATTAGTGACTCAGAATGGCACCTCTCCTGAGACCCAGAGAGGATCTGTAGACCCCCGTCCCTCCTCACAGGACCATTAGGTCCTAAATCAGTTCAAAGTCGAAGGGAAGCCGAGGAGTCAGAGTTTGGTTTTAGGTTGCAGCAGCGGCGTGTCCTCCGTCTGTCCATCTGAATTACACTCGCCGCGTCTCTCCTCGTCCCCTCCATCCTCCCGCAACCCCTCGGTGTCTGTAACTTCACTTAGCCTGGACCTGATCTCTACAGCTGAGGCATGCAGGAGTGCATAAGTGCATCAGCAGGTCTTATCATGATCCGTCAGTCTTCCATCTCGGTGCAGAGGCAGAACTGCCAAGATTGTTTTGGACTCTTAAATAAACATGGCATGACAACATATCGTGCAGATCTATGAGCCCAACACGCTTGAATACAAGACTGTGGTCGTGAAGCGTTGCTGCAGTTCAGTGCCAGGGTCATGCTAAGCTTCTTAGAGATGGTAGATGTTGGAGGGATCTTCAGACGCAGGCTCGTTTCACAGATTACAGGTTGCAAAGTAGTTTACGAGAAAGGAGCAGTGTAGGAGGGAATCAAAGGAGGGCGGAAACCCCTGAGCAAACACAAAGATGAATTTCTAACAAAAGCCACAAGAGGAAAGTTGAATTTTTGCACTGAATTGACCTATGCAGGACTTTGCAGGAGGGAATTCCAATGCAATAACCAAGAATTCTCAGCAAAAGTTTTCATTTCTTCTCTTCAGAGAGGACCTTGGATCTGTACTCTCACATCTGAACTTTGACAGATATCCAAATCCATTTGAATACATTGATTCTCCTGAGGACACAATTAAAAACAAATTACATTACATTAACATTTATTAAAATCACATAATCTTTAATAATGTCACTATCATAACAAAACATTGACCTCCTCTTTGAATGTCCATGTTGTATTCAGGGCAGCAAACAATACTGCTGTACACAGTGGTCTGAGTATCAGCAGAGCTCAGTACTTCTAACAAGGATTTCTATGATGTTCATTATTATATTCATGGTTTGTATTTTGTAGTAATTTTGTGGTAACATGTTTCCTTCATCAGTGTGTGTTTTATTGGTGTAGTAAAGTCAGACAGTGTTGTAATCTGAGTAGCTTCACTCGTGAAGCTAAGCTACAAAAGTGCCACAGTTGACATATTGTTTTAAATGAGAGATTCTAAGCCTCACTTCTTCGTTTAAAGGAAACACCTGTTAAAGACATGGTTATAGCCTTCAACCTGACAGTTTATCACAGGCATCTGGAAAATCAGGATATAAAAAGGCTAAAGGTATTTAATGTGTCAGGGATGTAGAAAAATATAGTTCCAAGCCTGTTTACAGAAGTCTTTATTTCTGTAAGATTATTACCTCAGTGTCTGATAGATGCATAAATACACTTATTCCAATCACAAATGAAAGAATCTAAATTAGGAACACAGTTTATTCCACACGAAATTGAAAATGTAGTTGTTTATTCATTAATAAAAAAAAGTTGGAAAACCTTAGAAAACCTGACGGCCTGACACAGAGGGCGCGGCGGAGGCGGCACGGTCCTCCACACTGCACGTACTATATATAAACAGCTGCATCCCTGACACTTCTTATCACCTGGCCTGCATCTCTGTTGTGTTTTGTGCCTGGGACCTCCGTGAAGTGCTCTCTCCATGCCTGGTTCCCCCTGCTTGTACCTCTGCCACTGGAATGACCTTGAAGAATGCCTTTGACAAGTACATCACAGATGCTGCCCTTTTGTTGCTGAACTGAGGCCGTTTGCATCGACAAGCCAACGACGGCCACACTCTGTGGCAGCAAACACTGGCTTTCTACTGGAGCTGCAACCTCGCGCCTTGAAGACGTGATTTATGTGACACGTTGGCTTTTTCAGGGGCCCGTGTTGGTGGGTTTTGTTTTTGTTTTTTTTTACTGTAAGCGGACGATTGTGAATGTATAGACCCGATAACACCCGCATGTTGTACCTTTAGTTTATGTTACCTCTCTGAATGGAGTACCAGAGAGGGAGAAGTTGACACAGTGAAAGCTTGTTCTTGTTCTTACATTCCTCTCTCCCTCTCTCTCTCCTCCAGGTGGCACCAGATGGAGAGTTTGGAGGAAGGATAGACGTGAGATTACCTCTGTAATGTCAGCAAAAGCCAAGGTTTGTCAGAGACAGTGGTGCCTGCCAAAGGAATACTGTCAAACTTTCCTCCTCCTCCTATCTTCTCCTTCTGCTCTCATCACTCTCCAGCTCTCCCTCGCCTTATTTACCATCCGTTCATATGAAATCACCCTCCGTGCAAATAACTTCCAGCCTGGTCATTTTTCATTTCCCCTGTTCACACTGTTATGAACCAGGAGATGTGTGGGAATAAATAGTTAATGAGATCCATCCCTTTGTTTCCAGCCCCAAACTTTTTACTACTACGTTGTCAGTTTTTGAATGAAGCTTGTTCTGTGGTAAAAGAAAGGATTTAAAGAAGTGGTTTGGGTCATTTTTTTTTTCTAAACCAGGGCTATCAAACTTAAATTCAAAGGGGGCCAAATTTAAAAACTGGGACGAACTCACAGGCCAAATATAATTAAACAGCGGGCCAGATTTGGCCCCCGGGCCTGAGTTTGACACATGTGTTATAAACTGTCAACTATGGTTAACATGTAATGACTTTTACTTTAACAACTTAAAAGAAGACCATCCTGGAACTGTAGAAAAAAAAACCTCTCAGCTCATTGGTCCTGTCTGTCTATAGGTGCTGCTCTGGGTCTTCCTCTCTCTGCTGCCTCTAGTGGACGGCGCTCATATGAGAGCAGGCTCTGCTGCTGCTGCTGCTGCTGCTGTGGGATCAGACTCAGGCCAGGCGGTTGGTCTGTTGACGGGCCAGGAGGAGCTAGAGCTTCCTGTTGCTCTGCCAGAGGTGGTGGAGGATGAGGAGCAGGAAGATGACAGCGACCCTTATTCCACTTGGCACGCTCTCTACGGTACAGAAGCTTTTATGAAAGACTAATTTACGGCACATCTGCTCTGTCCAGCAGCTTTACACTGGAAAGACGCGTCGGAGAGTGGGGATCTGCTCTGCATCTCTGTCACCAGTATATACTACCTTTACTGTATGTGTGTGATTTAAAAGGGTATCGTTTATATTAGGTCGAAGGAAGTGTGCTGGTGACGGCCTCTAATAATCACTCTGAATAAATGCTTTTTTTTTTTTATCGCTTCTCTTTCCTCCACCTCTTAGATCCCTTCGTGATGGATGAAGTGGATGATCATCCCAGCAGTCGCTGGGCAGGGCGTTCTCCTCGCTCCTCTGACCCCACGGAGCCTCAGCTGCAAGGAACGCAGAAGAAAAAGAAGAAGAGGAAGAGAAAAGATAAGGCGGAAGAGGAAGAGACGGGAAGAAGAGATAAAAAGGGTAAAGGTAGAAGCAGGCAGCCCAAGCAGAGCAGCGTGGACTGCCGCGTGGAGAAGAGGGAGATGAAGGTCAGGGACCTGGGACTGGGCTTTGACTCAGACGAGATTGTTCTCTTTAAGTTCTGCGTGGGCTCATGTCAGTCCTCCAGAACGACCTACGACCTGGCACTGAAAGCACTGCTTGAAAATGGGTCACTGCCTCGCCGAAAAGTCAGCAGCCACCCGTGCTGTCGGCCCGACCGCTACGAGTCGGTCTCCTTCATGGATGCCCAGACCACGTGGAGGACCATCCAGTCACTATCTGCTGCCAGCTGCATGTGCATGGGCTGAAGCTTGGAACCAAAGAAAAGGTGACGGGCGGAGGTGTCACCGTGATCGGCCTCAACGAAGAGGTTCATAGGAAGTGCCGGGCCGGGGGAGCGGGGCGGGGGGCGGGG